>NC_050512.1:26518106-26527638 GCF_002922805.2 Oryzias melastigma
AAAAAGTTACTTACCACTCCCAATTTGCGTATTTTGAAACAGATTAAAAAGTTGAACACTTATATTTTGAAGATTTTTTTCTATTTCCGGTAACCGTAGCCCTCACATGGGAACTTGATTCAGCTACACACACGTGTGCTCCACCGACAGCACGTGGGGCTCTGTTTTTCCGCATGTGCGCGTGAGGGTGCGCAATGGAATGAGCCCAGGAAATTCAACATTTTACAGAAGAGGTAAATTTAGAAAATAATCATCAGTTCCTTCTGATATATTATTTGACGTTTGGTGTACATGCTCAGATTATGCACATAAATAATGTTTTATGTTATATAGTAATTAAACAGCCGGAAGATTTAGAGATGTGTCACCAAACTAGCCTGCCTAGACTAATTTCTGCTGCTGTTAGAGCAACAAAATTCACTTTTCTGTAGAGACCAAAAAGTAATACAACATTTTTACTGTAAAAAAAAGACACAGACATGAAATTCAGATGATAAAATTATGAAAAAATCTGTATGTTTCTATTTCAACCACAATAAATAGATTTAGTATTGTTCTTATATATAAAAACAGAAAAATCCTTCTTTTATTAAAGCTGGAAATCGTGGAAATATATTCAACATTGAAAAGTAAAAGATAATTGATTTCTGGAAAGCCTCATGAATGGACATTGTTGTTAATTAATTGCCATGACAACTTCATTAATTAGCTTTTTTTGTCATGTATTCTACTTTTAGTTTTTTTAATCGTCTATAAATTATGTGAAGAGATCAAAAATGTTTGATTATAATAGGTACTTAATAAGTTCATTATCATTTTAAAAATCTCTCAATATTTTGTCTGTTTGTATATTTTTGCTAGCAAATTTACTCTGAGGGTTTACCTTTAAAGATACTGCTTATGACAAAAAGGTTAAAGAACATTCTTGTAGAAGGAATGAATTCAGAATTAGTTAAACTGAAATTCTTTTAAAATTAATTATCATTTTACACAAAGCTTTAGATATCATATCTGCCTTGTCAAGAATCAAAACTTTTTCTTTTGGCAAAGAAAAAACCTTCTTCTTTCTGCAGCCTTCCCCTCATGGAATGAGTGCAATAAGTTCAGATGTATTAAATGAAATGGAATGGATACTTTGACATGATTGAAAGATATAAATAAATAAAATGGAAGTGGAAAATGGTCCGGTACAAGGACTCAAATGAAAACAAGAAGAAACCCTAAATGCCCAAAGAAAAGGGTTTATTGCCAAGAGCGCTTTTTGCAGATCACAAAAACATCTGGTTTCTTGGAAAAACAATATAAGGAACCGAGGGATGACTCAAGGCTTCTGAAGAGGATTGTACATCTGGATCCATGCTATCTATCAGAAACGCTTTTGCTCTGCAGCTCTTCCAGAATGAGAAGGCGATAGCTTCAAACTGGTGCACACACAGTAATCACAGTTAGTGCTAAAAAAGTGTCAGAAGAGTTTGTGTAAAGGTTGCAAACTCAATGTGACCAGTAGATGGCAGCTCAATCCCATTTAATTTTCTTCAAACTCTGATCAAACTTTCTAAATCTGTTTAAATATAAAAAAATGGTTTTTAACATTAATTATCGGATGTCCTGCAACATTACGTTTTTAGGTGTTTCACAGTTTGTTGCTATGATTGTACAATTATTTATCTTTCCACTGTGGATTCAGCACCACACACTGATGGGTGTCATAATGTAGAGTTTGTTCTTGTGTAACTGACATAAAGTCTCAGTCCAAGAAATGTGCTAAAAACTCTTGTTTTTACTCCATTCCTGCTTTCCAGCAGCCAAACCGAGGTTGACGTGACCGTAGTAGTTTCTCCATTTTCCAAGTATCCTTTCTTGACCTCTTTTTGGCTCAACGTGTGCACAAAACGTTGAAAAATATCCACAAACCTGAAGATATGACATGTCTAATTGGACTCTGGGTTTCTTGACGGCTTGTCTGATGTTGGAAAACCCCGAGCACATTTCAAGAATGCAGTCAGAAACGTGGTCTACTTTGGAGGGTGAACTTTGTAATCCCCCACAATCTCTAAAGTTTCTCAGTGTTTCCCCTCGCAGGCAGGGTCAAACAAATACTACATCCAATCAGGAGATGCTGGCCGCTGAAAGGCTGTATTGTTACTGAGAAAATCAGCTGGCACCGGCTCACTGTGTTCACAGTGCCCAAAGGTAACTCATGTCTCAAATGCTTAAAAGCAGGACAGCTTTTCAACAATAAGGTTTTCTTTTGAGAACAAAGTGACAGAAACGCCTACCCCCCCCATCACCAAGCTCTACGTCACCAACAGGAATAACCGCACATGAAAGCCTGCAGACTTCACATTTGTGTTTCCCCAAGGAGTTGAGGAATATGCTATTGTTGTCTGTGTGCGAGTCACGTCAGCAGAAAGCTGTTCCTGTGTCTGAACCGATGGTCTGAACCTCAGAAGAGGGAAAACTTATCAACACATGTCACTGACTAATACTTACTCTGTGTCGTTGGACATTTCAAGAGATTACTTCTCTCTTTCACACGGGGCCAAACAGAAAGAAATGATTATAATAAAAATGTTACGGGTGAGGAAACTGAAGCAGAAGCTTTATAGCGTTAGCAGCATAAGAAAGCAGCAGTTTTCAACTGCAGCTTAGATGTACAGATTAAAATGGAGTATTCTAAAAAATATATTGCATACCCTACTTGTTAAAACATAATTTATTTAAAACATTTAATGACTGAAGTCCTCTGAGCTTCAATCCATTCATCCTTCTGTCTGTCCGTCTGTCCATCCATCCATCCATTTTCTTAACCTGTATCTCTCGATGTCACGGGGCTCCAGGGTTACCAAAGCCTAATCTAGCTACTGCTGAGCAAAGGCCAAGGACCGGTCACCAGCCTGCCTTATAACATTTAATTTTTTATAAAAGAATAAAAAGAACAGGGTATATAGGTAAAGGGACGGCTTTAAATTAAAGCTTAGGTCATTTTTTAATACAGTTTTGAATTTCATTTTTTTTTTCATTTTTCCTTTTTGAGATTGGGCATTGAAGAAGGCACCATTGTGCATCATTTGGGGAGAGAAATGTTTTCCCATAAAGATGAGAGTTAGATAAGATAAAAGGTAGTTAATAATATGATTTCACCCAGATGGCTTTAAAATTAACAGACTATACTGAAATAATTACATTTTTCTCAAAAAAATAATGAAGTATTTTTTAAATTGAACAAAATCCAAATCAAATGAAACCAAACCAAACCAAACCAAAAAAACCAAATCAAATAAAATCAAATCCAATAAAATCAAATCAAAACAAAGCAAAACTTTATTTATAAAACAGTTCTTCTCATACTTTTGTAGCTCAAAGCACCTAAAAAAACAAAGACATAGATGTTAAAATAAAAACCCAACTCACCCTTTTCTCTTCATTTCCACATACAACCCAAGACCCCAAACACAATGAATACTTATAAATATTAACTTCCAAAAGAAACTTAAGGCTCTGCTGTGAGGAAAACGTATTTGGGAATCCATTCATACCAGGAGCCAGATCTGCTAGAGAACGTCGCCACAGTGCACCCAGACTGAGACAGCAATGGGGTCCATCTGACAACCTCAAGGAAAGAGCAAGACACACCTGCGCTTCCTGTAAGATCCCGCCGCTCCTCTCTACGACCATCCATGGACCCGGACAACCCCAAAACCAGCAGGTCCTACACAGGTATATCTATGGCTTTTATGCTTTTTTAAAGCTTTGTTCAGAGTCTTTGATTCAATGCAACTTTTGCTTCCAAAGAGTTTGTGTTTCTGTCTGAGAAAAGATCATAAAGTTATTTTGTGGTAACATATTTTGTGGTTTACACAGCTAATACTAGAAAAAGTCTATAGTAAAAAGAAAATTGACTGGTTTTGTGTGTGTTAAGTTCTGGAGTTACCATTTAACTCAATATCCACGTTAAACAAGCATGAGATAGCTGAGATTACAGAATGCATCAATGCTGCAGTTTACATGACACAAAGTGACTCACTTTTTCCTTCAAATGCTGATACCGCCGGGGCTTCACATCTAGAAAGTTGCTTGCACAGTTTAATAATGCTATAGACTTATTTCCCAGCTGAAAGAGTTATTTATATCTAAAGTATGCCTTCAAGACTTCACCTCTAAGCAGCTTGGTTCAGTTTAAAATGTAATCTGCTCTGTTTTCCCTGTCAGTGTGATTAATTTAAGCTGGTCTGAGATCAGTCAGCATCTTAAAGCTCACATTTTTTTCTCATGATTTTCAAACCTGATTTGATTGTTGCGTTGATGCAGCCTCTGCTTGAATGTTTTGTATCTAAGTGTTTCTGGTACATTTCTGAGCGTTAGAAACAAAATCCCAGCAGAAATGTTTCTTTTATGTCATCCCAGTTTAATGTAAAGTTGAAGGAGGTTACAGTTTCTTGCTCAACGCAGATTTAATGCTGACGCTTCAGTTCACTACATCACTACTTATTCTTTTCATTGTTGTCTAGCCACAGGGGAGAATGTGGGAGATTAGGGGCTTTAATTAAATTGGTGCTTGTGGGAACGAGCTGTCAGAATTGATACACTGTTGGTTGGTGATGACTGCTGATGTGACACCGCATCCGGCGAAATGATTACCCACACAAGCACCCAACACAACACACAAGAGCAGCCCACAAGCCATTATTTATATTAACATCCTGCACATGTCCGGATCAATTCTGTGGCTGGCATCATTCAGCAGCTGAAGAACAATGTAATGATCAGGGCAGAGCAGATCACATACATTTGAGAAAAAAAAGCTCTACAAAAGAGATGGGGTCTATTTTAGAGGAGGTAATCTGTTCCATGTGCTCTACACTGGAAGACAGAGCTGCAACACGACATGAAAATCTTTCACATGTGAAGGACTAAAGAAAAACAATCAGAAGAGGACTGAGCTTCAAACGTTTTTTCCAAAAAAAAAAAGTGGATGGAGGAAATATTTTCATTTTGGTGACTGAAGTAACAATAATGTCCCACTCCAAATCCCACCTTAGAATATCTAGGGCTGGGTTGATAAAAGTTTACATTTAACAGGTCAATTATTAATTCATGAAAATACAAATTAATTTAGCACATAATGCTAAAGTACACTAGCTTGATGCTAATTTCTCATAGGACAGCTAATACAAACTCTTGGCCGACCTAAGCATGCATTGCTGACTAAACATTACAAGCCAATTTTTATGTTTTAATTTTTGTTTTAATATTTCAATCAAATGTTGGCATGCTAGGTTTTTTTGTTTTCTTTATTTTTTATTACTTAAGCTGTTCATTTATTGTTTTAGAGAATTAAACAACAGACAACCGTGCACCCCCAAAAGGAATACTATGGGTTAAGAAAATGGATGGAAGTTCAGGATAAGAACAATTGGATTTTCCTCCATGTACTTTACCCATAGCTGAGTCCCCGATTGTATAAGGTGATGCGACGACTTTGCCAATGTTATGATATTAGAAGTCGCGCTGCTGCCAGATCGCGCGAGAAGACCTCAGATGGCATTGGTACCAATGACTTAACATTGAAACTTGATGTCCCTGACGCACAAATCGCTTATGGAGTGACTGAAAAAAAAAAGAATCGACTCTTTCGACTCCCTAACAGGCATCGATTCTTAGAATTGATGCTTTTGAGCATGATCCATCACCAGTAACAACTCAGGACGTATCTCTGTGATTCTCCAGGCGGTAGCTGTAATACAGTACAGTATTTCCTGATTTACCACATGAGTTATCTTCAAAAAATGTATGAAATCTGCAAAGTACTCATTTTTATTTTCACAATAATTATAGGTGCATCAAGGCAATAAAACCCCTGATTTATGCACTTCTCTCAGACAGACATGAACAGTTTATCTCTTGTTTAAACTCTCAAAGTTCAAACCTTCTTAGTGGAACAAGTCCAATATTATAGAATAAAACCAAAGGCCTTTCTTACGATTTAAGATTTATTTAAATTTGGTAAATAACATTTTCTCTACATGAGATATGGACCTGAGATTGATTGACAATGTCAACAGCCACTCAGGAAGTAAAACTCAATGTACTGTTAACATCATTTTAAAAAAGCTTTCAACATTGCACAAAAAAGATCAGTGAAATACCCAAATCGTACTAAAACACCAATGTCAGATAAAACTGGTTGGAGGTCAGTAAGCAAATGAATGAA
This sequence comes from Oryzias melastigma, assembly GCF_002922805.2. NCBI lineage: Eukaryota > Metazoa > Chordata > Actinopteri > Beloniformes > Adrianichthyidae > Oryzias > Oryzias melastigma. The sequence goes on from NC_050512.1 coordinate 26,524,321, forward strand.
GCAAATTTTGAAAACTCCTTTAAAATCTTTGGTTTGACTTACTAAGATGTGTTTTTTGTGTTCAACTTGATTTCAATTTTTGCATTATGGACTCCTGATTTCCACACCTTGTTTTAATAACATGTTACTCAGCTTCTTCCAGGGTATTAAAAAGTTTTAAAAAACTTGAATTTGAAAACTTGGGAATAGGGCCTTAAAAAGCAATAAAAAAGTATTAAATTGTGATATCTTAGTCTTAAAAATTGTGGCGATTAAAATGTTTTCCGTGTGACTTTGCTGGTTTAGTTTTATTTTTTTTAACCACAATTATGTGAAGTTTCGCTGCACCAAAATGTGAGAAAGTAATGAGGTATATAGTCTAGTCTAATTTTTGTAATTTAATTAATGAAATTTGAACCATAATTCATTACGTTAATCCCTTACTGATGAGTAATTGTTTTAAAATTCAAGGATTTTGTTTTTTTTTGTTCCTAGGGCTTAGAAATAGGTTGAGAAATTGGTCTTAATTTTTCATATGCAAGGTCTTAAAAAGTCTTAAATTTAGCTTGAAGAAATGTGTAGGAACCCTGTTCTTCTCACTGCTTTGATTACCTTCAGTTTACTTCTATTCACTCCGATGCTTTTCGTCGCCTTTTTTTGTCCGTGGGTTTCCATGTGTCAAATTTCATGTCATATTTAGATTGGATTAAAAGGAGTTTCAAATGTATTAACTAACAAAGCCGGAAATATATATTGATAGGATTGTCTTTTATTACAACAAATAACACCTTTACCCATTCATAAGAATGGGAGTGAAAAGTACATTTTATAATAAAACCCAAAAGTAAGAAGAGCAATAATTCAATTGCTTTTTTAATAACTTTTGTTCCTCCACACAGAGGAAACAGGTCAAAAACACAGCATCAGTTCCACAGGTTGGATCCGTTGGGAGCATTGCTTGTGTGTGGTAATGTTGTGCTAAAATAGATGGAAGCCGTGAAGAATTACAAGAAAAACAAGACTTGTCAGGATGATTTCATAGGGGACGTGGTCTTTGTGCCCAGTACTATTGTTCTCCAGAATCTGCCTTATTTTTCTGTTGACCTTCGTTCAACCTGAGTCTCCTTCTGTGGGAATTGAACTTGTGCTTCTGGATGTGTTTGAGGTCGTAAAGCCGACAGATGTTTGTTTCTTTCATTGTCTGGTGGACTGGCGCAAACAGAGAGCAGGTGTTTTCAGTTAGGGAGCATTCTTCTTTTTTAACGGTCCCGATGTCCCTTCATTGTGTCACACATGACAAAACTGTCAGCAGCAGCATTCCAAACATGCACACAGACACACAAACAGAATGAAGTCACCTCACAGCTATTTTGTCTGTTTGTCCCCATCGTGTTTGCTTTTAAACGGACAGGACAATGACCAAGGCCTTATATGGTATTCAGGCTGTTCTGTTTGCCTGCAGGTGCAACATAAGGTTTAGATTCATTTACAGGTTGGTGACCCACTGCTAGCACAACTGTCCAATTAGACTGAATCCAAGTCTAAACTCCAGCAATACATTCCCATTTTAAGAACCAGAGGAATGTGTGTCTTTGTCTTGTGTAAACACAAGTCTGGATCTAAGAACACAACATTTTTACACTGTTGCATGTTTCAAATAACTCACATAGCAAATGTCTTTGTTGTGCAATTTTTGTGCTTTTGTAATATTTTATGAATCCATTTGAACATCCCATTTGTTTGGTTGATATCTAAAGTTATGTACATACCAGGCATTTGATGTGTGTTCAAGAACTCGCTAAATGTTTGTTCTTGAACATGCGTCTAGCTCAGGGATAGGGAAACTTTCATACTCGTGGGCCACACAGGTTTCTAAAATTCGACATAAGGGCCAGATTCGTGGCGTGTTTTGGTAATTCACAGTGTAAGAAAAATAAATAGCATGGGATCTGTCAGGAGTCAGTGCTCTGTCTCCATCTCTGGTCACCAGCGGAAGCTGTCTCCAGAGTACTAAACACACTACATCTCCCAACAACCCCAACGCACACTCCCCGGATGCCGCTCAGCTGACACTCATTGACAATCACCCATATGATACTTAAGCACTGCACAGGCTCTCACTCTGTGCGAAGTATTGTTTGTGCCACTCTGCCTGCAGTACTGAGCGTTTCTATCTGGACCTTATCTTCTATGTACTTGATCTTGCTTCATCTCTGATTGCCTGCTGCCTGCCCTGACCCTCGCCTGGACCCTGACTACTCTAGTCTCTTCTTTGATGCTCCTATTCTCATGATTGACCATTGTCTGTCTGACCCTGATTTAGTTTGTGGACTTTTAGCTGTATTTACTTCCTTTGTGAACTAATAAACCTGCTGCACACGGTACCAGCTGTCTGCCCGTTAGTGACAGGATCTGGATGAGAACATACCTTAATCTTGATTGGAAATTGCATTTTCTAATTTTTATTTTAAAAGTATTTTTTGTTCCAGTTTCACCAATTGGTTGGTGTCTCTCGGGGAAAAACTCAAACTCAGGAAAATGCCACTTTCATGTGGTGTAATATTGACTGTCTAATCTTGGAAATCACACATGAATATTGGAAAAACAACAAATCGTGAATGCAGAATAACTTTCTGTGCCAGAATTAATGTGAATTTATTTGTACTGTGCCATATGTGGCAAGACACATAAACTACAGGGAAAATAAAGCATTTATACAGGTATTGAAAATAATTTTTTCAAGTTTAGCAGGGGCAAATTAGTTTGTCCACCCCTAGTCTAGCCCATAGTGTTCACAATGAACAAGCATCGAGGGGCTTCTATTTTAATTTTTTTTAAGGTTTACTAGAGCTTGTCTGCCACCTATAGTTGGAAGAGGCTTGGTGACAAAAGGTTGAAGCGGTGCGAATCTTGCTACCATTTTTTTTCTTTCACAGCCGTATTCAGACAAATTAAAGACTTGCTGTTGTATTATTCTGGTCAGGCACAAACTGGAATTATTCATCTGTTCTCCATGTTCAATCAGAGACCCTAATTGGTTAAATTCAACCTGGTATATCTGGCAACTGGAGTTCAATGGGGGCACATTTTGTACATAAAGCCAGAAAATGGTCGTAGAAATTTCCATAACGCATGAATACAATATCTTTGAAAGCGAAAGTCCGAAACTTACATTTACATAAAACTTTCATTGGAAGTGGGCACTTGAAGATGTGTTTCCAAAGGCAGTGAGAACGCAACTTTAGTCTTTCAGATGCAAAAGCAAAATTGAGATGATATTGTTGATATTTTTTCTATGGCTAAGATGCCTTACCATAGCATTACAGCCGAATACCATAT
>NC_050512.1:26528373-26541384 GCF_002922805.2 Oryzias melastigma
GAAATCACACATGAATATTGGAAAAACAACAAATCGTGAATGCAGAATAACTTTCTGTGCCAGAATTAATGTGAATTTATTTGTACTGCCCCATCTGTGGCGAGACACATAAACTACAGGGAAAATAAAGCATTAATACAGGTATTGAAAATAATTTTTTTAAGTTTAGCAGGGGCAAATTAGTTTGTCCACCCCTAGTCTAGCCCATAGTGTTCACAATGGACAAGCATCGAGGGGCTTCTATTTTATTTTTTTTAAGGTTTACTAGAGCTTGTCTGCCACCTATAGTTGGAAGAGGCTTGGTGAAAAAAGGTTTAAGCGGTGCGAATCTTGCTACCATTTTTTTTCTTTCACAGCCGTATTCAGACAAATTAAAGACTTGGTGTTGTATTATTCTGGTCAGGCACAAACTGCAATTATTCATCTGTTCTCCATGTTCAATCAGAGACCCTAATTGGTTAAATTCAACCTGGATTACCTGGCAACTGGAGTTCAATGGGGGCACATTTTGTACATAGTGCCAGAAAATGGTCGTAGAGACTTGCATAACGCATGAATACAATATAATTGAATGCGGAAGTCTGAAACTTACATTTACATAAAACTTTAATTGGAAGTGGGCACTTGAAGATGTGTTTCCAAAGGCAGTGAGAACGCAACTTTAGTCTTTCAGAGGCCAAAGCAAAATTGAGATGATATTGTTGATATTTTTTCTATGGCTAAGATGCCTCACCATAGCATTTCAGCCAAATACTATATTATTTCTACATTTTTAATATTAGCTTTATAGAAAAAAAGATCTGCTTACTTAGTTTTTAAAACACTCGAGTATAAATTCCAATTTTAAATGCCAAAATTTATGGTTTTTTTTATTTTTTATTTTTTATTTTTTTTTGCTAAAGCAGGGACATAATTTACCAAATTTGATTGGGGTTAAATCTGTCTTGTTTTCATATTTTTGCATGCATTCAAAATATATACTCTGTTTTATTTCGTCACTTTAAAAATCTTCCTTATACATCCTCTTCAAACCAGTTCTGCTTTCAGTATTTTAAATCTAAGAATTTTGCAGTCACTTTCTGACCACAGTAGCAGGGTCAGTGCAGAAGTTAACAAGAGCATCAATATAAGCTGTTTGCCAGATTAATCTTGGGTGCCACATACAAACAACAAACTCAGCATTTCACAAAAGGAAATTTTCTCTGCAGACTTCATAAATTCCCTTGATAGTGCACATTATTCACAACCTTTAAGAACATCTGTTTCTCTTCACTGTCTGCTCCTGTAGGTTCAACAGCAGCTGCTAAAAGTTTTGTAGAAATTGAGTTTGCTCTCTGCTCTTGAGCATTTCCTGATTTAAAGAAGCTCATTAGAAATATCAGCACAGGAAGTTCTTTAGGAATTTTAATAGATTTATGAACTTAATTTTATGAATTCAATTCAATTGGTATTTTCTAACATTGATTATAATTGATTTATGAAGCAGTTTTGTAATGGCATAGGTCAATTTGAAAAACAACTTGTCTCAGGCAGACGGATCTGTTTAGATAGAAAATGAGTCATTGGTTAAGTCAGAAAATTGTTGTACCCCTAAACAAATGTTTAATTACGAATATATTCCATGATCTTTATAATGACAGCAGTGTTTTCATTTTACTGTTTTCAATATACTTATTTAGAAAATGTCTGAACTGAAACTATTCCTGCAAACCAACTGAATCTTTGGGTTTTAAAATCTGGTCCAAAGGTGACTAGTGATAACTTTTGGAACATTTTTTTCCCCAAACATAACGTATGTTTATGTTTATCGGAAATTGCACTTAAAAAAAAAAAAAAAAACATAAAAAAAAAACATGTGAGTAGGCCATAAAAAAGCCAAAGTGCTGGGATGCAATGTGTTCTGTTTCTGACTGAAAAAAAAACCAGACTGCTTGTTACAACATCTGAAAAAGCCAAAGTGAAGCAATTATTTTCATATCAGCTCAAATTCCACAGGCGTCTGTGATTGCACGACAAAAAGCATTCCAATTAGAGAACACTGAAACACTGACACACAATGGAATGAACACACACACCCACAGAGAGATTAGCAGTTAGTGTGTCGGACCTTGACCTGCTGTTTCTGGGGGGTCTGAGCTATTAGTGTTTAGATGTTCTCTGTGGATGTGTGTATGGGTGCTCAATTAATTGCCCAACCAAAAGGTCATTGTTGAGCCAAGGATTTGGTGTTTATATAACAGAGAGATGGAGAGACGAAGAGAGGGAGAACAACAAGCACAATTTCCTCCTGCAGCTCCGTCTGAACAGGATGTGAGTTACAGACTTTCAACCATTTTCAATGTGAAATGTTTCACATCATTTTCTAATCTGAATGAATCGACATTTGAAATCATAAATTTGTTTGTTTGTTTACCTTCAAAAACAAGACAAAGACCCACCCTAATGAAAATTGTGTTCTTGTTGTTTTTACGACATATTCTGACTTCCAACTCGTCACATATTGATCTTTGGTTGAGGACCCCCTCCACGTTACTTTTTAACGTTTTGGGTGTCTCCAAGTCGTTGTTTTTTGACGTGCTGGCTGTTCCCTTTAAATCACGGGTCCCCAACAGCCGGTATGTGAACCGGAACGGGTCTAATACAAGTACCTAACCCAATACCAGTACCCTAACGTGGTAACGTGATAGCCAGGTTTGGGTACCAGTACCCAAACCTGGTACTGTATGCGTCCCGAGGACAAGTCTGCATCCGGTACCAGGTCCTGGGGGTTGTGGACCCTTTATTCTAAGAGGAGCCATCAAAAAACAACTGTAACACTTTAGAATAGGTGCTGCAAAACACTCAATATAATGTTGACAAAGATAGTTAATACATTTGTTAAGCTTTTAAGTAGTTAATAATTAATATGACCTTTGAAGATAATGGCCTCCTTTTAGATGTTAATGTAAGTGTGCTAATAAACCTTATTAGACTACTTTTGCTAATAATTGCCTTACTAACACATTATAAACACATTAACAATGTTTGTTATTGTGTTATTAAAGCTTGTTAAGGAACCGTATTATGAAGTGTTACCAAAACAACGAATTGGAGGTACCCAAAACATCAAACAGTGACCCGGAGGGGTCCTTAACCAACACATGACGATTTGGGGTTGAGAATTTGTTGGTTTTTAACATGGTATTGAGCATTTTTCTCATTAAGAAATACATACATTAAGAAAATTAACATCAAAATTGCTGTTCTGAGTAGCCGTTCTGAATGAAAAGCAGACAAAAAAAAATGCTGTTTGAGAGAAAGCTTATTGGTGACGTAGAAAATACGTCACAAATTGTTGCCTATCAGGTCATTCCAACTCTCTCTTCCCTGATCATCAGCATCATTACCTTCACCTGTTCTGACTGCACATTCCTCTGCTTGTCTCTGCTTCCCTTCCATTTTGTTGTTCCCACATTCAAGCCTAGTTCTCCTATGTATTGTTGCCTCACTGTTGCTGACCTTTTTCCATATTTGAACCTGGAGTTGGATTTACCAAGTTTTCTGACCTTCCTTTACGGATTTGGATTATCCTTTGGATTGTTTGCTAGACTTGTCAAGCTGCCATCCTGATCACATCTGTTCCTCTTCCCTCAAAAATTGCATAAGTAATGCAAGTGTTACCTCAGCCTTATCAAGTAGCTGTGACTAATGAACAAGAGAACAAACTGACTGGAATCTCCTAAAGGTAAATTCCATCTCTACTCCTACAATGCGTTTGAGTCATTTGAAAAGTATGAATCCCCCAAAGAAAATCAAATTATTGCTTTATTAATCATCATTGGAGTCACCAAGTGGTGACTGAGCTGTTGGGAAATGATTTATCAATCCATTCGGGAATCTTGACCTACTTGTCCAGCTGCTGTATTATTATTAAAAATTAAGTATGCAAGAAATAATTATTTAAAATGTCTCTGGTAAAATGATTTATCAAAAATGATTGATCAAAAAGAAAGTACAGAAAAAGGTTAAATACTGTTATGTTGTTTTTTATTTTTATTTACACATTTAACCTAGAGTGGGAGGATAAACCCCTACACATGAAACATCTCATTTTCAAGGGGGTCCTTCCTTTCAAGAAATAATATTAACAAATGACAGAGTAGGAACCATAGTACAAACAATGAATAAATACACATAACAAACACACACACGAACTCACACACATAGAAGTAAAGGCTCTCAATATCCACCCTTACCCAACATAACATTTCAGAAAGTTTAAATAAACATATTTGCAAAAGAATCATACAAAAAACATAAACTAAAAATAAAAAACAGTTAGTGAAAGCTAAAGTAGAGACAATACGAGATTGACAAAAAATATAGATAAAGGAAGGTTGTTCCAAAATGTTGTGTCAAGTCAGTTGCTATATATTTACCCCAAAATCACACAAAACTGTGAAATATTTATTTCTATTTACAATTGTGGTCCCGAAAAAAAAGATAATCTCCCAAAGGAAGATAAAAAAAGGCTGCAGAAAGAAACAAGATTAAATTTTAAGAAGACAGAAACATTTAAGTGAACAACACAAAAGCACGAATAATGCGTTCAGAAAGACACACTGAAGAGAGACAAACTAGTTAGTGACTTAGTTATAAATAATTGATAAATTAGTGACACATATTTATGTGTCAAAAGAACGGACAGAAGAGAAGTCTACATAAGGATTAAAAGTACTTAGTGCAATTTTTATAAACGATAAAAAGACTTGCATACACTCAAAAATGTTAACGGACGTTGTCTGATCTTGGATTTAGCAGTAGAATAATAATTGGAACACATCAGTGGGTCCACATGGTGAATTAAGGTTTTGGAATGGCACATTAAATTATCTTTTTCTTCTGTAAAAATTTGAATCATTATAGTTAAGGGATCATGTGTTTTTTTTTAGGATGGCCTCAAGTTTCTTTTGATAAATTTGATTTGACTGAAATATGTTGCTTAAAAAAATGGGATGTACCCTTTTTAACTCTCATCCACCTTTTTTCTCTAAATACATTCTTCTTTTAGTTTAACTGCATTTTTAGGATAAAAACAAACATTTCCCAACTGCAAAACACAATGACCCAGATCACAATAGCCTGCAAAGCATTTCCTGTAACTCATGTCCTTAAATAAAGGCAGCCCTTCGAAAAAAGGAAAAGAAAAAAGCTAAATGAATCACAACTGGAAAACTGTCTTTTTCATTTTACAAAGTCCATGGACACGCACACAATAACCCCCTCCTCCCCACAAACACACACACACAAATAAAGCACAAGATTGCCCTGCGCATTGTTGTTCGATTCCGGGAGACCAAAATTCTCACAATGAGACTGGATTGCTCCATGACTGCAACTCACACACAAAGTGATTCAAAATTTAACACAGAACCATCTGATTTTTATCAGATCTTAAAATGTTACACTCACAGACAGATCCAAAAGTTCTTTACTATTGAAGTTCATTTCATTTATTTTTTCATTTTCTTTATAAAAATTCACTAAAGTTCCAATCAGTCATCATAATTCCTAAAATCTGTATTCATAGCAAGCAGGATGCTTTGGGTTTTATGGGTCTTGACATAACCTGAGGGCAGATTGGTCCCGAAATGGTTTCTTCACTTTAAGAAGGGGCTCCTGGTTCTGATGTTGACTGTTTTCTTTGCAGGTTTTTCCGTCAGTGTCTGCATGAGGTTTTCCTCAGCTTCCTGCAGCTGTCTGAAAAGGTGTTCCTTTAAAATTTGAAACCTACTGAGCCGGATCTGTCATTTTGTGATGGACTGGCAACTGCTGAGACCAAATCCTGCCTTTGCACTGACAGCTGAGACAGGCTACAGCCGCCTTTGTAAGCAGGTACACAGCATGGGCGCATGCTGTCTCAGAGAATCACATGGCGCTGGAGCTCACCACAGCTGACGGAGGGGTAAACCTTGAACGGGCTGACAGTTAATCTCAGAGCTGAGGCTAATAAAATGCCTCAGCAACTGTCTGAATAGCTGACTTTGTGACAGAAGGCCCACCGTTTGTAAGACTGAACGGCTGTATGTCTGCGAGAGTGGTCAACCGCAAAGGAGCACCTCAGGGGACGGTGCTTTCCCTGTTTCTCCTCAAGGCTTTGAGTACAGCAGTCTTTCCATCTGCAGAAATACTTTCAGACTCTACAGCTAGTTGGATATGTTAGTAGTAGAGAGGGGTTGGTGGCATTCTGCTGGAGCAATTACCTCAATTTGATGGACGTGGATAAAGGATGCGTCCATTTTTCAAGTATTTTTTAGGATTTCTTTATTGATTGGTAAATAAGCGAGTCAATCTGAAGGTCAAAAGATACCTTTTTGTTAATCTGGAAAAATTATAGTTTTAATCAGCAAGAGTTAGCTTACTTCTGTAAAAGCTCTAATCCAGATCAAACAAGCAAACTGTTCACCTGATGTGGTCCCTTCAGTGTGAATTCTCAGGACTATTCAAAGAACTAAACAAAGGAAGCAAACCAGAGCAGTGAATTGTGTCCTCAAAGAACAAAAACAACAAAAAAACAAACTCCTCTGAGCATAGAGCAAACGGTAAAAAAAAAAAAAAATGGAAAATGTCTACTCAGTATTCTTAGTAAGGAGATGGAGGCGCCTCGTAAGGACCCTCTCCAATCATCTTTTGATATATTGTAAAAAAATTTCCAAGTGTTCTTCTAATGATGCTGTTTTTAGCCAAAATCAAAAAAGCTGTGTTGTTTTCTAGGATACAGTTTCTACAGAGCAGCAATAGTTAATTAGAAATTAGCCTCTGAATTATAGGTCGGACACCCACACTTCCTATTATCCACATGTTTACAATCTCTCCCTCTAGCTTACAGCGCCTCACAACCCCAACCTAACATTACGGGTGCAACAAAAAGTAGTCAGGAATATCGGAGCTATCCAGCTGTACAGTTTTGAGCAAGATACCAGCTCAGCGAAGGAAAATGCAGATATTAGTTATGTATTTGTTTGCAAGTGGGTGCAGGGAGCTTGAGTCTCTGCAATTATAGTACCTGCGCCGCTGCAACAAGCTTTTTCCAGTATTTTTTCATCTGCTCCTGATTCACGACAAATTAAGTAAAGAAATACTCAGAAATTGAATTTTAAGCTCAGTTATTTTTATATGTCCTCATATCATGGAAGAACATATTAAAAAACCAAAAAGATCAGGGGTCTGCAACCTTCAACATTTAAAGAGCCAATCAGGTCCATTTCTCACCAACCACAACTCAGCAGGAGCAACAGTCTTACAAAAATAAGACCCTCCTTTGAATGTATGTTGTTTTTTCCTCATGATAAAAATCAACAAATTGTTTTTTTGTACATGAATAAAACATAAACATTACGAGAATAATAGCATTTTTTTCTAAATATGAAATCATTTATAACTTTTGACATGACTCCCTTTCAAAATAAAAGACAAGGGATCATCTCAATACAGCAAATGTTGTATTAGGTAGTTTAATGCCCGCAGTAATAAAAAAAAAGAATATATACAGATTATTTTATGGTTTTGGTGGAAATTCATAAACTTAGCTATGTAGAAATAACCCAGGCCTAAATGGTGACTCTTACTGTGTTTTCCGGACCATATGGCACAAATAAAATACTGAACTTGAGTTTGATGGAATGGCGCTCTGTCTAAATGTTTTAGTACAACTATGAGGTTGTAGCGCATTATTGATTGTTAGAGCATTGTGGGTACCATAGTCAGGAGCCTGGTGGAGTGATACGTACTATTCTTCAAATGTTCGTGAATGACTTGAATAAAGTTTGACGGATTTGCTTTAATGAATGTGCTTCATAGTCAGAAAAATAGGCCACTTTTTAAATTGAAAAACATTTCAATTTTCTTCAACCAGAGAGCCACAATGGAGGGGTCAAAGAGCCACATGTGGCTTCAGAGCTTCAGGTTGCAGACGCCTGGACTAGAGGAATTCTCCAGGTTTGTTAGACTTCTAGTTTTGGTTCTCTCCTGAGTTCTATATATGAAGCAAACTAAACTAAATTAAAAAAGTAAAATTTGTTTACACATCCCAATAAAAGAAGCCAATTATCTGTCGGAGCACCAACATCAAATCAGCAATTCAACAAAAAACCTTAAATTGATCAAAAAGATTGGATCTGAGCTGATTAGAAAATTTGCGTTTAAATTATATATATGAAAAGTATTATAAAGTCTTGACACATAAACATTTTTTTTACCAAAGCAACTGATACATTTAAGCAGGCATCACCGCTCACTATGGAAAGCACCAAAAAGGTCTACAAAATGGCTAAGCAATAGCGTGTCAAATAAAATTACACTTGAAAAGAAAACACAAAACCTGCTTTCAACCTGATCGGATCATTACTGAAAAACATAGTGAATGAATATTATTACAGAGCTGTTGCAGTTCAAAACCTTGACATGGTTCCATGTTTAGTTAATATCTCCCTATTGGCGATTTCATTCATGTCTTCAAATCGACTGGTGTTGTCATGGTGACAAGCCATATCCAAACACTGTTAACTTGGACACCTTGACCTCTGAAGTCCGATCCAAAACTTCAAAGAGAGATAGTCATCTCTTTGATTCTAATGAGGAAAACCACAGAAAAACACACAAAACTTCAAACTACTTTCAGTCTGATTGAACCCACTTTTTATTGCATAAAATATAAAGAATGATTGAGAAAACAAATGAAAAGTCAATTTGACATATTTGTATACATCTGCTTTTATTACTTCTAGAAAATGTGGATTTGTGTTTGGATTGTGTAAGTCCTTGGAAAGTTGACCGCTCTGATGGATTTCACATACCGCAAATGTCTGCAAAGCATCCTTTCTTTCCTCTTACGAGCACGCACATCCGTTTTCTCTAAACGCAGAGATGCTTTCAGACCCCTGCATGGTTGAAGATTTCCACTCCATGAGTTCGACCTTTACTTTATCTTGAGGTCTGTTCAACAACTGATGAACTTTTTTTTCCTTTCAACAAGTCAAGTCACTCCAGCTGAACCTGCTCACCCTTTGGAGTGGATTGAGTAAGAATGTAAACCAAAAATTCTTCTCTGAGTTGGACCTTTGTCATGAAAGCATAACCAGTGGCCTTTGGAATTCCAAATTTATCTGTATCTCATCAGGTCTGTGATGATTCAAAACTGGCTTTATGAGTATGCTTTCATTTGTTGAGGCTGAACAGATGTTTTTAGGAAACACCTTTAGGAAGCCCCTTGGAGTGGCTTTGTGAATCTAGTGTTGAGAAAGTCCACATGTTGGACTCCTGCAATGAAGTTGCTGTTACGGTTGGGTGGTAGTGAAAACACTGGATCAGGAAGGACTCAAGCAGATCCAGGGAAGTGCAAAGATTTAATGAGCAAATAAGATGAGCCCATAACACCACCCTCTGCAACACCCCTTCAAGCAACCATTTCCAATGAAAAATTTATGTATGCGTGTTTTGGGCTTTTCAACTAAAGGTTCAACAACAAGTTTCTAGGACCTTACAAAATGTGAAGCCACTACACACCAGTTAAGAGTTAAACAAGGTTGAATTTTGACCAATCAGGGACTCAGATTTGGTGTTTGGATGTTGTCCCTTTTAATTTACGGAAATCTCAACCATCTGAAAATTGATCATGGAGAAGTAATTAATCAAAGCGGTATGTACCCGGCTGGAGTTATATGATGCCAAGTCAGTCATACATCAGAATTTTACACCAAGCCTCTCGCGGTGGTGAACATGTGCTAGTAAACGGTCGATTTTTGTTCCAGTACTCACCTATGGTGATGAGTTCTGGGTCGTGACCGAAAGAACGAGATCCAGACTACAAGAGACTGAAATGAGTTTTCTCCAGAGGGTGGCTGGGCGTTCCCTTAGAGATAGGGGGAGAAACTTGGTCACCCGGAGAGAGCTCGGAGTAGAGCTGCTTCTCCTCCACATTGAAAGGAGCCAGGTGTGGTGGCTCGGGCAAGTGGTCCGGATGCATCCTGGATGCCTCCCTGGAAAAGTGTTCCAGGCATGTCCTACTGGACAAAGGCCCGGTGAAGACCCAGGATACGGTGGAGAGATTGTGTCTCTCTGCTGGCCTGGGAACGCCTTGGGGTCCCCTTAGAGGAGCTGAAGGAAGCGACTGGGGAGAAGGAAATCTGGGTATCTTTGCTAAGACTGCTGCCCCTGCGACCCGGTCCTGGATGAGCGGACGAAAATAGGTGGATAGATGGATACAGATCCAATACTCCCAGATTTTGTGAAAGTTGGAGAAAATTTTGGATAGAAAAATTAAAATCTTCTTTAGTGCCTCTTTTTCCATTTATTTTATAACTCTTGCTATATGTTCAGATGCTGCAAACCTGTCCTCTTCAGAGCCACTCATCTAATGTTTGTCTTGGATTTCTTATTGTTCCTCCTCTACACTCTGTGTGCATAAAAACACTTATGAGAAGTCAAGGAGTTATTTTCTTTACATACGCAGACTATAGAGGTGCTTGATCTGGAAAGATGTCAAATAAACATTCATCAACAAAGGAAATTCAAGACAGTAATGGTATATTGTTTCAAGATGGTTAATAAAGACAATGTTTCTAACCAAAATATTTCTCACAAGCATCATACAAGCGCACATGCACTTGTTTAAGTTTCATGTATCGCCACATTCAAAAAAATTACAAGCAAGGTGAAATGTCAGTCTTCTTTTTTGTCTGTTTGACATGGTGGATTATCCTAATTTAATATTAATTTCATAGTTGGCCATATCCGTAGTAATAGATATTTTGTGTTTCTTGGTTGCGTCTTTAATTTAAAGAAGGTGCACATCTTGAATCTTGTGGCATTCTTTACTAACTGGAGTGTTTTTGTCTGCAGACGTCAGAGGCTCTATGAAACCTGCAAACATGTGTTTGCTTAGGTTGTGCATGCAGCTCAAACTCTGCCAAGCAAAACAAATTCAAGGCAGCATTGCAACCTTTTAAGACACTCTCTGATAAACATCACATGTAACGTTTCCACCAAGTTCTGCTTGTGTTTCAAGACGTATGATGAGCAAAGTCAGCCATCAACACTTTAGCCAAAGATTCCTGAAATCAATCTGTTATGAGACCTTCACTGTCAAATTTTGGGCCAGCTTGGCTTTCCTTAAATGCCTTAATACAGCTCCAAGATGGCGCTCAACTGTGGCCAACTTTACAGATAATTCAATATAGGTTCTTGAACGTGAGATCTTTAATTATTAACAGCAGCTTCAACCTCTTTAAGTTCCACTGAAGTCTGTCCTAGTTGTTTTGGAAGAATGGTTGGACACAGGTTTGGGCCTAATAGAAGAAGAAAAACAACCTGCTTTTGATCGTATTTTTATTATACTAAAATAATGCATAATGCTACCTAAATTTTGTGACTTAGTAAACAAGGATTGACATTTTGACCCCTTTGTAATGCATTTCTGCAGCAAACACACCACTGCAGCTCACAATACGCATCTGATAATCAATTAGAAACAGACTCTGCATTTGGAGATGGATTCTAAGACACTGACAACTGATTCATACAGGGGTGTATTTGCCAGTTAAGAGAACAAAGAGGAGAAATGTGTATCCCTCAAGGAAACTTAATTTCCATTCTTAAGTGAGACACTGGTTTTGTCCAGTGCGCGGATGACAAAGTAATTCTCTGTAAAAACATTTTTTTTCCCTATATGATCCTTTATTAAATGTTGTTAATCTTGTAACTTGTTTATTCTTAATTTTATTGGACTCATTTTTCTCTTAAATAACAAGGAGTTACCTGGAAAACTGTGTCCCAAAGTCCATTTGGAACCAGCAACAGTTTTTTTTTTGGACTGGACAGAACCAGTAAATCCAACAAATATGCTACAGTTCGCTTAATCTATCTTATTACTGATTGTTATGGAGAAACTGATACTAATATTTGATTTGATTTTTTCTTTTCAAACACGATGAATAAAAATTCTATTCTTGCTCTTGATCTAAAAGAACAAAAAATATATAAACACAGGGTAAAACAAGAAGTCATAAAACAGAATTAAAAGCAACAACAATAAAATACAAGCAGAAATGAATGAATCGAGGAGCCACTGTAGATTAAAAGATCGGTCCAAAATATACAAATGATCAACCATAAAATACCAAATAAATATATAAAGTTAGGTTGAGAGTTTGGATGTCATCTTCTTCCAAGCCTCTAAAAAACATAGAAAACCATTCTATCATCATATCAGTTCATCTTCCCATATCTTATTCTTTGATCTACAGAACATGTCAAAGTCAAACCCCGGGGGCCGGGTTATTATATCTGGCCCGCCAGATCATTTTATATTTTACTTATTAACGCACCGATGTTATCCTGTGCTGGTAACATATTGCAACACATTGTCATTCCCAAGTCATCACATATTGATGTTTGGTTAAGGGCCTTCTGTGACAAAAATTGACGTCACCTTTTTTTTTTTTTTAGTAAATCAAGGCTCCCCAACCTCCAGGCAGCCTTGGTCCAGTACTGAGATGTGGACTGCACCAGTATCCTAACCATAACCCGGTATCAGACAGTTAGTTTTGGACGTGGATCAATTCTGGTTCTGGACGCAGTACCAGACATGGACCAGGGACTGACCGCATCCCGAGGTTCGGTCCGAGTTAAAAAGGTCCGTTTTTAAAGTTGTAAAAATTTCGTTTTAATGTGTTCAATAAATGTTTGTCCTGTTCGGCCCGCGACCTCAGGCATTTTTTTTTTTATTTTGGCCCCAGTGCGACACCCCTGATCTACAGTATTTGATTTGTCTTTTAAGTTTTATGTTAAATGCTCTTCCTGACAATTTGCTCTGCATTTATTGGAATGGGAAAGGCGCAAACATTTCTGTCTATATGTCCATCCGTTTGTCCACTCATCCATCCATTCGTCCATCTGTCCATCTATCCATTGGTCTTTCCATCCATCCGTCCATCTGTCCATCCGTTTGTCCACCCATCAAACCATTTGTCCATC
>NC_050512.1:26541643-26548037 GCF_002922805.2 Oryzias melastigma
CGGCCCTGAATCGTGATGTTGAATTGAAAAATGTCAAAGCTAGAGTGTTGCGCAGCATTCATGGTGAGGTCACCTGGAAACTATCCCCTGGCTGCCTCCAGCATTCCTCCCAGCCTCCCCTCTTCTTCACTCGTGCGGGTGCTCCGAGGCTCTTATTGTGAAGGCGCACGCGGGCGGTTTTCCTGGAATCGTGCGCTCTTCATGCGTCTCCGCTGCGTCCATTCACACACCGGGGTCGGTGCGCGCGCTGCAGGCTCGAGTCCTGCGCCCTGATAGAGAGACAAAGAAGAGAGTGAGAGAGAGAGAGGAGGCAGGACGGCTCAGGCGCCGTGGAGGGTGTTTTAAAATCCCCCCTCTTTATGGTTGTCGGATCATAAACACTCCAGGACTTCATATAAACATGCACCTACTGGGAATATCTCTTTTACTGGCATACCTGCTTTATTCCAACCTCGCCAGCGACTATTATGAAGACTACGAGCAGGAGCAGATGGACGAGCCGGTGAGTCCACGATGCGCTCGGTGTCTGTCTGGGCTGCACACAGCAGTCCGCAGCCGCAGCTGCAGCCGCAACCGCAGCTGCTTCTCCTCATAGACGCACCTCTGGAATCAGGTGTGAGGCTGAACTGTTGCATGTTAAGTTCAGAAGGAATTCCTCTGTCAGATTCAGAGTGGATGTATATTATAGCTTTTATTAAAGCATTTCAAGCTATTTTTGTTAAAGAAATTCTCCTGCAGGATCTGAATGTCAGGGAGTTAATGATCAGTTTAATTAAGTTTGATGCACAAACTGGTAGTTTTTCTTAATATCCCATAGATCTGACATATTCTTTGACAATTTCTTTAATCAAAGGATCCCCAAACAGGCGGCTAGAGTGTGAATGACCTACTTTGGTATAAATCCTAATGACACACCTCTTGGCTCCAAAAACAGGCTAAAAGAGATAAGTCAGTGCAATACATGTCAATTAATTGACTTTTATCAAGTTTTTAATGAAAGTCTTTTGTGGCATGGATTGTTTTATGGCAAAATTAAAGGGAAATCACAGATGCACGAGTTTTAGTTCAAGAGACTTTAATCAAATGAATAATGTCCTCTGCAAAAATGGGATTCAGTGGGATCTGAGATGAAGGGATGATCGTTTGGAGTGGAGAACAAGTCAATGTGGCAACATTTTATGGTGCAACAAAACTCCTGCAACTCCTAATGGTAGCTTAAATTAACCGGCTTTTATTGTGACGTAACACTTAAAATGTTTTATTAAAAGATTACAAATTGAGGTAAAATAATCAAATATATAATATAATATTTGGTCTAGTCTGGCTTTAATACTAAGAGTTATTGTTAAGACCTCCCACTTGTTGTTTATTGTCTTCCTTTTCTCCCTGAAAACTGTCTTCTCTGGATTCCAAACTTCTTCTTTTCCAATCATGCCATGCAGCAAAAGTCGTTTTTCTCACTTTCTTCTGACGAACATTATTCAGATAATTACCTTATTGGTTATTCTGCTAGGTCTGGGTATCGGTTGTAATTTCCAGAATGGATTCGATTCGATTCACAAGAGCCTGGATCGATTTGATTCAATTTTTTTTTTTGGATTCTGTCAATTCTGTCAATATTTCCACATTTGTTTAGAAATACATCACTGACCTACTATATGTTTTGAACATATTTATATTAATCTGATACAGTTCACATACTGTAAAATGTATTAGTGAAATAGTGAGATGGTTAATAGCATACAGAGTTACATGGTTTCTCAAAAGGAGAAGTTCTAACAAAAATTTTTTAGATCATTAACATTGTAAACATTGTTCTGCTTCTCCAGGAGAGTGTGTCAGTTTGGCCTGTAGGTGGCGATTGCGCTATAGCATTACACTTTTTTCCAGAAGAAGAAGAAATTATGAGCGAAAAACTATGTTTTAGACCACAAATGGTTACTTTAAATATATTTCTTCAAAAGAATTTGTAAAGTTCATACCTATGAGTTTATAAAGGTTCATTCATTCATGCATTTAGACATTAATGTCTGTTTAGGTTTACCGGACATTAGCGTTAGCCCTTCAATGGGAAATTATGTTAATCGTTAGCATCAAGCTAGCAGACTTTACCTTCTTGTGCTAAATCGATCAATATTTTTATGAATCGATTATTGATCTGTAAAGTTTAAATCGATTTAAATCGATTAATCTATTTTATCAACCCAACCCTCATTTCTGCTTTACTAAATATAAACATTTGAATTCAAATTGGTGATAACACCTCAATTATTAAACATGTTTTGTGTTGCTTAGATGAAAATAATGTTAAGTTTTTACCGAAATTGTCTTTTGTAAGCAGACATTCAGGTATATATGTATTTCAATTCATATTTTAAGCATTTAAATTACACAATGTATTTTTTTTTTTTTTTTTAATGAGGGACAGAAACCTGGTTTTTAGAAGGTTTTAGCTTAAGTTTAGTCTTTGGTGCCAATAAGGGATGTTACAAACCATGCAAAAAACAGCTGAAGAATCAGGAAACATTTTATCATATGAAAACATATTAAAAAAACAAAAACTGGTACTTCCTTTGCTGCATTTTTTCACCGACGTCTGTCTTGGTTACACACATTTATTTATTTTCTGCGTTTCGGGTGAGTAAACTCTAAGACGGTGCCAGGATGAGTCTCAGGAGAAGATGGAGTTTTCCGCTGTTCTTGTGAGCGATCTTCAGAGTCTGCACACACTCAAAGTCCTTCAAGACCTTTAGGAGTTGTCTGTTTTAGCAAACGCTGGACGTCTGCGCTGCTAAACAAGCTTTTCATGAGCGTTGGTGAGCAGACTGAATTGACAAAAACGGGGATAAAAGGGGGGAACCCGTTACTTGGTTGCGAGTTTGGGCGGGCCCTCTGGGGGTTCGGGATTAAGAAGGGGTATTTTCAAATTAGCTAGAGAAAAGAGCGAATAGAGACAGGTGTCAGCGGGGTCAAGTGTGTGTGTGAGAGTGTTCCACAGAAGCAGAGTGAAGGAGGGGGGCAGATGAGCGCTAAGCAGAAGCATTTGATCACAGAAGAGTCTTAATTGGGATGACCGCTTTCTCTCTTAAAAGCCTTCAAAGTTTTGGTGGGAAACCTCAGCGGCTCATCCCTGCTGTCAAACCTCACGTAACGTCAGGTGTCTGAGGATTAAGCAGCTCGTGCGGTAAGCAGATTTTTCATAGCAGCAGATTTGAGATAATGCTGCCGGGCATGCAGGAGGACTCAACCACAGCCTGAAAGAGAAGTTAGTGAGGAGGTCTTATGGTTTAAAAATCTGATGAAAATCTTGTTTTTGCTGTTTTCAACATGTTCTTGTGGCATTTTTCTCAATATGGAGGACATATATTAAGGATTTCATTTCTACTTTTTTGTTTTTAAAAATTCAAATCATTCTGAATCAGGAGCAGAACAAACAAAAAATGCTGTTTCAGAATGAGCCCATTTGCAACTTATAAATCATGCTGGGAAGGGCCACAAGCTTCCTGCTCCATTCTGATGCGTCCACTTGACCTGATCCATGTTTGTCTTCGTTTTCCTCGTCCGAGCTGCCATCCGCCTCAAATCTGTGGATATTTCCAATAGTGCTAGCCATTGTTGTTGCACTGGCATTGTTAGGTTTTGGATGTGAGGGGCAGCAGAAGAGTGTGTAAACAGAGAACTCACAGTTATAGGTGACGGGAAGGGGGGCGGGCTTGCTCGATTACAACAGTCCTGCCCACATCTCAGAGAGAAATTTCTATGGAACTCTTGCAGAAACTTTGTCCTGAAGGCGGAATGGATTTTGATTTCGGATAAAAACATACTACATGAGAATGTGCCCGCAGCTTCATACTTTACATCCATAAATTTTGTATTAAGGAAAGAATACTTTTTGTCTCTGCAGGATAGTTCTGTTTACATTGATTTTGCACATAGTTTGTTTACGTTGTACTAATTGGCACTGTCCTGTGATCAGCTGGCGTGGCAACTATCCAGGGTGTACCCCATCTCTGCCCAATACTCACTGGGATAGGCTCCAGCTGTCCCCCGAGCCCAAAAGTGACCAGGAGCTAGAAAATTAATGAATAATTAGCCCTATTAAAGACTGATTATTAACTGACTGTATTTTAGTAAGGCTGCAAAATAGAGTTGAAATAAAAATATATACTTGTTTAAAAAATTGTGATGTATCATAGACTATCAAAGTAGTATATTCATTATTGCAATGTTTGCCATATTGTGATACAGTCGATATCGTGAACCATGTATTGTAATATGTATCATATCGTGAGATTCCACCCCTACTTTTAGCCATAAATATTTAAGTAGATGAAGAGAAAATACTACTTTTTATCCAAAAAATTTTAAGTTGCTTTGAGACAAATTCCCAAAGTTTGTAATTTAGAGTTTCAAAATCTAGAATTGATCTATTTGATTTGAAAAGCATAAAGAAGATTTTGTCTTTAATCATGCATATTCAGGTTTAGATGTTTGCTTTTTTACCTTTGCTGAGAATAAAAAATAACCTTATATTGCTCCCATGTAAATTGTGCTTTGAAATGTTCTTGCAGAAAGAACCCACTAAAGAACTGTATCTCTTTTATCTACCATTATGTAAAGTATTTTCCCTATTTATCATATCAAGGTAACAATGTGTCTTTTATATTGATCATTTCATGTTAGTGTCTCACCAGGCTGCATGTTCTTTTTAACTTTCCAACATATTCCACTTACATATATTTCCCTGTTTCATTTTTTGGGTCTTGCTCTTATATAGTTAATGTTTCAAGCATTTTCTAAAAATATTTTACCCGAACAGCCAGAGTCAATGCACTAACCAATTTAGTGTCTGCACAATTAACTGTAAGAGAAATTTGAGATAAGTTTGGGAGTAGTTGCAAAATAGTTGCAATACACATAGGCAAAGTGGAATACTCCATAGGAATTGCATTTGCTTCAAGTTATGCCTGTGCATCACATTGATAGGACTTTAATTTTCCTGCCATACTCGCACTGTAACCGGCTGGTCTGGGACCAGAGTCACAAGTTTTGTTTCATCCCCGTGGTGAAATGACAATAGAAGATCCTTGAATCTTTGACTGATTTGAGAGAAGAACCCAACTTACTTGATGTGTGAGTGAATGATGCCCCGCAGGCACACGACAGGTTGGGATATTTCAGCTCAAATTTGACTAGAAAAACTTCTGGGTTTTTTTTCAGAGTACAAGTGATGTTTTTTTGTTTTGTTTTTTTTTGCACAGTTTGGCAAGGGTGAGATTTTAACTCAGGTGCGACTTAAATTTGATTTTGTTAAAAAATAAATAACAAAAGAAGGCCCTTCACTTGAATTCAATATTTACTACTGACAGCAACACAGAGGAAGTGCCGCTCAATCTTAATCCGGACTGTCTGTTATTGTTACTGTATTTTGTAAAAAAAAAAAAAATCTCCCATAAGTACAATTTATACTCCAGTGATTTTAAATTCTTTTTTTCTTTATTGTGCAATTTCTTTTTCTGCTGCGACCTAAACTCTGGAGTGATTTATAGTGCTAAAAATGCGGTATGCAACCCAGTAAAGATGGCCCTCACCTGAGTGCTTAGATTTTTTTTTCATAAGCTTTTGGTCATGAAACAATAAATAATTGTGAGCATGTGTTATTTTTATTGACCTTTATAGTTTTTAGACTTAAAAAAAACAATTATACACAAAAGTGGTGTGACAGACCAGATGTCTGTCACTATGTGACAGCTTAATAAAATGGATTTGATTTTGATTGCATCGTTGGCTGCACACACTGTTCAGCAGTAACATCTATTGCATTTCACTTTACTTAGTTTTTGGTTTTCACTTGACTTTTCCAGCAAGTTCAGTGGACCCATCTAATTTAGTTTCCATAAATTGTTGTTAAATTGAAGCAATATTTTTGTTTATTTATGTTTGAATTCGTTATTAGTAAAATGCATGTGATTTTTTTTTTGTTTCTTATGATACGTGTTTGATTCTGATCAGTAATTGGGTTGGTTTGGTGAAGGGGTGGGGCTAACCCCCTATAAAAGAGGACCTCTTTTCATGGCGGATGCTTCAGAAAGATGGGCACTAGAGGGTAGACTGAAGCTACCAGAGGGAGAAGGGTTAAGTCTGAGGGGGCTGTTGGGAGTTTTAATGGAGACGTGATTGGTTTTTTGAGACAAACTGGAATGTTAAAGAGATTTTTATTTTTCTGTCCAGTTACAAAGTTACTTGAACTCACACTCCTACACACTAGGTGGCGGTAATGCACCTTCACCTTGGTGTTACTGACCATTTAAACCGTAAGAAGAAAAAGATGGATCTTCCTCTTTGTTGTATGGCTTTGATGTTTCAGGCCTGTAGGTTGCTTCCCTGCCATACT
>NC_050512.1:26549166-26549362 GCF_002922805.2 Oryzias melastigma
CCTTCACCTTGGTGCTACTGACCATTTAAACCCCGAGAAGAAAAAGATGGATCTTCCTCTTTGTTGTATGGCTTTGATGTTTCAGGCCTGTAGGT
Source organism: Oryzias melastigma (assembly GCF_002922805.2). Taxonomy (NCBI): domain Eukaryota; kingdom Metazoa; phylum Chordata; class Actinopteri; order Beloniformes; family Adrianichthyidae; genus Oryzias; species Oryzias melastigma. The sequence continues at coordinate 26,549,262 of NC_050512.1, forward strand.
TGCTTCCCTGCCATACTGTCCCAACTCATGTATGTTTCTTACATTTTGCCTGAAAAATAACCAAAAAAAGAAGAAAACCTTAATTTTTTTTTTTTTTTTTT
>NC_050512.1:26549455-26582317 GCF_002922805.2 Oryzias melastigma
AATTCACATTTATTTCAGTAAGCGTTTGCGTGTCGAGGGTCTGATTTGAGAATGATGTCCTTGTGACATAGACCAAAGATTGCGCCTATATTGGTGTAATTCAGAGATTTCTTAAGGTCTTCTCAGTTTGGTTAACTACAGATGATGAAACGCTGTGCAGCAAAATGTTAGACATTTTTTAATGATTAAACTGTCTGTGCAGAAACTTTTCAGAGGGAGGTAAACCTGTCCTCATCTTGAGTTGTGACAGACCAAATCTCTGTGGGATTTTCTTTCTCCATTTGCAACTTATTCAAAAGACGCGGCATTGATTTCAAAATGATCTAGCGTTTTTCTTGGATAGGGTTTTTTTTTTTTTTGCTGGCATCATTTATTGCTCTGATTATCCATTTATGAAAATTGGGGCGCTCTCCAAATGGATGTGTAGCTAGAATCATTTGTCACCGTTGAACCAAACAAAATTCATCTTTCAACGCTCGAATGTACCAGGAACCTAATCGAGGATCACTGTAAGGCCGGAATGTCAGTTATGCAATTTAAGGAGTTTTTCAAAGTTTTGTATTCATTGTAAAATTAATTGGTGTATGTTTTAGGAAACTGTCCACATTCCTGACTTATTTTAGCAGCTTGAATCCAATAATAACAGCCAAGTTTGGATCAGGAAGAACCATTTATAGATCTCAGTATAGCACATCGATGTTAACACCAGGTCAATGACTAAGCTTGTAGACGATTAAGTCCAAATGATTCCTTTTTTTGACTTCCATCTGGGTTGATTTTAAGAAATTAAAAGTCAGCCTTTCCATTGAGCTAATTTCTCATTTGTCTTCATGAGGTTTCTAATGGTCACCTTTGAGTTTTGCTCTCCTTCTCTGTGTTTTTATTGGCTTCATAGTTTTCCTTTTGACCCCGAAATATTGAACATTTTTTGCTTCATTGCTTTGACTGTTTTCTCTGGGTGAGGTCTATCAGTCTTCTGATCCTACACCAACAACATTTGGAAATACCTTTGTTGATGGATAAAATATACCATACTGGGTCCCCCTTCCTGTCATTTGCCTGTAAAAGGCCACACTTGTCATTAAGAACAAAAAAACAATGAAAGAGCAGAAAAGTTGGCACAGATTCCTGTTGGAAACGACATATCCAAGTTAAGTTTTCTAATTTCAGACTTTAATTAGCCACTTGTTTTAGTGTTCAACATTGTTTCACCTTGGCTTCGATGTTGTTTGGTTGTTAGGCTACAAATAATTTGCAATTTTTTTATGGCCTCCTGGTGTTTTGCATGTCTATATTTAGTATACCCTTAGAACTGTTATACTGTTATGGTTTGATCTGAGTTTCAGATTTAGCTCGTCCCTAAAGTGTTTGCTTGGGTGTTTTTGGCAGAAACTGCTAAGTTTAACAGAACTGTTCTTATCTTTGCTCTTTGAACTACTGTTTTACTTTCTCTCTGCATTTCTTCCACTAATGAGCTCTTCCAGCCACAGTTGTTGGCTTGATTTGCCTTTAAAAAGTATTATAAGGATTCCAGTTACTTCATTTCGTTTTTCTTCATTTACTGATTATTACTTATACACGATGTTCCCCTTTTTCTGCATATTTTTCCTCTAATTTCCATACGAACTTAATCAAGAAAGAACTTATTTCCAAGATGGAACAAAAACAGGCAATAATAGATAGATAATGACAAGATGTGTGCATGGAATGAAATGGTTTATGGATTAAATAAATGGATGAATAAAATAAATGAATAGATTGGATAGTTTGTAAGGTGGATAGAAGGAATAAAAGGAAAAAATTGAATCAAAGGATAGTTGAATGGATGGGTTTATAAATAGATGGAAGAAGCCATTGACTGTATATGAGAACTGGAGTAAGTAAGTGAGTGTGTCATCACCAATAGAAAATGGTACACTTCTGGCTCCAACTAAATGAAGTCAATTCAGTCAGCATTTTTTCACAATATGGGCACAGTTAAGTTGGAACCAGATGACATCCATCAGTGAGCATTGATTGGTTTTGGTCCAAGTCATTGTTTCTATGGCAACCACTCTCGTAGGAGTGAGCTTGTTGGAAGTTCACACCCCGAACACTTGAAAATGACAGGGTGTCATAAGGGCCTACTCCCAATAAACCAGTTGGACAGTGCTGTACAGACATCGCCACAAGAGTTTGATCACTCTCTGTCCTTGTTCCACTTATTAACTCATTATTCTGGATATTTCTTCCATTGGCTGCAGGATCTATTACAGTACCACTATGGCGTTCTTGAGTCCAAGCTCCAGTGAGGTGCCAAAATTCTACAAGGCAGGCCAGTGATGGGGAACAACTCTGGCACAGCCCAACTGGTGTGTTGTGTGTGGGCTTTAAAGACCCACTCCAATGAAAAAAAAGTTTTTGGTGGTAATAACATGTTCTTGCAGCATTTTTCTCATGATGGAAAACATGTATAAAATAATTTGATATTAAAACAATTTTTTTCCTGAGTATTTATTTATTCAAATTGCAATGGATCAGAAGCAGATGAAAACCGAATGTTTGAAAAACTGCCATGGACGGGCCAGAGTCTATCTTCTCCGCTCCAGTTCTTAAGCATTCACTTTCAGACAAATAGATCCATTGACGTCTTCTGGCCATCTGGCTCACAGCTGCATTGCTCCGATATAGCTCTTTTTTTTGTGTTTTTTTTTGCTCCGCTGATGTTAGCTATGAGCTAGCGTGAGGGAGTGTGAAGAAAGGGCTGAAAGGACAGTTTCTATGCTAATGTTATCTTGGGATTGTGAGTATTGACATATTATTTTACTGGACAAAAGAAGGTGTTGACATCGCCTGTAGAAAATGCCTTGCCTCCGGCCCTCCCGAAATGAGGCTAAGCCCGTCACCGTGGCTTCCTGTTCGTCCGCCGCCATTTTGTAACCTGTAGACTGAATGGTCCAAGTCGGTCTGAGTCACATTTTTAGAGGAACTACTGTCGCCAATCAGGAGTGAGCTTGTTTGAAGCTGTCAATCAAACGTTTGAGGTGGGGCCAGCAGGCGCCACATTCTTTTACTGAGACATCTGATTGGTCAGTTTATAATGTGAATAAGTTGGGATAAGAAAAAAAGATCTTTAAAAAAATTAGGACTAGAAAGAAGATGTTATTGTTTCAGAGCAAGAATGATTATTCTGACAAATAAAATTACTTAATAATAACTGTCCATTTATCAATGGAAGTCTATGGGATTTTTGGCCTTCTTGAAACCAACAGGTACTTCGCATCTGGAACAGAAGAGGAGAAGGGGTGATATGTCCAGTGAATTCTACTATCCATGGTTGTGAGGGGCTGTAAGCTAGTGGGTGAGAGTGGAAACAAAGGAATTCTGGGTATCAATGTTGGGTTACTTCCAACCTGTTTCTTCTTTGGTTGGAACTGGCGACCTGCGGAGGGTGGGTGGGGGGTGGTGGTATTGTTTTAATATTTCTCTAAACCTGGAACCATCTCTTCAGCACCATCTGTACAGACTCAGACAAACGCAGACCCCACTCTTTTAGTCTTTTCTTTCATTGTGTCCCTTGTCGTTACATTCTCCCTCTTAGTGTAGAAGACAGTGAGAAAGGTAAACTGAATGAACAAAGACAAAGACCATTCTCTGTAAGATTATGGGGAAATCTAATGTTTTATTTATTGAAAATTACATTCTGAAATTCATGCTTGACAGACTGATCCTGAGTGAATTTCCTCCTGACCTGACATAAGTCTGCAATACAGTTTTGTCTTCTTCCCAGAAGTCAGTCAGCCATCATTGCTTTAAGTGCAATACTTTAGTCGTATTTAAAGTTGGGCAACGGAACTCAGCTTTTCTTCAGAATTCACCAAAAAAAAGCCTTTGTGTAACCTTTAGACAATACTCCTGCAGGTCCAGTGTCATTTTCACTCTTTAACTTTAAGAACATTTCCAAAAAGATGCAACATCCCTCCTCTGTCTTTTGCAACCCATAAATTTTGAGTATCCTCCTGATTTTTTGTACTTGTATCTCGCCATCTCTCATTTTTCCTACTTTATCAATATGCCATAACCCTGCAGGAGTCTGCAGAAGAATGTGGTGTGTAGTTATCAACTCTTGAAAGAGGATTTTTCCATTTTTACTTTGTTTCGCATCCAGATTACTTTGGTTATGCAATCAGACTGCTGAGATATTTGTCCCTTGACTCCATATTTCAAATGTCTGCTGCTCAGTCATTCTGATGAAACACAGAATGACCTCGCAGATCCAAACTAGAGTAGGCCAATGCAGAGAGAGCTCAGTCGCGCATGTCTTTAACCTGCTCCTGGCCGCGGCTGATACTGAAACAATTTAAAAGGCAGAATTCTGAGCCTTATTATGGTCACAGTTCAGATGTATCAGGAGAATACAAAATAATTGTGCACATTATTGTGCTGTTGAGAGTTTGTAAAATTGAAAATAGCCAAAGACAAACTATTTTTTTTGTTTGTTTTCTCAAATTTAAAAAGTTTACTCTTTTGGGGCCTTTTATTTGCATATAGATCATTTCCAATAGGTGTCAAACAAAGTCTGTGTGAAACTGTGGAACACCTTTGAGATCAATGTAAAGCAATGCCCAGACATCAAACATTTAAAGTTCCACTCCAAACATATGTATCATAAAATCGTTCCCTGTGATCTTTTGATTTTAATGAAGTTTTAAGGCAAAATCAAAAAGCCTTTTTTGATTTTTTTAAATATATCATGCACTGCTGCAGTAACTCATGGAAATACAGTTCTGGGTTGTGGACTGTTGACGCAGAGCAATCCCGCCCCCTTCCCCTTGCCGAGAACTCTGCACGCTCACGTGCAAGCTTATAGCCTCAAGCTAGCATTAGCGGTGGAAAAATAACGATGAGTAATATTGGATCAATCCAGTCGTAGAGTTTTGAGTCAGAATTGTCATTCGCTTCATCACGAGTGTTGAATGCTCATCCTGTCTCGCACACCTAAGCGTGATTTATGATTTGTAGGTAGTCTAAATATTTGACTAGATAGCAATTGATGTAATAATTATTTACTTGTATTACATATCTTAAAAAGTATTTGAATTGAGTTGAATACATAACGGCAATGTTGTTATTTTGTGGTCCAAACCATAATTTAAGGTTGTATTCCGACTATACACATTTGGTTCATTTAAAGTTAAGATAATTTCCTCTGATAATCTGAGACAAATTTTCTGTCTGAATACATCCAAGCAGATGTATTTCTGGGACCAAGAACTGCTCCCTAACCTATCTTTTAAAGTGATCTTGATTCATTTCCAATCAGACTGAGCTCCGATCTGCTCAGAGTTTCCTCAATCCAAATACGCTCCGTGCTTGGAGCGGAACAACTGAACCAAGACGACCACAGTAGCCAGGCTTTAAAAACGTGATGTAAACAGAGATCTGTGGATAAACATTTCATATTTTGCAGAAAATGTTTCATAAATTATGAAATGCTTTTGAATTTCTTTGCTAATAACTTTTAAATTGCAGATTTATGTAAAATGATCCACGTCAGTCTTTATTTTTAATGTGATACTGTGTTAGACAAAGACGGGTACTAGATGTTCTTTGGACCATCAGGGGTTCTTCTTTTATTACTTTGCTGAGTTCTGACGAACAAATATTAGGGCAGGTAATGAGGCAGCTGTTCATATACTAGCTGGGGGGGGGATATATTCTTCATGAGTGGATGTGTTTGTGTTGTAAATTCTTTGTGATACAAACCATGTGGATGAGATTACTCTCATGTATGACACATCCTGAGCTTGTTGACATAATAACTCCCCTTTTAGATTTGTGGACCAGACTCTTAATCATGATGTCAGGCTCATCTGTGATGTAGCAAGACATTTTTATTTTTATCTTCACTCTTTTTCAGCCAAACTCATTTCATTTTTTTAACATATTAAAAAAAAATATGTTCCGATTTTGATAGAGGGTTCAGTATAGCAACATTCACAAGAAATAAAGAATCCCAAATCACTTGTGGTCAAAATGGCTGAAGCTCTCCATTATTTTATAGAAAGAGACCACAATTTTAGAAAGTTACCCCCCTCTGCATTTTTTAATGACAACAACAAAAACAAAACCTGTAAATAGACAAGGTAACAAAAAATATGTTATAGAAAGGGGTGGGACCACAAAAAAAATTTCTTCTACCCACTCCTTTTCAAGCATATTGTTTGCTTCACTTATATATTTGTATTTTTCAATTCTTATATTTGTATTTTTAGATTCTTATGCTTATTTTGTATTTTTGTACTTTTAAATTCTTATTTTATTTTCATTTTGCGTTTGTGTTTGAAACATATAAATAAATAAATCAATCAAATAAAAGGAGAAAAGCTAATTTCTAACCCCGTTTTGATTGTTCTTGAAGACCCACTCCAATGAAAAGTGTGTTTTTCTTGTTTTTAATATTTTATTTTGGCATTTTTCTTATGATGAGATACAAAAATAAAGAAAATTAAGCTTAAAACTGCCTTTTTGAGAATATCTTTATTCAAATTCTTGTAAAACACAAGCAGACAAAGTAAGATGTTGGAGAAAGATACCAAGACACAAAGCTACCATAATCAGACGGAGAGGGGGGCGTGAAGGAGCAGGTCTGCTCAGCTCCAAAAGCCACGCCCACCCAGAGAAATTTTTTAGGCCGAGGCTTCTGATCAACATAAAAATTGGCTTTTTAAGACATTGTGGGATTTTGGTTAAAAATGATATAATCATTATTAAAACACTACTGAGAATGTTTTTTTTAGAAGCTCAGTCCCTGTTGTTTCGTTAATGGAGCCCAACTTCTTGCAGAGGCACTTTTCATCACTTTACTTGATTACTGCAATTATTTTCTACCTTGCCCACTAGCATGCAGAATTTATCCTCCACATTTTTTTCAAACTGCTGCTCCCAGTCTTCAAAAATAAAGCATCACTAGTCATTTTTAATAAAAGCCCCTACTGAGGCTACAGGGATCTCTTATCAATGAAAAATACTTTCTGCTGGATGCAGGACAGATGATAGCTATTTTTTTTAAGTTTGTATGAGTTATGCTTTTGTCATAACTTCCCCTACGGGTTAATGCGGGCTGTCTGCAACCTAAAAAATGGGCAAATCAACCTTGCATCATAAGTGCTAGCAACTAACGTCACCCTTACAAATACTTTACACTCACCACTTTTCAATTTTCGTGACATCCCTTAAGGTGGCTGCACAAGTCACAAGTGAACTGCAAGACACACCTGCCTGTCATTTCTACATCTATCCATCTATGGGCTCGGACAACCCAACACTTGCAGCATCTGTATGGGTCAACATGTGACTAAGGCATCGCATGTTCACCTCTTTGCATTCGGCACACTCATGTTACAAAACTATTGGAACTTTTTAAAAATTATTACAAAAATTTTCCATTTCCCCTAAACGTTTCTTGCGTGCCATTTCAAAAACACTGATCTCAGCAGATATAAGAATTCCACAACGGTGACGATGTTTGGGATTTTCTGCCTCGCTTTGCTTTGGCGCTATTCTTAGTGTGAAAGTCCTGCATGTATCAGGTCGTTGGTGTTTTGTTTGGAGAGGTTTGGTGTGAATGAAGTCATACTTTACATCTGAAGCTGCCAAGTCCTCTGTTCTTGCTCAAGTGAAAATTGATTCTTTAAAGATCAGTTTTATGAGCAGCAATTTTCTTTTAAATCTTAGCACAGCTAGACCAAGCCATATTATTATATATTTTTTGTTGTTATAGAAAAAAATACCATGGCATTTCAAAGCAATTACATGACTCACTTAGGGGTTGACTTCTTCACATCGTCATCTTTGATAGACTAAAGCTGGACAGACAACTTTAAAGTATTAGGTCAATAAAAAACCTTTTCTGATCTTCACCAGCTTCTGAAATCAGCAACGTATAAACAAAGAGGAACAACAGAACATTATGAAACAGTTGTTGAGTCCACGAATCTGGGAAGGTTCTAAATCTTTACCAAACAATCTGGAGTCCATCATTCTGCAGCAAAAAAAACAAAAAAAAGTGGAAAACAATGAAGACTTTCACCAGTTCTCCATCGCGGCAACTATGACGCAAGTTCACACCATCAACAGCTCTGAGAAAAGACATAAAAAAAACAACAAAAAACTTGAGCAGTATTATTGATTTCTGTTTCTGTGGTAGTACAATTTAATAATAAATAAAGTCAAATTTGATTTGTTTTAAATGATTACTTACAAAATATGATTAATAACACCAAAGCAGAGTGTGGTAATCCCTTAAATCACAGCGATTCAACATTTTTAATGGGAAGCATGGTGGTGGAAGTGTAATAATTTGCTTCAAATATTAGATCTTTAAAAGTCTTACTGCTCTAGCCACTGAGGCATGGTCACCACAAACATTCTTTTTTGCTAAGTTTGTTATTTGTTTATTACAAATTTAGTAAATTATGCAGAATTTTTAGAAGCTAATTTTCTATCAACTATCAGTTTCAATCAATTAACTTAAGTGTAAAATATAAAAAATAGAATGACAATTAGTTGATTAATTATTAATTGATAATACAAAATGTGTTATTATTCTTGATTTGAGATCTTTTTAAATGCACAGGTACATTTTAATCTTTATCAATGGGAGACTGTAAACTCAATTCAGTTTGGCAGCACATACCAGTGCCGCCATGAGGTGATGTTGGCATGGTAAGACTCTAGGAGCCAACTTCAAGAAACCAAATACTGCCGATCCTTTTAGTGTTGGAATATCAGAAAGACACATTTGCCTCTACATGGAGAGAAACTATAAAAGTTATAGTAGTTGTGAAGTGTTGGCTTCACTCAGACTAAATAAAAAACTCTGATCAAATAATGGAATGGAGGAAAGCGCTGCCTCAGCTTTTATTTTAAGATAAATCTCCTCATAGGTTTTGGATTAATCTGGCTCCAATGGCATTAAAAAAAGAGGAGTGTTTGCTTCAGCAACAGAAAAAATAAGATATATTAAGTAATATGAAATGGACAAAACCATCTACCATAACAGTAACTGCACTTTTTAAAATTTAACAACTTGATCAAAGTAATGATTAGAATATTTTTTTTTGAAAATCCCAAAATGTAGCAACATTTTTCTTGTAATTGCACATTCCTGTCAGAACTGAATCATCCATCACACCTTTATCACATCACCCTACAGCCATCCTCCCTTTCTTTCCCTTCCCGTCTCTCATTTTTTATCAAAGTTTTTCTTTTACACGTATTATCCTTAGAACAAGGTCATTATTGTGAAATATTTCTTTTTTTAAACATAAGTCAAGAAAAAGTTGGTTCTGATCCGAGAATAGACAAACCAAAGTGTTTAGGGAATATTTTTTCTCTTTTGCTTTAAAGACCCACTCTGTGTTTTCAAAATTGAAATTTTTCTAATAATAGAGGACATACGTGAAAAAATGAAGGCTAAAATTAAAATGTTTAATATATCTTTATTCATCTGGATTCATATATTTCTTTGTTTTTCTCATCTGCGCTGGAATCTGGTTCAAAACTGCACAACTGGGTACGGTAGCTATAATATTGCTCGCCATTTTTGTTGTATCAGTCATGTCAAGTTGGGAGCGTCAGAGGTTGCAACCTAGTGGGAGAACCTGTAAGCAGAAGACTTTCAGTCATAGATGACGGGAACTTGGGGTGGGGTTTCTCCCCACCAACGATCTTGCCCACAACTTAGAGGCAGATATCTAATGAACTCTTAAGTTGAGCATTTTATAAGAAAGCTTGCATTTTTTATTTTAAAATGTCATGATTCATTCCACAACATCACAAAGATGTATTTAGTTTAAATGAACAAGCGGTAAAATGTTTCAAGGAATCTATCATTTGATGCCTAGTTATCCTATGTCTGACATATCTTTGTACGGTTGTTAACCTCTGATGATTGTCTTGCACATGCATTACTTTTCTTGCCTTGATTGCTTGATTTCAAAACAAAAAGACACAAAACACAAAAATAAAGAAAACAAAACACAAGACAAAACGAAACACAACACCAAAATAAAACAAAGCACAAGACAAAACTTAACACGAAACAAAACAAACCAACCCAAACAAACACAAAACTCAATACGAAACAAAACGACCCAAACAAACACAAAACCAAAATAAAACAAAGCACATGACAAAACTTAACACGAAACAAAATAAAACAACCCAAACAAACACAAAACAAAACCAAAATAAAACAAAACACAAGACAAAACAAACCCAAAACTAAACACGAAACAAAACAAAACAACCCAAACAAACACAAAACACAACACAAAACAAAACCAAAATAAAACAAAACAAAGCAAAACAAAAAACAAAACTTAACTGAACACAAAACAAAACAACCCAAACAAACACAAAACACAACACAAAACAAAACCAAAATAAAACAAAACACAAGACAAAACAAAGCAAAACAAAAAACCAAACACAAAACTTAACTGAACACAAAACAACCCAACCCAACACAAAACATAAAACAAAGCAAAAAGCAAAACACAAAGCAAAATTAAACAAAACACAAAAGAAAACAGAAAACATAAAAAACAAAGCAAAACAAAACACAATAAAAAACACAAAACAAAAAAATCAAACACAAAATAAAACACAAATCAAATCAAACACAACAAAACGAGTCTTAAAATGTGCAATAAGAGATACTTTACATGTTGTGTTTCACAAATAAAATTTTCTACATAATTAAACAAAAATCTTAATTATAACATATTTTTAGGTTGTAAAGTACAAATGTTTTTTTTTTAGAAAACACTTTTTGTTTTATTTTCATGTACTGTTTTGCAGAAATTGCAAAAACGTTTGATAATAAAACCTCCGGACATCACAAAGTTTGGATTTTTCTTCTTCTCCTAATATGTATCTGGAAATTCCTCTTCATTTCAAGAGGTTAATTTTTTATTTGTTGAAAAAACTCTAAAAGTTTTCTCCCTTTTTTTTTTTTAAAAAAAAGTGGAAAGTTTCTTGAAGACTTGAGACTGGAGCATGTTTAGTCGTCAGGGCCTCTCAATAATAATGCAGACCTCTGTGACTCTCCGCGCTCTTTGAACTCTGAGTATGCGAGCGTTCATTCAGTCTGTTTTGACATGTGAAGGTTAACCGGTTGGCGCTGGACCCTTCAAAGTCTGACCTGCAGACCTCACTGGTTGACACGCTGCGTTTCAGGCTGCACGGCGGTGAATGGGAGGTGTGGGGGAGCAGGAAAGCGAGTGAATGTGGGGTGGGGGGTCCTGTCATTGAGGCCTGAATGCACACAGAGGGAAGATTTTCACAGCTGAGAGGAAAAGAGGCTGGTCCTCCGGAAAACTCTTCAAGTGTAACAGATTATGAACTGACAACATAAGGAGCTGCTATAGGGTAACCAGAGAGACTGAATATTTGATCATTTTAAATAGTTGATGGAAATACATTTAGATGTTAAAAATATTAACATTGACTTTAGAATTTGTTTCAGATTGATAATAAAGGACAAAAATAATTTCTCACTTATTAAAAACTTAATCTTCAAACTGCCTATGTTTTCCACGAATCAGTTTAATTTATTTCTGTTCTGATTGCTTCTTTTTGAAGACAAATTTTATCTGTGGACAAATTCGATTCAATTTATTTTAATTTTATTCATATAGCCCAATATCACAAAAAATGGCCTCATTGGGCTTCATACCGATAATTGTAGAAAAGCAGAAGGTCGTTGTAAAATATAAACAATAGCTAATTGATAAACTAAAATAAACAGACTGGTCAATAAAACTGGTTATCCCTGTCTTTAGACCCTCCTTCCCGGTAAGGAAAACTCCTAAAAAACCTGATTCAGGAAAAAAAGAACAAACCTTAAATGAAGGAGAGATTCTCTCCCAGGACTGATGGACAATTTACCAGAACTATTAAAGAGGAATTAGCTTAAATAACTCTACAACTAAGTATTTAAATAGAGTTCAGCCAGATAGGACAGGGGGACAGGTGGGGACGAGGTCCACAGCCAAAACGAGCCAGATTCGAGGTCCACGGCCAAGAAAAGGAGCACAGATGATCCACCTGGAATTTTGAAATCTCTCTCGCTTTCCCAGAGTGGAGTGAGACAGAGGAACAACATGTGAATTGCACTGCACCAACCAGAAGGACAGAGAACTAAGTCAAATAAAAAAGTATAGAAGAGAGGTGAAATAAAATAGAGAACAGAACTCCAAAAAAGCCAATAATTCAACATTGTGGTCAGTGATGCTTAATTTGAAAGGCGAAATTTGTTTTTCTGAGGACAAATGTCAGGTCTTTGTTTTTGTTTTATTTCAACAGAAATATGTCACAGAACAGAATAAAAGCCCAGTCTACAATATCAATCTTACAGCTCAAATCAAATATGGAAGATATTGTAATATTTACTAAAGAGCTGAAAATGTGGCACAAACTATAGGGAGCAATGAGTATTAGTTAGAAGAGGAATTAAGAGTTGTCTGATTTATCGTATTTTTACTTTTGTTGAGTTTTTTTCAAGATATGAATGAACTGTCGACCCATTTCTCACTCTTACTTCTTTCTTCTGTAAGTTGGAGAGTACCTCTTGGTAAAATGTAGGTGAAGAGAAAAAGTTAAAAACGGTTAAAAAAAGCACTATTAAAAATAGCAAAGGAAAACTGAATTATTTAGAATACAGTTTTGTAAGCAAACTCTACACAGCGTGACAAAAAATAATTTTATGAATAAAATTGGACCCAAAAAAAAGAGAAAAAAAAATTTCATGCTGAAAGTTGAACTCTGCCCCAATCTCGGGTCACTGCTCTCTGGAGTAGGCTGCTATCCTCTTTTTTTTCCTGTGGAGCCTCATCCCAATGTCCATGATGCTGTCACAATAATGTTGGTCAGTTATATTGATTGATTTAAATAGATAACAAAGAAGACAGAAAAAAGGAAACATCTGTGATGTTTAACTTTTGTAAGAAGGCAGTTTTTCACATGCAAACGCTGATTTCAGCCATCAGTCAGCTCTGCAGTTGTGATGTGAGAGCTCTTTCCTTTTCCATAACAGGTTCATACTAACCCTGGGAGCCACTCAGTGTTTACTGCAGAGAGTCCGTTAAAGTCCATAGTGGCATTAGTGATGTAAACTCTGAGTGTGTGTCCAACAGAGACATGCGATCAAACTCTAGACTGTTAGGCAAACACAGCTATGATGAATTTTTAACTCAAACACACACAGAGAAAGAGACACAAACTACTGAGTCTTGGTGAGACCACCAAGCTCATGCTTTGTTTGGCAGAGACAAATGATGTGGTTTTTAACTTTACCATAAATACGTTCCATACTGGATGCCGCTTACATTTGCTCGAAAACACTGCAGAATCTATAGATGCTAAGTTTTGGAAAACCAAACTGCATTTCTAAACTGAATAAAAAAAGGTATAAAATAAGTCAAGTAATTCATTTTTTTTTATCTGTTGGAAACACTAAAATTAGAAGAAAGGTCAAAGATTAGATGAAAGGTCATGTTAAAATGTCATTTCTTTACATTCTGTTTATTTATTTACTGTTTATTAGAATTAGTTCACTCATTTCACTGGCGAGAGTGTATTTAAACAGATCCATCTTTATTCTTTATAGTTCCGGTGGGTGGGGTTTTATTTGTTCAAAAGGTGTTTATGATAAAAAATAACATTGTTTTGGATTATGATTTCTGCATTGAGACTGCTTGTTAAGTGATAAAAAAATGCATTTTTTCCACAAAGCGACCATTTTTCTCTTCATGATGGTCAGAGCTCATAAGAGATAAACATTTATTTAAACAATTTAAATTGTTAAGCCATATCAAATTACATAGCCCTTACTGGATATTATTTATTATTATTATATTAAAATGTTTTATGTTTCTATTTGGAGAAAATCCATTCTCTGCATTTGACCCTTCCTAAATCCCATGACACAATGAAGTCAGAGAGCAGTGGGTAGCTCCAGGTGGAACACCTGGTACCAGTTTGTGATTAGATGCTTTATTCATGTGTATTTCACTTGAAACTACAAGTTCTTTGTTGTTTTTAATTATTAGTAACTTAAAGCATCCGCCTGAAGTTTTTTTTTCTCTCTCAAAACCAACTTGGCTAGACTCCAAAACCATGAAGGCAACTTTAACAAAATAATGATAATGAATTGAATTTTTATAGGGTTTCGTCACCTTAAAAAGTTAGACATTTATTTTGTGGGTTTAACTAGGATGCAGCTAAGTACAAATAGTTTAAACACCTACTCTCATCAAATTTTGAGCAGTTTTTAGTGTTCCCATTGGTCTTTTTATTATGATTATGCAATTTTTTACCAAAATAATAATAATTAAAAAAAACCCTGTTGTTGGAACATATTATTTTCTGCAGGAAGTTCAACCGTTGACATGAAGCAACCCCAACCCCCCTTCCCTTCCATGTTGAAAAGAGGTGCAGGGAGCTTCTGACCCACCCAGTGTATTTTCTACGACACAAATGAGCTCTTTTTTTAAACATATTTTTTTTGTCTGCTCCTGATTCACAACAATTTGAATAAAGAAATACTCAGAAATGCAATTTTGAGCTTAATTTTCTTTATATATCCTGAATTATCCCAAAAATGTCAGAAAAACATGTCAAAAACACCAAAAGTTCAGCGTGTCATGCGGGATTGTTGGATCCACGATTCCCCAACATCACTTCACCCGTAGCCACGCTTGTAAAGAATTTTAAAGAATAGAACGTCATGGCTGTCTTGAGCTTCTAGTTATTTCTACAACTCTGATTTTTTCTGATAGAGTTATGCTTTTTGTCACAAAAAACAATCATGAAGTTTGGTCCTCTTATGACTTTATTATGGGTCAACTGAAAATGTGACCAAATCTGATGGGTCAAAAATATACACAGCATAATGAATTTGCTATTTCGGTGACTTAAAAAGTTGTCTAAACAAAGTGAGCATCAAGGCATGACCTCATATCTTCTTGCGAGTAACTATGAGTGACTTCAACTGGTGAATTCTCTGAGGCCATTTAAATAGAACTCAATGGATACAAATACCCACAAATGCTACAATGGGATAATCAAAGGAGCTCAGCACAGTTCAGAAAAACACTTAAGATTAAATGCAATATTTTATGCAAATTACCGATAACGATTACTGGTTATTTCCTATTGGTGAATTATTATTAATTATTTTTTCTAAAAACAACTACCATCAAAGCTTGCCAAACCCACTGGGCTGTGTGGTCACGCACAAAGGCTCCTCTCGTCACATGGCTGATGGAGCAGTTCAATATGTTGTGGGCTGGGGGGTTGTTTCTGCACAAAACACTGGAGTAACTCACCTAATTACCAAACATATCTAAAAATGACACATGCACTTTTATTTTCTCATTTATTAATTAGTAAATAGGCCACGATTATTTGACAAATCTTCAACGAATCGACTATGAAAATAGTCGACGACTAATTTAATAGTCAATTAGTCGTTACTATAAAATATATGGAGTCAGAGTGTAGTAAAGTTGAAAGTTATAAAGGCATTCTGCTAGCTTTTTAGACATTTTGGAATTTATTAGGGTTTTTATGCTATTTTGGAGTTTAGCTAATTTTTCAGCAGCATGCTAACTATTTTGGCTATCTTTAGCTTTTTTTGTTTTTTAGGCTATTCTAGAATTTAGCTAATATTTCAGCTACATGCTAGTTATTTTGGCTATCTTTAGCTTTTTTGTTTTTTTAGGCTATTTTGAAATTTAGCTAATATTTCAGCTAAATGCTATCTGTTTTGGCTAATTTAGGCATTTTCTTTTTGTTTTTTAGGCTATTCTTGAATTTTGCAAATATTTCAGCTACATGCTAGCTGTTTGGCTAACTTAAGCTTTTTTGTTTTTTTAGGCTATTTTGAAATTTAGCTAATATTTTAGCTACATGCTATCTGTCTTGTCTAATTTAGGCAATTTTTCACTTTTTAAAGGCTAATTTGGCATTTAACTAATATTTTAGCTGGCTATCGGGTTCATCTTTTTTAGCTATCATTTTCAACATCTTCACCAGCCTAATTCAGCTTACAGCATTCACTCTAGCATTATCGTCGCTAATGCTATGTATCTAGTTTTTTAAAGCTAATGATGGTTAAGATGTGTGTTTTACATGGACTGTGCATGACCCGATTAGTCGACTATTAAAATAATCGTTTGTGGCAGCACTACTAGTAATCGATTCTTTAATAAAGTAGTCAATACCAAAATTGGGGATGTTCAGTATATTCCATCACTAGTTTTTGGACTATCAGATGAAAATACAGATCTAATTACTGTAGTAATCTCATTACTCCCAGTTGTCATGTAAACAGGCTCACAGTCGTTTTGACAAAAGTCAAGAATGCATTCAGAAAGAAGGCTGTGGTTGTCCAACACGTTCTTTAACAAGAAACAAATGTTCTTGTTTTGAAACTTTCGAAGAAATCCTCAATAAAAAAAATACAGCAAAACATAGATTTTAAAAACTTCACTCACAACTTTTATGACTTAATGATCTCAGCTTATCATTATTATGGTTTCTGCCATGAACTGTCAAGCGGCCTGGGTATGCCATTATCTGTTTATGAGGGTCAAAAAGGCAGAGGGTCTATATAAACACAGTAAATGACATATAAAATATGTTTAAAAATGGAAACACAGAAGCATGAAAGCAGCTCCTGACTGCCGTCCCGCTTTCCAGCTGCTCTCTATTTCAGTTCTACATTATCTAACCGCAAAGTCTCCAGCAATAATACAGCTATAACCAAAAATACAAAATCATAGTGGATTTAGAGTTAAGAAAAGTGGATAAACTGGAACTGTAAAATTAGAGATGTCACAAGTATGATTAAGTTATCCTGCTGGAAATGTTGCGGATCATTTCTGTTCTCAGAGAAACTTTTGCAAAAACATTAAAGTCAAATTTAGACAGTAAATGTCAAAGTGTTGGCACTTTCATCTAAAAAGTGCTTCCATACTAGCGTTGAATATTGTCAAAATCAATCCAAATGTAATGATTTTATGGAATTCACATATAATGGTAATTTAGCTGAAGACTTTATGATCTCAAAGGAAGTGTCACCCAGGACGTAGAAGCTTTTCTTCGACTGGTTGTGTATTTTTACGTCAGGCAGATCTTTTCCACATGGGGTGCACGTCTGAGTGTTTTACCATGTGTCCCTTTGGCTTCAGTTTTCCAGCAGTGTTTCACAGGCTCTGCCTCATGTTTGGAAACTCCCAGTAGTTGGCTATTTGTGCTGTTATCAAACCTTCTGCATAGAAATAGCTTTTTTCCCCCCTTTTGTTTCCTTTTTGGTCGAGCTAGTTTTGTTGCTGAAAATATCAAAGCGATGAGAAAAAATTACAGCAATGCGCGGGACAAACTGCCGTCTATTAGCACTTCAAATACTGACGAGTTAATGATGGTTATGCATGTGTGGGTTGTTTATTGCGGGTTCAAATCCCATTCTTGACTTGGGAAAAATCCATTGAAATTAGTATGTCACACTGGATTAAAACATCTGTCAAATGACTACATGTAAAGTTTCTCTAACATTTAAACTGCTTTGTCCACTACATTCCCACAGCTGCAAAGACCAATAATGACAACTGACCAGCCTTTCTCACAGGAAAGTCCATACTATCACAAAACTCATCATCTTAGGTTCAACTGCAATCTCCTTAAAGGGCCATACTATGATTTTCTTCAGCCTTTCAGAGTAAATTATATCCATAGATATGATCATATATTACCTTCGGAACACAAAAAACTAATTATTTATGAAATATGAGTCATTTTTGTGGACTGTTTTAATACCCGGAAGTAAAACGACTTGATCTCTGAGGCTCCGCCCTTCACTCTTTGTCCGTCTCGCCCATTTCAAGACGTCATCTTTGAGCCTGCCTCCCCGAGCCTCCTCAGCGTGCCTGTGCGTGCCCGCGGTTCGCGCTTGTAAACAACTTCTAAACTCGTTTTAAAGATGGATTTGCAGATTGTGGAGTCTTACACTCTTGACTGACAATGGCACATTGAGTAGTTGTATTACACACAGGGAAAATGCTACTTTATGTGGCTTCCCTCATAAAACGTTTATGTTGTTATCATGCATCCACACACTTTTGCATTTAAAGAAATAATACAAGACCGTCTATACGCAAGAAGCAATACGGGTGGAAGTTGTAGCGTTAGCTGGTGCGTTATATGCTTATGGTATACTGCATGATTTACTTACGAGTCCGGCCTCTTCATCAGGTTTGATTGAAGGAATGGTGCCAGATCTGAGATTTAGTCTCTTGGCTAATCCGCTTTGATACATGCCAAAGTTATCAAACAGTCATCAGTGAAGTGGTGGTCACAGACAAATAGTTGCTGGAGCTTGCAGCACAGATTCTTCCTTGAGGGGGCGGTTCACATCATGCTGACATCAGCATGATAGGACCTTCTCGTTTTCATGAGTATGGGAGGGGCTGCTGCAGACAGTGTAGGTTTTTAGAGGATTACTCTTAAATGCTTGAACGGGTCAAAATACTGCTTTTGTGTTCTTTATAGAGAGGAATAAACAGTATAATGCACCTAAAACCTCAAAAAGTTGAATTTTTATGGTATAGCCCCTTTAAAGCAGCTTCTTATTATCCAAAAATGGCCAAACTCTTGGGATACTCTCGCTCAATGTTTTCCAGATTCTTGCAGTGAGATAAAGCCACTATGGATCATAAGCTCAGTCAAACCGAAGACATAAAGGCCCCAGACAGAGCGGCTGAGTGTCAGATACTGACATCACACAGCTGAGCTGGGCTCTCTGGTTTCAACTGTAAGGAGTCCCATAATCATCAGTGTCACCTGAGTGGTCTGACATCTGCACAGCCGTCTGACAGCCGTCTGACAGCTGTCTGGCTCCTCACATGATCCTTTTGTGTTTACATTCGTATCAACGCTGCTGCTCTCTGCTGGCTACGGCAGCTTGTTATTCCAGTTGCGGTCGATTGAGTCAAACTTGTATTGCAACAGAGTTAATCTACTGTGGAATCAAAGCGAGGTAAGTGATTTATGAGGTGGCAATGTTTTCATACTCAGCATTTATTCCTCCATTTCAGTTCAGATCAAGCCTCTTTTAGGGGTTTTACTTCTTTCTAATTGATTTTCTTTGGCTAATAGGTTTGAATTAAAAATAGAGTATGTGCGCCTGATTCACATCTACTGAGAGGCAAATGGAAGAGCGACCGTACTCTTTCTACTCATCTTAATGTTCCAACATTAAACTTTTTCTAGACTTAAAAGCTGGCGTCGGGCATAAAGTAAGCAGTAAAACGAAAATTGGATGTTGCCAGAATGTTCCACAGTTTGACCTTGAAGTGAAAACTCAGGGACTTGCTTTTCCCAGGAAGACTGGCACTTAAATATTATGCACTTGTAAAATGTATTCAATGAATTTACAACCTTTTCCAGTCTAAAGTGAGGCAAGAACTGATGGGATTAAGCTGAAGGTTTTAGAGCTAGAATACTTCTTACGTTTGTTCATTCTCTGTAAGCTCTGACACAATCTTTTCCTACATATTATGGGTAAACGAGTTCATTGTCAAGTATTTACGAATGTTAGTACGCAGTCCATGTAAAAGCCTTCATCTAGATTTTTTTTTTTTTTATTATACATGCCAGATGAAGTTTTTTTTTTAAATTTATACTAAGGTTTGTTATTGGAACCCAATGGATTAAGATCAGAGATTAAACAATAGTTTTTTTTCAGGGCTAATAGAGATTATTAGTTGTCAAGAAGGCCAATAACAGATATTTGGAGCCAATATTAATATACAGAAAAACTCAACATATTGGCATCAAAATTTAAAGAATACAAACACCTAATTAACTTTGTTTCTATAAAAAACAAGCAAGCAAAAAAACGGAAATAAATAAATAAAATAAAATTGGCTCTTAAAATGCATTCACACTAGATACGATTTGAGTGGCACTCTGGCATCAAGAGTTCAAAACTCTGAAGGTTGGCGAGGTTGAAGAGGCACGTCAAACAATCAGGGACTCAGCTTTGTAATGTGATGTTTTAGGTGACTTGATCAGCAGGTAGAAAACAAATCAAATATGTTGGATTGATGTAAAGATTTCTGTCTTGAACTTCCATCCATATGCATTTTCTTAACCCGCTGGGGCACAGACTATCCTGGCCACTGCTGGACAAAGGCAGGAGCGATCGTGCTCGCTATGTTGGGTAGCTGACTGGCTGGCTGACTGGTCGGCAGACAGAGAGCCGCAGCGGAATGGGGAGGCAGCCTGCTCGGGCCTTCTAAGCCTTATGATATGTTTCGTATTTTCATTGAGACAATAATAAAAAGTTAAATTTATGTTTTTTTTTTTTCCCCGTCTTGAACTAATGTGGGGCAGAAAGTCATCAAACTGAGTCACAGAAACATTGAGGTAAAGGCGGAAAGCGGCCGTCATTCACACCCAGCCCTGGCCGCAGGAGTAAAGCTCCCGTGATTACTAATGCTTTTCTAGAGTTAAAAAAAAATAAATTACTAAAACAGATTTGAAGGTTTTTTATGTTAAATAAACAGTTAATTTAAATGTTTCATACATTAAAGTAAAACTTCAATATAAATAAAATGTTGTATTTATTTATTTTTTTGTTAAGTTGAAACAAAACAATAGTACAGAGAATTCCTTGGCACAGTAAATAAATTAATAATTAGCTCATTGAAGTTTTATCAAGTAAATTAAACAAAACTAAACACAATTTGAGTGTAGTCCCAGTTAAATAGCCACTCTTATAATAACCAAAAATAAAAATTATTAAGTAAAGGACCAGTATTCTATTTATCATACTACCCACACCAAGTTGACATCCTCTTTATTTGATTCCCCTTCTTCAGTAAAATCTGACATGAAGATTTCATCTAGTTTCTGGACAGTGCGTGCATCTAAATTTAGTCTAAGATCGGCTCCCTTCGACTTTAGAGTAGGGTTTCATATTTTTATGTCACAATGCAGCATTAGGATTTGTGAGGCAACAATACTGACGCTTCGCTACTATTTTAAACCTTCAAATGTCCAGGAAGCAAGGGAAACATTAAAATGGTGGCTATTATGAAGTGATCCCAGCCAGTCTATTAGTGTTTCAGAGCAGGAAGTCGTGTCCTCAGTCGGGTGGCAAGCCGAGCTTTTTTTAGTGTTGTAGTTTCATTGTTTTCATTTTTATGTGCAAACACCACAGAAACCTCCAAAGTAATCCCAATGCACAGATAACCAAAAATGCATGTCATGTTACAAAGACACAGGGAAATGTTTCATGAAGGAAATAAAGTGTTTGCTTCACTGTCTGTTTGGAAAAGCCTCTAATACAAAGGCAAGTGAGTGTGCTTAGTGTGATACGGCCTCGCTTGCTGCTAACGAACTCTTCCTGATTGTGTGAACGTAAAAATTGATGATTATCAAAAATAGTACAATGGCTTACAAATAACGGCAGTGAAGGACAGGAAGTGAGATAACATTTACATAAAACTGCCATACATTTGTCTTTCTGTTGATTCTTTTTTTGTCTTGCAAAGATAAATATTGCTCACGTTTGGCTAAAATAACGGAGATTATGACTGACAGCTGAGCCACAGATTGATCATCTCACATCAGTGGTGCGTTAAAAAGTCCCAATGGGAAATGAAAGTGATCTTAATGGTTGTTATGTCTGCATTTAGGAGTCACAAAGAGCCATGCTATGGATGGTAAAGTAACTAAGTAGGTAGTTTATTTCACACACTGGCATGCTCTCACCATAAGTTTGTCATGGGATCCTTTCATGAACAGTTTGCAATCATCAAATGAATTTACCAGTAGTTAGCCTTTAAATTCAGCTGGGATACTTCATCTCTCACTTCTCCAGGGTAATGTAGTTTTAGGACAACATTAGGCTCCCAGTCTGAGATGTCAACTTTGTTTTGGCTAATCTGCATCTGGCACCACGACTGCATAGTTGAGCTCACAGTCTTTGTTCCACGTTTCTGTAAACCTCTTGTGACTCGTTTAGCCGGATTTGCTGATATAGAAATATTATTGCTGTCTTTGGGCAGAACATTTGATCTAAATTGGGAAATACTGGTAACAACTGCAGGAAAACATGATCATTTTACTGTAGAAAAACATTTGATATTCACCTGGATTTATCGTTTTAAACTTTTACTTAAATTACTTATTTTACCGATCCTTCCAATAAAAAAAACGTGTTTTTAACATGTTCTTGTGCCATTTTTCTAATGATGGAGGACATACAGTATACACAGAAAATAAAGCTTAAAATTGCATTTCTGAGCATTTATTTATTCAAATCATTGTGAATCGCCTTTTTGCTGTATTGGAGCAGTAAGCTGGCGGGAGAGCGCGTAAACAAAGAGATGATGGGAAGTCAGTGCAGGCTTACTTCATTCCAACAACTTTCTGATGAACAGCTGTCACTCTAAAGAAACTGTGACAGAAAACTACTCAGTTATTTTTTAAAACATAATTACATTTAAAAGACCACTAGGAAACCATTTAAAGATGTTTCAAAATCATTTTATTTAACCTTAAAGCACTATCACTGGGTGATTTTCACCCAAGCTAAAGCATTCTCATAAATTTCAACATGTTGCATTTTTCTGGGTGTCATTGTACCTGAGTAAAGTCTCACATGTCCCAAGAATGGGTGGACCAAAGATCAAGCTTCCAGTATCATTATTATTATTTTTTTAGCAACGTTTTCTTCTTAAATTCTTGATTTTTCAGCAATTTTCAAGCCTGTTTTTATGGTCTTTCTATGCATTTATTTATTTTGTTACATAAACCACAGTACAACATAAAAAGTAACTTCTCTAAATGACTACTTGTTGTCATATTTTGAATTTTTTTTTGTGAGAAATACTTTTTATTGGGTATATTACATCAAGTAAAAGTTCTGGTGTAACTTTTTATAGTGAAAATGTTCTAGGGTTTATCATGTAAATAGTCACAGAAAATATTAATTAATTTAATTTATTGAGGAGGTGAAAAGAGCAAGTAAAATTATGTTTTTGATGTCAAAAGAAATACAGTTCCAGAGTCAAGGAGCAGAACTGCTGAAAGCTTTGCTCCTCACAGTGGCGAGACAAGTGTGTGGAACAGACAAACGAATAGAGAAGGAGTATAGGGGAGGATGGGTGGGAGTGCAAATGCGGAGGAGATCTGGAAGATATGGAGGAGGTATAAAAGTTGTGAATAGCTTTGAAAGTAAGCTAAAGGGTTTTAAATTTGAACTCAAGTAGGAGCCAGCAGAGCTCCTGGAGGGCTACAGTGATGAGATGAATAGAACGAGGTTTAGGTGATGATATAGGAAGCTGATATATGGACCAACTGAAGCTTATGGAGA
The DNA here is from genome assembly GCF_002922805.2 of Oryzias melastigma. NCBI lineage: Eukaryota > Metazoa > Chordata > Actinopteri > Beloniformes > Adrianichthyidae > Oryzias > Oryzias melastigma. Next base: position 26,572,887 of record NC_050512.1, read on the forward strand.
CATTTGTGAGGGAGGGTGAAGAGAAAAATGTCACAAAAATCCAGATGAGTAGAGACAAAGCTGTGAATAAAGGTGGTGGATAAAGAAGAAGATAAATGTTACGTAGGTGGAAATATGCAGACTGAATAATGAGATTGAAGTAAGAGTGAAAAGTACTGCCAAGGATGATACCAAGACTCTTAACCTACAGGGGTGGCGGAGAAACAGAATGGATTTTATCGGAAAAGTTACTTAGAATATGATGAATTTTGTGGTACTGTTGAGTTTTAAAACCTTTGGGAAAAGCTGGGATTTAATTTCTGCTAATGAGGCAGGAGAATGGCAGGTTTTAGATTGGGTTAGCTAATGAGGTAGAGCTGGGTGTCATCTACGTAAAAGTGGATGTGTGTGTTTTTGTACTTGTTTTACACATTAGTATTCTACGGAGCCCCTAAAGGGACATCGGAAAAAAAATTAAAGTTAAGAAAAAAATTGAAATAAAAAATAATAACTTACTAACTGGTGCGCACCAGTTATTATTTTTTATTTTTATTTTTTTCTTAACTTTAATTTTTTTTCCGATGTCCCTTTAGGGGCTCCGTAGTATTCTAGTATATGTGATGCACAGATTATTTTTTGCGAACATTTTTCTATAGAGGACAGAATTTATGGTTCTTTCTAATATTAGAAAATAGGAAATCCTGTCCCACATTATCACAGTACTTCTGCCATGTTTGATTGTTTGACATACTCTATAAAAAGGTGTGTCTTTCGCTATAAGCTAGTTTTTTTTTTTTTTTTTCTTAACTAAAATGTAAAACTGAAACTAAAACTAAATTGTGTATTACAAATACACCAAGAGGCCCTGTGAAAGTATCATGTTTTATTTCTACCATCTTAGCCTTGTCTTTATTATATTACTTTATCTTTAACAAAAACATGTGGCAGGATCAACCTGGTAGCTTCTTCCTCTCAAACAAAAATAAAAGCTCTCTGTGGAACAGAGAATAATTAATCATCAAGTTTGACTGGACTAAAAGTGCTTGTGAATTTATTGTGTATTAGGCTGTAATCCCATCTGAAATTAGACGGATCTGACTCTAAAAATGAGACCTAAAGCCTCCCTGTTTGACACTCAGTATTAAAAGGTTAGATTGGGGTCGAACGGTTCCTGAACTTGACTGTGTCTGCAGCTCACCGCTCCCCCAGGGGATGGGTCAAATGTGGAGGATAAATTTTACACGCCATGGGATGTGACAACTAATTGGACTTTAGCTTTAACTAAGAGCACATTTTTTCTCATGAGATACCCATTCACACCAGGCAGCCTGTATTGATCTGTTCTTGTCCACAATCCTTCTTCTAGACTGTGTTTTTCTTTGTCTACCACGTATATCACTTTTGACAATCCAGACCTGAGTTTAGGTGCTGCTGTTTCGCACCACAAACATAAGGTTGGTGAACTCTTTCAGTCCAACTGTGGAGGCAACTTTCCTACTTTCCTATTTTCCACTCCAATCATCTTTTGATTCATTTTAAAAATCGTCTTTTAATTATGATTGTGTGTTTAGCTAAAATAAAAAAAGTCATTTTCTGGGACATATTTTCCGTAGGGGGCATTTATCATTAAAAAAACACTGACCATGCTTACCTATATTTTTAATGCTGTAATAATAACACTTAAAGTGTATCCAAATGTGGTGTGAGAAGAACCCCCTTGCGAGTTTCCCATGTTTCTACGAGCTTCACTATGTTCAGGGTCATGGGCTGAGGCTGCAGATATCTGGAGGCAAATTTAGACCCAAACCTGAAGGGTTCATGCATGTGTGACCGCAATGCAGGACCTGAACAATACAGGGAAAAAGAAGCAATAAATACCAGATAAGAATTTAGCCAGACAACAAAGGACCAGAACAACATTAATTAGCTCCTGTTATGTCTAATACTGTGTGTGCTTTGTCTTCTGGATTCTGGCTTATTTTTCCTGACATTTAATCAAGGAAGTTGGGATGCTGGACTCCAGAGTGGACATAGGAACTTATCAGGATTATCTCCATAACTTTCAATGTTATATAATTATGAAGTAAGTTTTGGACCAAATTTGTTACAAACATGACTGTTGGACTTTAGTTTTTGGTTTCTAATCTACAAAGAAAGTTTGTTATTGTACTCCAAATGAACAATTTGATAAATTGTTAAAAAGTACTTGTTAGATATCAACTTCATAAAAACTAAAAGCAGTACTAAGACTTGAAATAGGCAGCTAGTTGACATTGCCATCACTGTTTTAAAATGAATCTTCTCTTTCAACCCAATCAAAACAATTTAGCTACATTTTGATTTATATTATTTAGAGACAAATTAATTAAAATGTGGAGTTACTCAGGATCAAATATAAGTTCAATCTTTTTACGTTTTACATACTTCCTTTTGGGAATGTTTTTAGATGCAGCATTCATGTTCACTTCTATGCAGACGATAATCATTTTTACATCATCATGTCTCCTGTAAAACAAAAAGGGAAAGTGATTTCCTATTTAGATGCATTTCGTGTATTAAATCAGCAATGACAGATAATTTTGTGCAACTCAAGATTAAACCAAAATGTTAATACTTCTCTTCTCAAAGCTGGGAGAATTTAGCCAGTCCACCCTTTTCTCTCTCAGACAAACTGCTAGTGAATTATGCTTTTATATTGAAATAAACTGATTGTTGTGAAGCTCCCTTTTCTAGTCTTTCCCGAAGTAGCAATCCACAACTTCAGCTGACAAAGGCCAGAAACCAGGCTCACACAACACTGATTTGAAAAATATTGGTCATACTTCATATCGTACTTCAGGATTTTAATGTTCTTACACTAGTTTTTAAGTGTTTCGTGGATCTCAAACCTTCTTAATTATTCAATTAAGTTCTCACATTTGAACTCTAGTAAACCTTTGTGTCCTCAGGTACTTTTTTTTAACTGTACCTAGATGTTACATCTCAAAAACCTATCTTTTCAATATCCTGCTTTACATCTCTGGAGCATGTTGCCAGAAATAGAATACGAATAACAGACATTTTAAAAAAAAAATGTACCTTTAACAACTACGATTAATAGAAAATTAATTAATATCTAACAACGCTTTGAAACCTCAATATAAGAGTAATACGGTTATTCTGGGTGTGAAATTTGACTTTTTAACATGGGGGTTATCTGGAAATTGCTCTTTTGGAAACTCTACAAACGTTTCTCCTCTTCAGCTTCTTAGTTCCTGGTTAACTTGTTTGTTTGTCCAATGGGCCATGCAGCTTTAGTGCTGTGAGCGGTGACACTTCTGATCATCTTCCGCATCTCCTTTTTTTTTTTCAACAAGCCTTTTTTATTAAAACATTTTAATTTTCATCAACATGCAATAACAGCATAATTGTTTATTACATAAATTTCATTAAATGCCAATCTCGAACGGTGGATACTGGTCTTGGGTGATGTGACCCCCCCTTCTCTAATTCCTTCCTAAACTGGTTCCTGATCCCAGGAAAGGACAGGTACTTTAGGAATTACCAGACGGATTTGTTGGAGGATTTTGTTTAAAGTGAAGACTTGTTGACCTACTCTTGTCCCCCATGCTGAACAAATCCAGCAGAAAACCTACCAAGGTTAAAGCAGAGGGTCAACTTAAGGTCTTGTTTGCAACTAATGCCTTAACAATGGTGGAATGGTTGAGGTATTAAAACACTTTTGGGCATTTTTGGTTCACTATAAATGTTGCTGGTAACCTGTTTCAGGTGAAATATGCTTTGGTTTTGTCTATTTTTTTTTATAAATAGGAGTTTTGCTATAAAGGAGACTTGCTTGTCATTGAAAAACATAAATAACTTGACATATTTAGCCTGATTTGTTTATCTTAAATTAATAAATTATGTTTACAAATGGTAAGGAAGTTTTTCCTTTTTTTAAATCAAAACTGTAGTATAGTGAGCACATAAATGAACAAAAAACACAACTTTGGATAAAAATGTAACCATAACAGAATCAGTTGTGGAATTAAAATTAATTGTGTAAATCCGCTATGGTTTACTGTTGAAGTTAAAGTTGTTTTTTCTGCACTGAATGAAGTGAAACTTTTTCTGTGACTGTTCGTAGCGAAAGCATTCAGAGCAGAAGTGTCCTCTTCTTTTGTGATTTCAGGATGTTTCAGCAGAACCCGATATGGAGCAGAAGCTGCGCTCCGCCTCCAGCGTGGATGAACTGATGACTCTTATCTATCCTTCATACTGGGCTTCTCTGAAGTGCAGATCAAAACTTTCTGCTGCTGCTGTCGCATCAAAACATTCCCAGAGGCCGCAGCCTCACCGGCTGAGGCCGCCGGCGGATACAGAAGAGCCTACATACGCTGCCGCCTTCCTCAACTTGGATGTCCTAAAAAGTATGTTTGCATGCTTTTTTGGGGGGTCGCCAAAGCAGTGATCCCTTTCGAAAACACAAAGATTGTAGCTTAGCCTACTAATTAAAATGTTAGCAAATATAGAGCTCAAATCAATAAAAATGATATATCTGTTTTAGAGATTGTAAAAATAACGAGTTAGCGTTGACAGAGTTTAGACAGTATTTAGTTGAAATTGGATCCATCACTTAAATCATGGATCTTTGGCTTAAAGAAAATTCTAATAATTTGGAAAAATAATGAGTTTGTAGCTTTGTTCATCATTTGTGTCTATTAAGTTCTGTCAATTTTGTTTATCTTTTTTAATATCATATGACTGGTCAAAGGTTTAATCTATCATTTTCTTAAAGTGCATAATCTTACCTTCTGCTGCACAACGGTGTCTAGTTGCTGTTCAGAATGTTCTCAAAATATATAATCTACATAGATTTTTATTTAAATTGGATTCTTAAAGGATGTAATTTTTATAACTAAGAGAAGAAGATTAATTAAATGTTGTAATCATAGAAAATACCATGTTTGACTTTTTTGCATTTTTTACTCAAGTAAATCTGCTGCAGCAGGAGGTTTTATTTGACTCATGGTGTGTTTTATTTTGAAATGAACTTGTATGTGTCAAAGTAAAAGAAAATAAAATTGTTATTCTTTAGTGTGCCGGACGTGATATATGATCATACATATATAGTTTACTCTGAAAAGCTTAGAATGGCAAGATTTGCCCTTTAAAAACTAAATTTTATAAATTAACGACTTGATGGATACAAACATTTTTTATAAAGTCTATTTCTTTAAACATTAAAGTGGAACTTTGCAGCTCTCACTGGGTTTTGGTCAATAAGAAACTGGACAAAATGGCTTTGGTAGTGTTAAAGGTTACAGACCCCTGATTTAGATACTATTGTCCCCCGTCTTAAAATTGTTGTAATTCCACTTCAACTTAAATTACTATCTGATTACTTCAAAATACTTTTATAAAATGGTATTTGGATGACTTTTTAAATGTTTGAGATGAGAATGACTAACAGTTTTTGTTTGGTTTATGTCAGGAAAAAAACACTTTTTATTAAATTCAGCTTTTTTTTCAAAATTATAAGAAGCACACCTACGACCCCCAACTTCATATCAGCTTCATTTTAGTTGGACATGAGAAGATGGTCTTCTGGTTGACTATTTCCAAACGTCTTTTTAAGACAAAAAATGCAATATCGAAATGATCTTTACTGTGTAATATCTAGTGGTGTTTTGTGTTATTAATAGCTTTACCTACACCAAAGTAGCTTTTACATCTATAATTGAAAAAAAATCTACAAGTACAAATGATAGCAGGTGGGGATAAAAAAGCAGTTAAACATGATTTGTTTTATTTTTTTATTTTTTATGCAGTTTCCCTTCAGTCTGACAATATTGCTGTGCAGAGCAACTGAAAAAAGCGAAGAATAAAAACATGTCGCAAATAGCTGACTTTTTGTTTGTGCAGGTATAGAGTCGGAATGGAGGAAGACTCAATGCATGCCCAGAGAAGTGTGTGTTGACGTGGGCAGGGAGTTTGGGGCTCCCACAAACGTCTTCTATAAGCCACCCTGTGTGTCCGTCTACAGATGTGGAGGGTGCTGCCACTCAGAAGATAAACAATGCAGGAATATCTCCACTGGTTACCTCAGCAAAACTGTAAGCATACCTATTTTTTCATATTTTATCTTTAAAAATTCACAGTTCCCTCCCTGTTTAAGCCATAAAGGAAGATAAAGTTTGTGGTTTTTGTTTGCTATTTTATGATATACATTTGCTAAGACAAAGTTACACATACTTTCTGGATTTTGGTGTTTTGTTTTCTGTTGTGCAGTTCATCATAAAACAAGCACTTTGTGACATTTAGCCTGTGCTTGCTGCTCACTATAAAGGCTTCTGTCTCCTACAGACTCATCCTGCTGTGCAAAATGCACTGTTGGTCTTCCAGATCAACATTTTTGCTGAGGAACTTTTCCTTTACCTGAATATCAAACTGCCACTTTGGCTATCCGGTGATGTGACTTGGCTCCAGTTGCCCCGGTTTAACCCTTTAACTCCAGAGTTTTACCTCCAGTGTTGACATTCTTTAAACCACCATAACTCTTCAAGCATTTAAATCATTATTGAAAGGCATTCCGAAGCAGACTAAAGTTATTTACTAACTTTATGATAGGAAATAAAGTTACAAAATGATATAAAGCTGTTTTTTCCACATCAGAATCAGCTGGTTTACTTTGTGTAAATATTTCACTACTGTAAAGTGTTGCATACTGGTGCAAAGCTGCTTTCTGAGTGTCTGCTATTTGTTGTTGGTGACAACAGCTCAGACGTTAAAGGGTTTTTTTCAGAAGAAAGTAAATTTGAAGTAGCAACCAGGCTTTACAAAACGTTCTTCCTATCCCCTCCAACTATAGGGGCATTTGGAGGGGTAGTGGTGTTTAAAATTGTTTTTTTAAGGGTAACACACAGGGACTTTTGACAGTGTATCCCTCCGCTGCGAGGGTCATCTGCGTTGTGTCGTGCGGCGGAGGAAAAACTAATTTCATCATGTGGGTGGGCTCTGAAACACAGAAGTTTACAATTAAATGTAAGTGATGAGTTTTTGTTTAAGCATTTTTAAAGTTATAAAACCGATGTTATGTATTTTACGAGTGCTGGCAGCAACGCTCTAAATCAAAGTGTAGTGTCGTACAAATTTGAAGACACTATTTTTCAATAGACTCTATGCTTCTAGGGCTAAATGTAGATAGGGAGAAGTTTAGGGGTAGGGGAAGAATTCAGCCTTAGAATGAAGTCTAAGATAGGCTGCTGGGGAAAATCTTTATTCCTTTTATCATCAAAACAACCTTTTTTCTCTTCAAAACATTGCCCAAAAAGTGAGGTTTTTGGATATTATTCTATAGCTACTCAACTAAGATGGCAAATATTGTCCTTTTAAGATTAAACTTCAAACGGTTGGGACAATTCACTAATTTGCTGTGTAATTACTGCTGCCTTAAATATGTTTAGCTGGATATTTTTTAGTTTGGCATTTGAAAAATCAAAAGCAAGAGAAATGAGCCTCAAAGAAAACACTAATTGAGTTTAACTGTTGTTTTATGTTTGTGTGTAAATTCTATTAGATTTTGACAATTGTTAACCACATTGTTGCAAATATAGACAATTGAAGATGTATTTTATTTGTTTTAATCAGTACGTTTAACTAGTTTTAACAACAAATTCTCTTCTAAAGGATGTTTGCAGATTTTTTTTCACCTGAACCTGACAAGGTTTTCATGCTAACCATCCCCATGCCCGCCCGCCCTGCCTGTGGCAGCTTTTAACTAAAACACAGCCTGTGTTTAACGACCAGTTCCTTGTGTTCCAGCCTGCTGTTAATTCATTTTCTCAATTGCCTCTCAGCTGTGCCATGAAATGAGGTGAATCCTCTCAGCTGCAGAGTTCATTTGCACATTGATGTTGTTAATGGAGTGACTCATGCAGTGTGCGATGGCTTATTGTTTTAGCTCAGCTGCACTATCCATTTCCTAAGTGTTAATTGAGTGAACTGGCAGTAGCAGCTTGAGTGAATGGCTCCTTTGTTATATGAACTGCTAAAGCGGATCTAATCAGCGCAGGAAGTTGTCGGTGGCCCGGGCATCCAGAGTGTTGCTGTGGCTGTTTGAAAGCTTGAGGTATGCTAATGCTTTGGCATGCATTAAGCTGAGGCTGAAATACTTTCATACTGAGCCAGGATGAATCAAAACGGTGATAACAATCATTAAATGCTGCTGGTCAGCAAGGAATGCTGATGCAAGTGAGTGATAAACACTAAAAAATGCTCAGTCAAGTGGCTGGAGGCTTTTATTTTGATGCAGTGGTAGTAATGATCATGCTATTAGAAGTTTCGTTTTTAATATCTTTGTGCTTTATTCAAAAGTTTCCCAGAAACTATTCATTTTTTTGTATGTAACATTTTCATGTGCAGGAGGCACTTTATTTTAAGCAGGAGCTCTTTATCTACTAGGACTTAAAAAAATGTGTTGTACTACGACAGCACACATTAACCAGCCGTTTACCGAGTCCAGGGGTCTGCAACCTGATGCTCCGCAGCCACATGTGGCTTTTGTAAAGACAAATTAACAATTTTTATTTTGAAAAGTAATTCGAAAGTAAAAGGTAAAAAAAAAAAACTTTATCCAACTCTTTCATTAACAGGTCACCAGTCACCAGATTATATAGCAGATTTTCTATTTTTAAACAAATTCCAAGATTTTTTGTTCACTTTATGGACTAAAAATACAATGTGGGTTGTTTAATTTGCTCTGATTTATTTTAGTTTGTTAGATTTAAAAATTTCTGGCTGAGATGCACCTCAAATGGTAAAATAAATTGTTCAAATTACACATTTCTACCACATTTTCTGGATTTAGATGATCCAATTTGACACAGTGTCTTTTATTTTGAAAGGAAGTCTTATGAACCTCAGCAAGAAGTTTTCAACTATTTTATACTTTGGAAAAAGTATATTTTCTCTTTATGTTTATGTTTTATAAGGGCAAAAAGGACAATAGTTCATTTAAATTTATCAAAAAAATCCATACCTTATATTTCTAAAGGGTGAGGTGAGACTTTGTGGCTCCAGTTGGGTTTTGGTCAGTGAGAAATCGACCTGAACGGCTCATTAAGGGTTGAGGGTTAACAGACCCCTGACCTAGTCTAACTGCAAAAAAATTAAAGAAAAACAAACTTTATCTGTTGAGAGGTTCAACCAGAAATATCACTTGACCAATATCTGTTGTTTACACTTTTAACAGATAGAATAAGAAGAAAAAAATCATCAATAATTTATAATGATTCCTTTAATGTAATAACGTTACAGTTTAGGATCACTATTGCAGTCAGTACAATTACATAAACCAGTTAAAGTAAAGCAATTGCATTGTCAGTTTATTTCCATGAACAGAAAGCAATTTTATATACATTTATATCTTACTAGAAAATATGTTAAAGCCCCCTCCACCACTTCCCCCGTTG
>NC_050512.1:26582396-26584059 GCF_002922805.2 Oryzias melastigma
TTGCTGAGAGCTCTTTGTTTACAACTCTCTCCTGCTAGCTTACTGTCACAATCTGACAGACAGCTGGTTCTGTGTTTTGGGCTCAAACAGGAATGAAGCACAGCTAAAAGTCCACAAAGCAAGATTAGGGTCAGTCACAAGCATGGGGTCATCAAGAAGAGAGTAAAGTTGTCAGGGTCCAGGCGAAGGTCAGGGCAGGCAGCAACCAATCAGATGAAGCAGGGTCAGAAAACAGGAGATCAGGTCCAGAATGAAACACTCGGTAATGCAGGATGGCACAAACAATACTTCGCACTGAGTGTGAAAAATGCCACAAGAACATGTAAAAAAGAAACATAAAAAACTCCTATTCATTGGAGTGAGTTGTTTATTACACTGATTTTATGAAATAAACCAAAGATTACAAAAACAAAAAGCAAGACATTGCACAAAAAACATGTATTAAACCCATACAATGCCCCTCCCCCCACACACCATAGTAAAGCATAAAATGAATCACTAAACTGATACAAAGTAGAAATGTTTTGTCTCCATGCACACTCAGTATAGAATCACTAATCACCATGACAGGCATTTTTTGGACTGTATGAGGTAAACCATCTATCTTCAGCAGTCCTAACCCCACACAACAGTTTATTCCAGAAGCTGAGATCATACTTTAAAGTGAATGTGATCTCTCAACCTGATGCTTTATAATCTATTTCATAAGACATACTGCAGCTAAACTTTAATCAATTGGGTTGTCTTGATAGGGTTGTCCATAAACTTTTTAAAAGTAACATCTGCTGGACATAAACCTGGGATAGAAGTTCTTTGGGATTGACAAATAGTCAATTAAGAAACTAAGCAACATTGTTCAGGTGATGAGGCCACCTTTCAGGACACCAAAGCCAAAGTTTGAAGATCTTGATCTAGAGACGGGATGCAATGCTGTCTTCTAAACCGCAGTCTTTTTGAGGTTTTTCAAAACATTTTTCCACTCTGACAGTTTTCCAAACCACATTTTATGGCAGCCATCACAGACTACTGGCCCGAGTTTGGGTATTTACATAGGCTGCGTAGTACGTCATCCAAATCAAGGGTGACTAGATACACAGTTTACACTTCAGCTGAATTCAATTACTTTTAAATGTGATTGAAGACATTTTTTCTCAAAGGGGACACATGGAGGGGTGAAGGGTTAAAGAAGGCTGTTTCTGTTAAAGACTATTCTGCGGTTTGTTTCGTCAGCCTGAAAGGTCCAGCAACATGATTGCTTTGGCGGTGCCTCAAAGAAGCAGGCTGCCTTTGAGGGAACAAAAGCTCAGAAGGTAACAGCAGTTGCGTTAAACTGTATAATTTAACATTTAACTGACATTAAGTATCTGAAGTGTTTCTGTCTGACTGGGGTTTTTTTTTTTTTTTTTGCACAAAGGTCATGCTTAATGCCTCGGTTTTCATGCATTTTATACCTTTATTGAATGGTATATTTTTTCTGTAGGTCTTTTAGATCGTATCCAGTATGTTCTGGTTTTGTCGTTATGTTATATTAATGGCCTTAAATGCTTCACATATGTTACATTTTGTAGTTGGTTCCAATACTCTGTTGAATGATGATGGTGACTGAAGATTAAGTTATAATGAAATGGGCATCTGAACATACTTTATGAAACACACATCATTG
>NC_050512.1:26584213-26621700 GCF_002922805.2 Oryzias melastigma
ATGCTTCACATGTGTTACATTTGAGGTTTTTGTAGTTGGTTCCAATACTCTGTTGAATGATGATGGTGACTGAAGATTAAGTTATAATGAAATGGGCATTTGAACATACTTTATAAAATACACATCATTGGGGGTAACAAAACAGTGTTTGGCGGTTCTTTGGGAGCATCTGGATGTTTGTTAACAAAATGATTACGGGAAAAGACATTATCCATGATCATAAGACAACTGTAGCATCTCATGGTCCTGGCAGAAATTATAGGTCCATTTTCAAACAATCTGGAGGTGAGCATTCTCCACGAGAAATATTTTTCACAAATATCCAAGACATTTGCCAATCTTCCCAGAGAGCACACTGTCCATCCAGTTCATCCTCACTTATGTGTGTAGTTTGAAAGATAAACACACAAGTTGACTTGTATGGTAGGAAAATGCCTTTTTTGTCTAAAACTATATTCAGCTTAGGTTTGTAAAACTATCTCTGCAAAAACTCAAAACTTTCTAAAACATGTTCTTTAGACTGAGACACTAGAGATCTACGTCGTCTGAAAACAAAGTACAGAGAATCTTAAGATCTTTTTGAAGAATGTTGGTGTCACAAATGGGCAGACGGCTGGTTCCAATTGCAGCAGATCTATTTATGCATTTAGTAAATTTCATAGATGCTTTTCTTAATGCAACTTTTTTATCCTTCCATGGTGCCATAACAAATGAATTTCTCCTTGTGATATGACTAAAGTTCAATTCAATTATTACCTCAGACAGGAAGAAAAACACAGCTAAAAGTCCAAAAAGCTAAATCAGAGTCAGGCAGGCAAAGGTCTAAACCGAGCATGAGAGCAACCAGAGTGGTCAGGGTCCAGGCAAGGGTCAGGGCACGCGGCAAACAAGCAGGATCAGGTGAACAGAAGCTCAGGACAGGATGACATGCTCAGTATGCAGGCTGAGTGGTACAAACAATACTTCGCACTGAGCAAAGCTCTGTGTTCTGCTTAAGAAACAGTTGGATAATTGTCAAATTGGAGTCATCTGAGGATGGCACGCTGGGGCTACTGGGAGGTGTAGTAAGTTAATACTCTGGAGATGCCTCCCGCTGGTGACCAAAGGGGGAGACAGAGCTCTGACTGCTACAGATGGTAGATGTGTGATGTTCTTTTTTCCCATTTGTTTTTGTTATGAACGGTGAATGTGGCTTGATTACACTTGAGTTTTTAAGAGGTGTAGTGGCGTATAATGGACTTTTACCAGATGATCTTTAATGTACACCAACTGACCTTCTTCTAATGGAGCATCTCCTATGTTTTGACCATGAAATGTCTTGTGGTGTTTTCTTGCCTCTGATGATTCAGTTCATCTGATGTGTCATGAAAAATGTCCCAAGTTTTGTCTGGAATAGGGAAGTCTGCTCCAAACATCAGGGAAAAAAAAGGGAACTCCTCTGTGAATTGATTTTGAGTGGTGTGAGAAAATATGAGCACACGTGCAAGACTGGAGCTTCTCTGGGCTCTAGACTTCAAAATACTTTTTGAAGGAGTGTTTGTGTAATGGTTGAAGACTTTAAGCATGTCAAAGAGTGTGTGTTATTTAGGTGACATCCCTGCCTTTAACCCTTGAGCTCTCTTATGGGGTCCAGATGACCCCACCTTCATGTCTGCAACAGACACCAGTGAAGATAATCCTTGAAAAAAAAAGTTCAACACACTGTCTTGTGGGGTCCAGATGACCCCACTTTTAATGTAAACATGTCTAGGATAGTACAAGGATTAAAGGGTTAACTACATTTAGCAATAGATACTGAAGGCAAACACCAGGAAATAGATATAACAAAGAAAAAACAATGTAAAGGGAAGCACAATTGATGGCATCCTGTAGGAAAGCTCCTGCTCAGTTGGATGAAGCAACAGACCAGCAACTGAGTATAGGTTTGGGTGGCCAACCTATAGTTCCTCAGATTGTTACCTGCACCAAATAACCACCCGAAGACTCTACTTACACCAATATTTGCAATATTTTAGTGTGGGGCATACATTCCGGTAAAATGGTGCCACTTATCCAAATGCCCCCCAGGTCAACCGGTGGGTCACAATGTCATTTCCAGGGTCGCTAGTGAAAAAGTTAGCCTTTATTTTTATTTGTTTATAATTTAGTTATTTATTGTTTTCACATTCATTTGTATATTTTGTAGAAACTCTTGCAGTTTTCTAAAGAACAATGATAAAAGGTTTCGGAAGGACCACATTCAGTCAGAACTGCTTCTCTCCCAAAATCAAGGAAATGAAATTGTTTAGTGGGGTGAAGCTGGCTACGAGGCCCCACCCAGCAGCACACAATGCCACAATCACAGGAAGTTTAGTAGAGATTAGAAGGAATATGGTGGATATACAGTAATGGTCAATGGGCTGGACACACCTACTCCAATAGGTATTCTTCATTTCTATGAATACTGAGCTCATCTGAGAGTAATGTGACATAGTATCATGAAAGGTAAAGAGTCAAAGTATAATTCAATAAGCTGGTTTGTTGACGATAATTTGAGACAGTTTGTTGTCATAGCAAAATAAGGTGTACCCAGATATCCACACGAACAAAACCCAATCCTATTGACAAGCTGTCTGCTGCTTAGCTGAGTCAAATGTTGGTGTTTTTGAACCTCTTTGTGTAAAAAAATAAAAAAAGAGCCACCTTGTAATTTTATACAAGTGTTAAACCCTTGAAAGCATCTATTTAGACCTGAAATGATAATATGGTCACAAGAGCTATTCAAAGCAGGTCACACATAACTACTGATGTAAATTGTTCACTTCACTGCTTCAACTTGAGCTGTCATTGCATTGTGTAATTATTATAAGCTTCACTTCAAGGTCCTTTAAGGTAAATGTATACGTTGACATCATGATTATGATGAGGAGTGAAGAGTTATGAATACGTGTCATTAAGACTGGTTAGTTATTACTCCAGTTGAATGCTTTGAAAGGATTAAGTGGCACTCAGGGCCTTAGAAATCCTCGGTGACAGGGAAGAATCTCATCTCATAGTTTTTTCAGTTTTTTCCAAGTACTTAGCCACTATATTCTATTACACTGTTTTGTATTTGCAAATTTGTTTACAAATTGTATTACATATATTTAATTTGCTATGTAAAATCATTTAGCCAAATAACATTATACCAAAGCAAAGGCCCAGTTAAGTAAAAATCTGTTGATGTTAAAAGCTCCTCTAAATGATTTGTAGATTGAGAACAAAAGACTGGGTTTTAAACGATGCATCCAAGTTCTTGTCTTTCATCCATTCTCAGAATTAAGACAATGCTTAAAAAAGTTGCAGAAATTAATGAAATGTATATAAATGTGTATTATAAGGAAGACACGCATGCAGAGCAATGTAAAACGAAAAACATCTTTTATTCTTTTCTAGCAATAAATACTTGAACTACAGAAAAACGTGTAAAAATTCAGATACTCAATTTTTCACTTTCAATCATTCTTTCAGTCATTGATCAATCTTTCAATTGTTTTTTTTTTTTTTTGCAAAATAAAATGGGAGGAGAAGTTATGTTGGCAAAAACGACTCTTGGCTTTTTGTTTGGTTACTGCATAGTGATGAATCAGCTACGTCTCTTTCACATCCACTTCCCGGGGCGACCGTGGTGCAAAAGTAGAACAGCTGACCTGATCACAGACTCGATTTCCACCCTGTACACCTATATGTCAAAGTGTCCCTGAGCAAGACTGAACCCTACATGACTTCTGGTGGTTATAGGTTGGCCCCAGTGTTCAGCCTTTAATTAAGGTAGTAGGGCGCTCTAGAAGTACAGTATGTGCAATTTACCACTTTACTTTTTAGAAACGCGTAATTATGAAAAAGTTGTAGCTTGTTTTAAAAAATGAAAATGAAACTGTAACATTTTCAAACAGATTTGGAAAAATCATTGATTCATTTTCTTATTCAAATTAAACACTTTTTTTAAAAAATAGTAAATCGCATACAACATGTTAATACAGAAATACAAATACATACACAGAAACGCACATATCACTTGAAGTGCTAAAAGGGACCTTTATGCTGTCAAATTGCGGGAGACGTTTAAGTTAAATAAGTAAAAGTGAGAAATTAAACCAATGAAAAAGAGATTAAAAAAGTAAATAACCATTAAAATGAAAACAGCCAGGTGTAGATGAACAGAAGTTATTATTTTTTGTCATAAAACATTGTGCTGTGTTTCTATGTGAGCCTGTCTTTAAAAAAGTGTATCTAAATGAAACATTTTTTTTCCCGACAGTCTTTTCTAACAAACTTTTGTTGTATTTTTTGTATCTATGCCATCATCCTTGTTAGACATCTAGATTCTGATACATACATATTGACTCTTAAATTTCTCTGAACATTTTAGCTGCATGTATTCTGGAAAAGTCAATGAGATATCTAGAAAATAAGGCACGGTTTAGTTCTTTTTTTTAACCCATCAACAATATTTTTCTGTAAAATGAAGGATTGAACTACAAGTTCCTTTAAAGCCTTTTTCTTTTAAGAGGGTGCCAGAGAACTTTGTCTATTTAGGAATCAATAAAACATATGTATAAGGCTAATTTCACGACTTTACTTGAATGCATTCGATTGGACTTGGAGAGATGGAACAACCTTCCAGTTTCCTGGATGGACCAAGCTGCTTTATTAAAAATGAAACTTCCTCCTTGGATGATAACAGTTATGTTACCCCACAACACAATTAAGCAACTAAACAGTTAGTTCAGCACCTCAATAAAGTCAAAACAAAAATACACACTTGAAGATGTCCACATTATTTTGCTCATCATTAGAGGGAGGTCTTGACCTCCCAAATATTGTGTGTAATAGCTGAATGGGAATACAATAGCCCAAAACCACTCTGGGTTGACATTAAAAGTTTAATGTGTAAATGTCCTTTATCAACTTTACTTTGTCATAAAAAAGCTAAATCTGTGAAATCTAATACAGTTCAACAGTTACACAGCATGACGAGCAATAAGAACACTTGAGTGCAGATTTTCAATGGCTACTATCTTTATTCATTTATGGAATAATCCAGATTACTTATATGGAAAGACTGCTAATCGATTTCCTACTTGGACATGTAAGGAATTGCCCAAAAGGCAGGACTTGCTTGCAGGACCCACTATGATGTCATTTAGTTAGTTGATTGAAACATATAATATTTCAAAAATTGACTTTTATTAATACTTACATGTGAGAGATTTTGTTGACAGAAATATTACACACCTGGTACGTCATGATATATAAGACTCTGAGAAACTGCTTTTTCTAACCAAATCAGCATATTCTCTTAGCAAATACTACAACATTCTTAAAGGACATAATGCACATGAAGGAATTGTGGGAGAGGGAACTTGGTTTTGAGATTGCTGATGAAGACTGGGAAAATGTGTGGAGAAAGGCGCAAACATTGTGGGTTTGTGACAGAGTCAAAGCGACCCAGCCGAGGATTCTCCAGAGCTCACACTTTTCCCTATCAACACCAATATTTCAAATCTGACTCTTCTTCATTGTGTATAAAGTGTAAGACTGAGATTGGTACTCTTAAACCTCGTTTCCACTGAGCGGTCTGGTACAGTAAGGAGTGGTACGGTATGGTCCAGTTAGTTCTGGTGTGTGTTTCCACTCAGTTAAGCCTCGCTTCCACTGTATGGTTTGTTTTCACCTCACATGTGTGGTATCGTCCGCTAGCGTGTCATAGTAGTGTAACGACTAGAAAAGCAACAACAATGGAGGTCATCCAGCAACTCATCTTTTTATTACTTCACTTATGTTACATCGTGCATAACAGGAATTTAATGTTGTTTGAAAGAAGGTTCTGGGCGGCTAAGATGAATAGCGCCATTGGAAACGTTAGCTTTCTAATGTCGTCTGCCAACCACTGGGTGGTTTCAGCGGCTCCGCCCCAACCGTTCCACTTTTCAATGAATCAAAAACCAATGGGGCCCCCCAAGAAGTAGGGTTCGGTACTGATTAATGGGTCCATTTTGCAATGGAACAGCTCAAAATACCAAACTGTACCAGACCAGACTGCTCAGTGGAAACCAAGCTTTGCACACTGATTTTGGTTCTTTTCAAAAGTATGCCAATTTTGGGATACCATTGGTCAGGAAATGAATGCACTTTAGCAATAATCCTCTGTTTAAACTATTGGGTTTGATAGATCTTGTTATTAGATCCTGGGTCTAAGGGCAGGGATAACCAGTTTTATTTAGTCTTAGTTTTTAACTGTTCATATTTTAAAGCCCAATGAGGCAATTTTCTTTGTGATTTTGGGCTATATAAATAAAATGGAATTGAATTCATCGTAAATACAATAAACAACTTTACAAAGTGTACGTCCTGCTTAAAACTCATTTAATTTTTCCTTACTTTTCTAATTTTTTGCTGTATGGTTTGAACATGAGACCTTGCACATGTATTTCACCTTTGTATTCATGGACCAATTGTTGTGTTTTGTTTTGCTAATGTGTTAAAAATCATTAAATGTTTTTATATATCTTCTTCTTCTTTTCCTTTCGGCTTTTCCCTTCAGGGGTCGCCACAGCGAATCAATGTTATATATATATTAAAGGAAGGATTGTTTGAAAAATGAAACAATTTTCCTGTCAGATTTTCGTAGCACCTGCTTGTCATCTTCAATCTGGTGCATTTGATCAGCAGCAACTCACTATTACTTGATGCAACATGAACTTTTACATTGATGTGTGTTCATGTGAAATCACTGAAGCTATGTTAATGTTAAGAACCTCTAACTTCTTTTCGTTATTTCCTTCAACAAAATATGACCCTGAAAGGTGAATTGTGTTTTTACTGCCCTTTCTGGTCATCGTTTCTCACTGTGAATCGTTGCTCTGTTTGCAGCTTTTTGAGATCACAGTTCCAATCACCCAAGGCACCAAACCGGTGACTATCAGTGTGGCCAACCACACCCAGTGCAGCTGCCTGTCCAAACTGGACATCTACAAACAAGTTCACAGCATCATCAGAAGAGCCCTGCCTGAGTAAGAACTGCACACACAAGCACTTCCAGCACTTTGATAGATTTCCTGTTGACAGATATTTTTCGATGTTTGTTTTGACTTAATTAACTTTTTAAAACCTGTGTCTATTTTTATTTAACATAAACCTTTCATCCTCTTCTCAGCCTGCCTTTTTGTTTGGCTGTTGTGTTGCCTCTCATTCATAGTGGCCTCTGGATGTGAGTGCATGCAGTGGATGAACCAGGTTTTGCATTACTTCAGTTAGCTGTAACATCCATGACTTGTGTGCGTTTACATGTGTGTGTTCCTGTGTGCAGCCCTGCCTGAGGCATGCTGTGATTTATGACTGTCTGACAGTGTGGGTCCCAGAAGGAAACGGTTCATGTTGTAGTTTTTGGCCTGTGTCCTTGTAAAACAGAACAATACCCATGTTTAATTGATGTCTAAAAACTTGATTAAAGTAGTTAAGATAAAACAATATTAACAAAGATGAGGGAAGTTTGAAGGCAATTTTCCCTTTTGTTTTTTTTTTCTCGGTTTTATTAAAATTTTATTATAAATTATACAAAAACAAAAAAATCTATAAGTATTGTTTGTTGTTAGAAGGAGCAAAAACACATTTCCCAAAAGTCCACTCAACTCTGGAAAATAGAACTGTATATTGGTAAATTAATAATTAACCCATCCCTGCTGTCTGATCAAGTGCCATAATGCTTTAAGGAAGCTGTCATCTTTCCTCTCTTAGCCTATCTCTAACATTTCGTTTATTTCAAAAATCTTAGAAAAAGTTGTTGACGGACAACTTACAACTGCTTTAGACGGACATGGCACACTCGATCAGTTTCAGCCAGGTTTTCGCAGAGCTCATTCCACTGAAACAGCTTTTCTCAGAGTCAGGAATGACATCCTGATGCGGAAAACTACTCTGTGCTACTGGACTTAACCACAGCCGTCGACACTGTCGACCATCACGTCCTCCTGGACAGGCTGAAACATCCAGTTTGAGTATCTGGATCCGCTTTAAACTGGTTCTATCTTCTAAGTTTAAGTCCTCCTCTGCATCCTTCTCTTCTGGTGTGCCACAAGGCTCTGTTTTGAGACCTTTACTGTTGATTTTTTATCTGCAGCCTTTGCAGCATATTTTAAGCTCTTTTAATGACATTTCTTACCATTTTTATGCTGATGATATTCAGCGTTATGTGTCTTTTAAAATTCAAGATGTTTTTAAGATACAGATTTTTGTCTGGATTCTGTCAAGAGTTGGATGAACGACAACTCTCTCCAACTAAATTAAGCTACAATTGAGGTCCTGTCTGTGACAAATACTGCCCCCAGATAGTACAGTGGCTTGGTCCACTTGCCTCTTTTGTCAAGCCTTCTGTTACAAATCTCAGGGTAACCTTAGACCCAGTTTTATCCCTTGACTCTCATTTCGGTTCACTTGTTCTTTCTTGTTTTTATCGTTAAAAAAACATTGCTAAACTGAGTCCAGTTGTATCACGTTCTGAGATGGAGATCCTCATTCGAGCTTTTATTTCTCCTCGTCTTCATTATTATCACTCCATCTTCACAAAAAAAAATTAGAACGGCTTTAGGTTGTCCAGAATGCTTCTGCAAGGCTTTTAACCAACACTTCTGAGTACACATAAATGTTGAGCTTTTAATAATTATTATAGATTTTATATATAGTATATATATATATATATATATATATATATATTGATATTTTACTGTGCCATAATGTCAACATTTTAAATCAAAATGTCATAAAATTAAACTTTTCACAGAAATTAAGATAAATTTAAAATATATTAATTTGATTAATTAAATACAGGTCATGATTAATTGGTTTGATTTAAATGTACTTTAATTGGATCACATTTGACTTTGAGATGCTGCCTTATCTGAGCTTTTACTGCAACATTTCTACATTAAAACTATCTTGTAATTGTTTTTTGATTGTTTTTCGACTGTTTGATTTAATGAAACTTTTGCTGTAGGACTATAATATGTGATGATAATGTGAATAAATCTTAACTAGCAAAAACTTTCCAGTTAAGTGACCACTAAATCTTGTACTTTAGATGTTGGAACCCCCTTAATTTTAAGATATATTTTAGTTTTCCACTGTAATTATTGCAGAATAACACTTTTCGTACATGTTCTTGATGAATAGTTTAGAACTTGAGCATTTGAGCATTCTGCTGTGAAATGGAAACTGTTACTATCTTCACACCAAAACACAAACGCAAAAGCACCGTATGTTTCACATTAAGTAAAGTGAGAGACCCCCCCAACTTTTAACTTTCCCGTTCCTCTTTTTTCCACTCTGCGTACGTCTGCAGCGCCGCAGCTTTAATTGAAACCACACTTTGTCTTTCTTTATCTCCAGACTCTTTCACTGCTTCAATTTGTCCGTCTACACACTTGCTGCTTGGTGTCTCTCTGTTTCCAAGCCAACAATACACATTGTGACTCAGACAATCTTTACTTTGTGATGGATCGTGTAAATAGATGTGTGTATACGTGTTTTTCTGTGTATATTTTCCTTGGCATTTTTTTGGAATCCAAACAAGGTTTCTGATTTCTGGACTAATTCCTCATCAGCTCTGAGTTTGTTTTTGGCTTCATATTTATAGTAGATTTTGACTCATGAGATATTAGTTAATAAAGCAAATGGGGTTGCTTGCTGGACAAGCAGCTTTGTGTTGTCTGACTTGATTTCTAACTGAAAACAGAGATTTGATTTGAATTTGAAGAAGAGAACGAGCCCAGCTTTGTTCAGCAAACCTGTTTTGTTAGTCATTAAATCATCTTCCCCTTCTTACCTCAGTGGTATCCAATCACTGCATCAGGTTCAATCTTGATGTTTTCCCTTTTTTAACTTTATTCTTCCTCACAAATAAGTCTGTTTTTGTCGATGAGCCTCACGGGAAAGCAGTTTTCTTAATGTGGCATCATTTTTAATTTGATAAATGGAGTTCTGTTTACAATTTACGTGTGAAATGGCCAGACTTTCACTGGTAATCATGAAAACACCACGAACAATTGATGGAATTCTTCATTTAAAGACGCACTCCGATCATATTTTGATCTATTTTAAAAGTGTTCCTATTGGTTGTTTAATTAAGATTTTGTTGTTTTTAGAAAAAAAAATATTTTCTGCAGGCGTTCATTAAAATTTACATCTGAGTTGTGGGTGAAACAGTTGGCAGGAAGCAACCCCGACCCCCCTTCCCCTCTACTTTTGCGTTGCTGAATTATTTGGTTTCTAAAAAAGATAAAAAAAGAACATTGGTGTTCTTATTTTTTATTTACTATGTCACAAATAGGCTCTTTCTTAAACAGCATTTTTTTTTTGTCCGCTCCTGATTCCCAACAATTTGAATAAATAAATACACGGATTCCACAATCCACAATTTTCCCAGATGCTTCTGTTAAAACACATTGTGTATCAAAGCTCACTAGTATGGCAAATATTACTTTGCATTTAAACAAGTTATCATTAAAATACATATATATATATATATATATATATGTAAATCTATTTTTTAATAAGTCATTCAAAATATCGCTATCAGAACACAGTAGATCATAAACAATGTTCCTAAAGTCTTCGTATTTATTTATTATTATGAAACCTTTATCTAACCAGCAAAACATGTTCTTATTTTCAATAACGACCTGAGAAGTGGAGAAATACAAAGGTAGATAAAAAACACATCACAATATACCCAACAATTTACATCGAGAAGAACTATTCAGTTAAAATTATAATAGAAAATATGCAAAAAACATTTAGATAAAAATGTGCAGAGTTCTGTCAGTACATTAATTTAACGGTTTTTAAAAGCTGAGATATTTAAAATAGTGCTTAAGGTGCAACTTTTTGCAGGTCATTCCTGTCTTTAGCTGCTGCCTGTTAGAAAGATAATTCTCCATATTTTGATTCTATTTTAGGAACATTGAGCATTATAAGCTGGGCTGAGCGTGTGTTAAAGTGGGTCGTAGGAAATGGCAAAGATAGAGTGGAGACAGACCTGTGAACCATTTATAGATGAGGGGTTTTCCTGTAAAGATGTTCAGTTTACTGCGGAATACAAACCTCAGTGGAGCTGATCTATATATGATATTCCATAGTCAACATCAATGGAATCGTCATTTGACCAAAGTCTTTCTAGCAGATAAAGTGATAGATGGACACATTTCATTTGTAGCTATACACAGTATTTAAAATGAAAAAAATAAAAAAGTAGTGAGCATGTGTTCAAACTTTTCAAACCAATTGTCTTTTGTTTTTCAACAAATAATGTGGTAAGGCTGGCTGACATTTCTTGCACTTTCTGACTTACAAAGACTAACCCTTGAATGGTGTAAGATAGGATTTAAAACATCAAAATAACTCTGTTACTATTTTGGTAGAAGATTGTGAGGGTTTTTATTTTTTTATTTTTACAAAGTCTGTGACTAAAGGGCGGTTCTTCAGAAAAAAACTTCTACAAACATTTTGAGGCCTTTGAAAGAGCCATTCCCAATTTGTCACCGACAATGAAATGGAACACCCAGTTAAATCTTTGCAAAATTGAAAAATGGCAAACAGTGAGTCAAGCTGTTATTTTCCACGCTCAATCTTTGTAAAAGTGCCTGAAGAACATTACTGGACATTCTTTTCGTGTGTCATGGCTGTTGATCTCAGTACATACTCAGTACAAACAGAGCCCACAACAGTCGTTTCCACAGACCTAACACTCATCTTGACCTTTTTTATTTGTGCTTGGCAGCATCTATAAAAGTGAGTTGTGCTTCCACCTGCTGCACATTAGGACTTCACCTGCTCTGCATCTTCAGGGAGTGTATCTGCCGCACAAACAGTGATTTTGAGGCAAACCAAAACCTCTGCCTTCACAAACTGCACAAAGCTCGGAGTTACTTATCTTATTGTGTGGCAGCTGTGATAAAAAACCGCAATGGACAAAATCAGATGCATAGAAAACAGAACTACAAAGTAGATCTATAATTGAGTGAATGCTGAAGTTTTTTATGCTAATTTAGAGTTTAGCTCATATTTTAGCAACATGCTAATGTTTTTGGCTAATTTGTTGTCTGCTGAGGTTTTATTGGCTAATAGAGTTTAGTTTCTATTTTAGAAACAGGCTAACGTTTTTGACTAATTTAGTTTGCTTAACAATTTTAGGCTATTTTGGAGTTTAGCTAGTATTTTAGCAACAAGCTAGCTTATTTTGGCTTATTTGGAATCTACTGAGTTTTTTTAAGCTAATTTGGAGTTTATCTCATATTTGTGTTTGTTTAAATGCATGTTTGTGTGTTTTTGTACTACTAAAATTAAACTTTTGCTGTCCATGGAAAAAATGGACGCTGGTGTTATCTGCAGTGTTAACATGCAATATTGTGTTTCACCTTAACTATCAAAATAAAATACAACAAAAAGCTTGCGTTGAGAAGGGACAGATGTCAGATGCAGACAAGACGGAGGCGATGTAAACATTCCGATTGATTAATGAATGTTCCATTTTTTGTGTCAACACAATGGGGTTCAACTGCAGGAGGACCAGTGTAAATTAGCTTTAATTCTAAAGCTTGTTTGCGGCACACTACACATTAAGCTTGGTAGTGTATTCACTCCCAACCTTGAGACAAAAAGTCGTAAAAAAAAAAAGAAAAAAAAACACTGACACTTTGAGCACAAAAATGCTTTGAGACCAGTAAAAAAAACAAGTTTAGTCCATATATATGGTGTTCTGGATTACTAGATAAACTGTTGTTTTTTAAAACAAATGTAAGACTTTAAGTGTGCCTTATAAAGTAGTGTGGAAAACAGGGTGTTTAAAAATTACTGACCTGTATGTTTCTGACATTATCTGATCTGACCTGCATGAGGAAAAGAAGGATTCAAGCATGTTTTCCCTTTTTTCTTCTTTTCTTTACTTGTTGAAGAAACCCTGTGAGTGGAACATCAAGTGTTTCCTTTGTTATTTCCTACAAGATACACTTGTTTGGAGTGTTTCCTGTTAAGTATCTATGTGCTTTTTGTAGTCATTTTTTTGTCAAATTCTGGAATGACATTAACTGTGTTGTCATTTCTGTTGCTGAAGGTAAAGATTGAGTCAAATTCAGGAATTATTCACTTACTTTTTTCGTTACCTTCTGAACTTCTCCTGTCTTTCTCTGCTTTGAACCACAACATTTTACAGTGGGGTCAAGGAAAAGAGCAGATCAAAAGAAGAAGAGAGCATTCAGATCTATCCTACAGTTTTCTTTTTTTTTTTTTAATAGAAATTCTAGCCTTCTTATCAGACTCTCATACCTTTCTCTTTTCTAAATAAATGACCGAAGTTGACTCTCCTAAATCTGTCTTTGATCAAAGTGTGTTTATTTGTCTATCTAATGTCAGACAGCCTACAGGGACGGGGATTGGGCAAACTGCCATATCACATGCACACCTTCACATCTGTGGCATTAGACTTCTTTAACTGAACTTCTTAGTGTCTGCTTTCATTAGTTCTCAATGATCGGACAGAAACACTTCAAGTTTAAAGAGTTATGTAAGAAATGTTATGTAATGTTTTGGAAAATCTTGATTTTCCAAAACAAAGGTCAGACATATTTTGTGAAATTCGCCACTTTTGGTCAGTAGAAAAACTCACACCCAAAATTATTGAATGATTTTCCACAGAAATGCTGTCATGTTTGATTATTTTCACAAAACAAATTTTCTGTTTGGACCATTTCAAGTTATAGTTTTCACATGCGAGCTTGAGGGCCAGATGATTAAGTGGGAAAAGAGAGTGGAGCAGGTCTAATAAGATGCTTCTTGAAAACCTCAACTGATTAATTAATATTCTAATAACTTTCAATCAGGTATTCTTATAGATTTTTTTAAATTTAGAACCAGTTGGTGTCTGCTTGGTTGCAACACATCAATTTCCACAGTTTAAAATTGGATATTTATTTTCCAGCTGCTAGTTTGGGAAAACTGACTTTAAAATCATTGAATATTAATGTAAAAATTAAAAAGTGACTGAATTTTTCTTTAAAAAATGAAACAAAAAAAGCATCAAACTGATTAAAAATTAATTAATCTAATTGATAAACATTTTGAACATACAGAAATTAATTAAAAACACATTTACTTTTCAAAAATAAGTGCTCCATTAATAAAACTCGCTCATATGATCAGGTGTTTCACTCATTCTATTCTCAAAACACTCATATTCTGCAGGAAATTCTTGCTTAATGATTTGTTTTTCTTTCATATTTAAAAAAAATAAGCTAATTGCAAAAGAACAGAACTTCAGGGCTTAAAAAAAGTGGTGTTTGAAAATAAATTAGCCTACAATTTTATTTGATTTAACCAATTACACTTAGATTTGCTGAATTTTTGTTATATTTAGGTCAGGGATTATTGAAAATAAATGTTATCTTAAAGTATTCGTATATACATGCTTGGTATAAATGTAAATGTTCTAAACTTAAAATGTTAAATCTAAAGTAAAAAAAGAAACAAATCAAAATTTCACACCAAATTTTGAATATGCATTTTCTTGTGTGTACAAGAGTTTCAGTTCTATGTAAATTATTTATACTATAGCAAAACTAAAAACCAAAATGTAAGATGGAGACTTTGGTCATGATGACTTTAAAAAAAAAAAAAAATATTTACTAGGGCTGCCACGACTAGTCGACTAATGGACGACTAATCGACTATTAAAATAGTGACTAATTTAATAGTCGTTTAGTCGTTACTTTGTATTATATGAAGTCAAGAGTGTAGTAAAGTTGAAAGTCATATCTGAATTTTTTTAGCTTTTTGGACTATTTTGCCATTTATTAAGGTTTTTAGGCTATTTTGGAGTTTAGCTAATATTTCAGCTACATGCTATCTGTGTTGGCTAATTAAGGATTTTTACAGTTTCTTATAGGCTAATTTGGAGTTGAGCTAATATTTCAGCTACATGCTAGCCGTTTTTGCCAATTTAGAATTTTTTTTTGTTTTTTAGGCTAACTTTTGTATTTAGCTAATATTTCAGCTACATACTAGCTATTTTGGCTAACTCAGGTTTTTTTTTTTTAGTTTTTTGGCTGTTTTGGAATTTAACTACTATTTCAGCTACATGCTAGCTGTTTGGGATAACTTAGGTTTTATTTTTTAAGTTTTTTAGGCTAATTTGGTATTTAACTAATAATGTAGCTAGCTATCAGCCTCAACATTTTTAGCTTTTAGCATCAGCGATTTCAGCTATCAACTTCAGTGTTTTTAGCTATCAATTTCAGCATCTTCAGCTATCATCACCAGCATCTTTAGCAGCCAAATTCATCTTTCAGCATTCACACTAGCATTATCGGAAGAAATACTCTGTATCTATATTTAAGTCAGTTTAAAGATGCTTAAGATGTGTGTATTACATTCGCTTTGTGGATAACCCGATTAGTCGACTAATTGGAAAAAATAATCAGTGATTAGTCATCTATTAAAATAATTGTTTCTGGCAGCATTATTAGATACACACACATTTCCTAAAATTACGGCTTTGGAATACAGTGTGTTTCAATGTGTGTTAGCAAACAAAACTAATTTGTAACCTCTCTTGTGAAGGTGTCCGCTTGCTAACAGGACGTGTCCTCCCGGTCAGTCCTGGAGCTTCAGGCAGTGTCGGTGCATCAGCTCGCCGCACCACTCGGCCCCCCCACCACTGCCTCCTTCACGGCCCTCGCAGCCAAACCCTGGTGAGTGTTTACACATTTACACATCTTTTTCAACCCTTGAAATAGCCCCCAAAACAAGCAAACAAACAAAAAACAATTCCAGCTGCGGATAAGCAAAAATTCCACTAGTTTTAACCAGATGTGACATTGTCCTGATCTCTACAAAAACATGTCTGATAGATTCCAGAGCGCTTAGATGTTTCGTGGCTGTCTTTATAGGAGCATTTTTTTAAGATGTAAAGCTTTTAATCTGTAAGTGTACATGTGGCCTCACAGTAAAGGAACTGTGTTTACTTCTTCACATCCAGAAAGATCTGATAGTAGACCTTATCTGGCAAAGTTGAAAAGACTGAAGAACGGCAGTCATTTGAATGACTGTGAAAGCATTTTTTTCTATACACAGCCACTATGTCCACAGACTTTTATTGTGAACACTTCTAATAAATATGTGACATAGATCATGGATGGCAGGACGAGGAAATAATATCTTAAACCATAAATTCCTTGGAGCAAAATAGCATCAGCATACTTTAAAAATGAAAAATCCAACACTTGTTTAGAAATTTCCAAGACTCAGAGCATACCTAAAGTCCCGCCCCAACTATATTTTTTTCTGTTTAAAAATTTTTCCCAATTTTGATTATGTCGTTTTTAGCCAAAATTAAAAACCCTGTGTTGTTTTTTAAGACATATTTTCTGCAGAGCAGCAGGAAATTTCACTCAACAAGCAAACTTCATTAGAAATTGGCCTCTTGAGTCCTGGGTGTGACTGTTGTTGTGTTAATTTCCCATCAGCACTTTGTTTACACCACTGAGTTACTGTATATTGCTAGAGATACTACGCTAGCCTGTTACCACTGTCCAAGATGCGTAAGGAGTATTTCATATTGGAACAATGAGACATTACAGTAAAATTAACATTTTAAAATGAAAAAACTCTGGTCATCACAAGAATCGGACCCCGGCCATGGTATTAATATTTTTGTAGTTCAACAGATGATCGACATTTCAAACGTGTCTATAAATAAGCACATTATTATGAAGGAAACACAACATATACCTGATGCATGGGTGTGATTTTATTCAAATCTACACACAGACTAAGATCTACACAAAGTGTTAGACTCTTCCGTCCATGTTTATAAATGTGTCGATGGGTAGCAAGCGTCACCACAGACCCCTTGTGTCGATTACATGAGCCGATCCCTCCCTGGGGTTACAAAGTTTTCCGTACGCCACATGTCCCTGTCCACCAGCTGGATGAGGGATTCAGTGCTGGGCTTTTCCCTCTTCCCTCACAGCTACTCAGGAAATCCTGGTATGCTTCCTTTTCTTTGCTTAATAAGATACTTACCAGTGGGTAGCCTGGTCTGATCTGAGGTCGAACACACATACAACACATAAACAAATACCACGGTCATCCACAAAAAAGCCCCAAAAAAGATTGCTGGTCCTGCCAGAAAAGGTGGAAATAGTGCAGTGTAAAGCTACTACAAGGCTAAAGGCTACACGATAAGCCTAAACATTCTAAACATTCGTTATTCATAGTAAACTCCCTCAGATCTTCCTAAAATGTTTTATATAAGTTCTCTGTTATATACTTGTACAAAAGTCACATTCATGTTTTTTCAGCTCTGTTTGTGCAATTGTATCACAGCAGGAAACAGGTATCTCGACATATCCAATATGGCGTCCAACTTAGCTTATGCAACAAGCTAGCTTAGCTCTTCTAACCTATATAACTCATTGGTTTACACTCTCTTTTAAACTATGTGTGTCCTATATTATCAGAAAAATGCTCCACAAACATGTTAAAAACACCAAAATAAAGATTTTCATTGGAGTGGGTCTTTATTAAAAGAGCAAAATGTTTTTGTTAGATTCATGGTCAAATAACCAAATCATTACTATAAAAATTTAAATAAGTATTTATGAGGATAAAGAAATCATGCCATTCATCAACCAGATAAACAACACATATGGTGCATTTAGTGTAGCTAAACTTCTGGATAAGTTTAAGAGATTACTATTTATTTTTTTAATATAAAGACATAAATCTGTGCAAAACAGCATGTTTGTTTTACACCAGGAAATATTAATAACCTCACAGTTAAATGGAGTCCTGATGTAGAGAACGCTCTCAATTTTTCATTACTAAAATTCCAGGATTTCAGAGTATTTGGTTATTAAAGCAATACATCAGGAGAGGGATGTTCTTTCAAAGCAACACATTTGTTTTTGTGGCAACAATCAGTACATTTTTTGCAAGAATGACATGAGGGTAGAATCAGAGGGTATTTGGGGTGCCCTCATTGTCTATTTAAAGTTCCATACTTTTTTTACACAATACAATTTAAAAACTTGCTTGCAAAATAAAATTAATGTAAGAAAATGATGATAAAGTAATCTCTTTGTACCTTTAAGACATCTGTAAAGGAAAAATGTTTAAGGAGTTGCTATGAGTGCTGTGTGTCTTTGGTCTGCCTTTGTTTGTGAGATCCTTTCAGTGTTTGACGATGATAACACTCAGTGTGTACTCGGTGTAAACAAATGAAAAACAGGGGAATGACCTCAGAACAGCAGATTCCACAAATAACTCAACAAAAGCAGAGTCCAACAGGACTGGAACTAAACATCTTTCCAAGAATGTAAGAGATTTTAGTAGAAAACCAGTTTAAGAAAATGAGAGTTGTTTAAAAGTGTTTCTATTTTGCCAGTTTTCCTGAAACAGTGTTCATTGATTTTTTTTACTCCAGATTTATTGTTGCCTCTTGGAGGAAACATTTAAAAGGTGGAGATTTCTTCTAGAAGGGTGGGGAATAAACGTTTACTACAGAGGATGTTTGAGAACAAGAAGGACTCAATTCAGGTAAAGGAGAGAGTAGAAAGGTGTGTGAACTTGGGTGGTGGAGCAGTTGGAGGTGTCAGGTATGGGGCTCTAACGAGAATTCGAGTAATCTGACATTCGTAATGTGCTCCCAAAAATTAAAGTATGAATATTTGCAACGTCCAAAATTGCTGATTTGCAATCTTTATACATATAGTAGTGTGTAGTAGAAATATAATCTGGGAACCATGTATTTATTTTTCTGAAATACAGAATAATGTTGGATTTTAATTATATATACTAAAAATAACCCGAATGTGCAGCACAACTGTCACTGGAAGTAAGCAAATATTAAAAAAAAAAAAGTGTTGGTGAAGCTTCCCATTTTCAAAGTAAACTATTGTGTTTACTTTCCATTTATTGACATAAGTTATAAAAGAAACTATATGCCTTCACATTAGAGCTCTAGCTCCTGTCTTTACATTCCTTTGATTTGGTAACTCTTCAACAGTTGACCCAATTAAAGTATTTTCAATGGATTCTGAGTACTCAGATACTAGTTATAGCCTTAGTTCCTAGGCAAAATCAAAAAAACTCCAGGACATAGTTTCTGCAGAGCGGCAATTGCTTATTAGAAATTCACCTTTGAGTTGTGGTGGCTGATGGCGTGGAGTAAGCCCTGCGCCTGGTTCCCATCACCCGTCTATTTACATGATCTCCCGCTAGCTTGCAGTCCCTCACAAACCCAAGTTAACATTACAAGTTACAAGTTAATAGCCGTACAGTTTTGAGACAAATGCCAGCTCGTACTAGAAAAACGATGGATCTGTTTGTCTGCAAGTGGATGTATCAGAATGGAGCGGAACAAGAAGCTTGAGGCCTTCCGACTGTAGCGCTAACGTCACCAAGCTTTTTTTCAACAGCATTTTTATTTGCTCTTGATTCACAATGATTTGAATAAAGAAATACTCAGAAATGCATTTCTAAGCTTGATTTTCTTGTCCTCCATTATAAAAAAAAATCCAACAAGAACATGGAAAAAACACCAAAAACCCAGTTTTTTTATTGGAGTAGGTTTTTAATCACATCAACACTGGTACTTTTCTGATTTATGCGCAGGAAAGAATAAGATCTACAGTTAAAAAACTGCTTCCGTTTACCATTTTTATTTTTTTGTAATTAAGATGTTCTTCATGTTCTCCAAACAAGGACGAATGTTCTCAGATTAAATCTGGCTTCACCTTTGCAGGAATCATGTAGGTTCATGGGTCTTCCACGGGTCTTCAGGAGGTATGAGTTAATAAGGCCTGTTTATTTTATTCGCTAAAACTTGTTCCTAGTATTTACTTCTAAATAAGGGTGTTATCCATTATGAATCTGGTTTTAGCAAACAACCCCTGATAAGATTATCTTTGACTTATCCAAATAGAACTCGAGTGCATTAATTCCTGTGCACGTAGACACTTTTAAAGATGTCACGTAGAGCTTAAATGACAAATCTTCTGGCCAAAGGAAACATTAGCAGAGTTAAAGCATTCGTTTTGTTGTGCTGCAGGCTGTGTTGTCAGCTGAGATGTTTTACAGACCCTACGTTGCTGTTCAAAGCATGAGAGCAGCGATCCTTGTGAGGAAATAAAGTTCCACTGAAACTTGTGTTGATTTAAAGGGGCCATACCATAAAAGATCAACTTTTTGAGCTTTAAGTGTATTATAATGCTCATTCCTCACTATAAAGAAACCCTGAAGTGATATTTTGATCCATTTGTGCATTTCTGAGTAATCCCCTCAAAAGCTGAGCTCTCATCAGAAGCCCCTCCCATACCCACAAAAACGAGCAGGTCCTCACATGCTTACATCACAAGGTGAGAACCGCCCCCTCCAGGAAGAGTCTGCTCCACCCCCAGGCTAACACAAACACTTTCTCCACAAAGCTAGCTTTGCGAGCCCCCCCCCACCCCCAGCTAGTGCAAAGTCATCCAGATGCCGGCTGTTTGTGTCATGAGTGATGACCGAGAAACGCTCATTCGATTTAGCGTTCAAATTTTGTGAAGAAACTTGTGATGAGGAATCTTCACGACATGTTAGGATGGATCCTGAACGTATCTGAGAATGATGACGGCAGGAGAAAGGGAGCTGACCGTTTCCTGGTGGAGAAAGGGAGTAGACTATTACCTGGTGGAAAAGGAGCAAATTATTTCCTGGTGGAGAAAGGAAGCAGACCATTTCCTGGCGGAAAAAGGGACCAGACTATTTTTTGGTGGAGAAAGGAAGCAGACTATTTCCTGGTGAAGAATTGGAGTAGACTATTACCTGGTGGAAAAGGAGCAATCTTTTTCCTGGTGGAAAAAAGTAAGCAGACTATTTCCTGGCGGAAAAAGGGACCAGACTATTTTTTGGTGCAGAAAGGGAGCAGACTATTTCCTGGTGCAGAAAGGAAGCAGACTATTTCCTGGTGGAAAAAAGTAAGCAGACTATTTCCTGGTGGAAAAAGGGACCAGACTATTACCTGGTGGAGAAAGAAAGCAGACTATTACCTGGTAAAGAAAGGGAGAAGACTATATCCTGGTGGAAAAGGGGGCAAATTATTTCCTGATGGACAAAGGAAGCAGACTGTTACCTGGTGGAAAATGCAAGTGACTAATTAGGAGAACTGGACTGAATGTGGATTAATGAGCAAAGGCAGAAAAGTTCCCATGAAAATGATTTTTGATACGGAGATTGATAATGCTTCAAAGAGAAAAGAAGCGTTCATTGCCAGTAATCAAAACATTATTCTCAGCATTTTAATAAATTCTGAAAATTTCATCTCGTATTGTCTGCAATTTTTGACCGAATTTTACGAGAAAATCAACTCATTAGCCATCCTCATTCTGTCTGTGCCAAATTTTGGGGATGAACGCCCAGGCCACACAGTATGTACATCAGTATTTTTAAAAAATGTTGTGTTTTTTTTGTTGACACACTGACGAGGACGACTATAGGATGACGTCATAAAATGGGCGGCACCCTCAAGGAGTGAAAGGGGGAGCCTCAGAGATTAAGTCGTTTTACTTCCAGGAGTTCACAAAATAACTCATTTTTAATCATTTTTAGTGTTCCAAAGGTAATATAGTTTACTCTGATAGATTTAAGAAAACCATGTTATGGCCCCTTTAAGAGCTAAGAGTTTGCCTTTTGTCAGCAGTAAGCTGTGTTTTGTTGTTATCTGTGTTTGTTGATCTTTAGAAAAGCACAAACAAATACTCTGGCATCTGTTTTTCCCACATTTTCCTCTCCTGTTGTTTTTTCTTGTGTTTTTGTGCTAAAAGATGATCTACCATTAAAGAAAGAAAACCATCTGTGTTCTCCCTGAGGGAAACAAGAACGTCCTGGTATGGTTCAGGAATGTGTTAGTTCATAGTTTGTCAGAGTTGACAAGTGCTTTCTCTTTATTTAGGGGGAGAAGTTCAACACAATCAAATAGTTTGATGAATACAAAATGTTATTTACTTTTTGACTAGAGAAACAATGACTAAAAAAAAAAAAAAGTTAGACAAACACAGTTTTTTTGCAAAGCAGTGAAAATCTTCTGAGGATCTCCATTTTAGCTGTACTGGCTTCTGTTTTCCTTTTAAATGTGATATTTGGTAATCCTTTTTCTTTATTTCATATTGAAGTCCTGTCCACCTTTGTCCACCTTTGTCATGGGAGGGATCACCGTTAATGTAAGGTCGGGGTCATTTGGACCCCAAAGAGAGCATGAGGATTAAGTAACATTTTTCTAATCACTCCTTGCTGAAGTAAATACGATCAGCTGTTGCAGGTTAACTAATTACTGCCCGGGTCTATAAAGTTTGTCAAACTCCTTTGTCACTGAATGTTTGATAATTCAGTTTGGTCTTGTTTTTTTTGCCAACATGCTCAAATTCAGTCAATTTTTAGTGAATTTTCTTATTTTTTGATGATTTGATTAATTTATTGAACAACTTTAGTTTGTTTTCATCTTGACATAATTACACTTTAGCACAAAATCCAAACTTTTTCAACCTAAAGTTTGTGTTGAAGTAGTGGGTTTGCTGTCAGGATCTTTCCTTCAGTTCATATTTTTGTGATTGCCTTTCTTTCTGTTACCACAGTAGAATCTTTGTAATCTAATATTTATTTTTCTCAATATCTACATTAAAGATGGTAGAAATAAATGTCTACTGCACACTGCGGTTGTATTCTACTTCTATCAAAATTTTTGTTCATTTACATTGTCACCTTTGGACTTGGACAGCTTTGCCATAAGTATTGGATCCAGTTTTTGATGTGTTTATCTATAGGTTATATTATTATGATAAAGCTCTTTCTTAATGTTGGCTACTAATTCTTTATAAAAAAAAGTGAATGCACATTTCCATCCATACACTATAAGTATTAAGAAACACATATTTTTTTTTATAAAATGAACATTTACTTCAGTAAAGCATTCAATTTAATGTTTAGTTAAAAAAAATGTTTGCATCTTATCACATAGTACCTGATTTGTTTTGGAAGCATCATAGAAATGGAATGAAACTGGCTTTTTTTTCCCTAATGTTACCAATATTTTAAATCATTTGCGAAGATTTTTTTTCTTTTTTTCTGTTCTGGTTGTTGAGTTACTTGGCACAAACAAAATACGTATTTTCCGCACAATAAGATGCACATAAAAGCCAAAACTTTTTCAAAAATCGCCCGTGCACCTAAATAATCCGGTCCGCCTTTAGTGTGTACCAAGTTTCAAAGTCTGGAAAAATGTTCTTGTGCAACTTTGAGAAGTCTCCGCTTGATTGTCAGATTATTTCTCGCTGACAAAGGAGTGGCGAGCTGTTGTTTACAGAATTTGTCATTTTGAAATTAAGTTTGATTTGTTATCATAGACTATAAATGTGTTCTAATTAGAATGCATAGAGGTTTTAATTTTATTATTTTTAAATATTGGTGCATGCCAGTCTGGATGGATTTGAATTTAAAAGTTGTCCTTGAGATCGGTTATTTTGTCCTCTTGTTTTGCAATTCCCACAGTTCCCAGTATATTTTACTAGTATTGATGAATGATGTAGCCGAGGAGGTTCTGGACTATACAGAACAACAGCTGGGACAGATTGTCTCCTTGGTAGATGCTGCTCTTGACGTTGACATGTGCAGTCGGTTCAGAGTTGGCCTCTAAAGTCGTTTCCTATATACCCGTTGCGGTCTTGATGAAAACTTTGTGTCCTGTAGTCGTTGTACAATTTCAAGCATTTCGCAATTTGAGTTTTGAGCACTGAGTCACAGGCCTTCTTGTAGTCCAGGGGTATCAAACTCCTCGAGGGCCAGCCTCCTGCTGGTGATCTGGAAACGCTGCCTTATCTGCTGCTGATTACCTGGTGTGTTTAGCCAATAGAGAGCTTCAATGACAGGTTGGTTGGAAAATATGAGGGACACTGGCCCTCGAGGCCTGGATTCTGACCCCCTGTTGTAGTCAATCCATGTGATGCACAGGTTTGTGTGTCTGCTTTGCAGGCTTGAGTGACTGTCTCACCTAGTAGTAGCGGGTGTTTTGCTCCCCTGGTGTTCCCTCCAATCCATTTCTGGGCAAAGCTCATGTATTGAACCATGCGTTTGCTCCTCTAAGTGTCCAGAGAAGAGCTTCTAAGTTGTCCAGAGGCAAATGATTAGATGGTAATTGGATGGAATTCCTTTCTGAGGGTCCTTCGGGGTCAGGACTGTTTGTCTGATTCTACTGTTTTACTTTTATAGCCAGTGGATCATGTCAAGACCTGATGGTTTCTAGGTCTTCATACTTGAGACCCTTTCTTGATTGTGCCTCTCTAATGGGTATTGGATCCTGTTCTGGGAGGTTATGTTTAAGTACATAAGCCATTGAAAGTTGTTGTTATGCTTCCTTAGTAATGTAAAGTCTCCAGCCTTTGTGGATCTGTTCCTGTTTCATCACAGTACCATTGAGATGACATTTTTCAGTGGAGAGCATTCAGTTTATCCTCCTGGCTTCTATCTCTCTAGTGTACCTCTTTAGGTGGACAGCTAAGGCTGTATGTCTTTGCTAGAAAGTTTCCAGTCCTTCAAACATGAACAGTTGGTTGTTTTTCTTTTGTGTCCCTTTTATCATCACAGCCTTCTATAGTTGGCGGAGTTCTCTGCTTTCCACTTCGCTTTTTGTCTCCAGCGTCTGTTCCCATGCTCCTTAAGCGTGGTGTGTTTATCTTAATGCCAAAAATCCCAAGGATGTTGTGTATATCAGCTCATTGGTTTCAATGATGGTTGTAATAGAGATAGCACTCCATTCACATCCTATGGTAGACTTTCAGGAGAAGTGTGAGGGTCCGGCACAGTATCTTTCCAGTTCAGAGTTCCACATTTTTCTGGACTGAGATGTTGTTCCACGGACCTGCTGTAGTCACTCCTACAGTTTGGGGGTTACTTCCCTGAAGGATCCTGTTACTACCGCCACTGTCACCTCCACCGCTCAAGCTTTTTCCATTGTGTCTCTTTAGTGATGAAACAATTAGTGTATTGAAACCACTGCAGATATCTGTATGAAGTAAATAAAGTGTGCATGTGCATCACTCCAGTAAGGTAAATATTTGCCAGTACAATTAAAGCTGAACACTTTAATTATGAATTATTCCAGAGATACATGAATACTTTCCAAGAAATTTGTAGTCTTGCCCTTTAATGTGTTTAGATTACAGATACTTCACAAAATATATTGTAAAACAATTTTAGCAAACTTGATGGTAGCATAGTTCTTTTTAATAAACTTGGTAATAAAGCAAAGTTTGAGAAATTATTTTTTTGAAGGTTCATGTCTTAATCTGAACTTATGCGGAAGTTTAAATGTGTGT
The DNA here is from genome assembly GCF_002922805.2 of Oryzias melastigma. Classification (NCBI taxonomy): domain Eukaryota; kingdom Metazoa; phylum Chordata; class Actinopteri; order Beloniformes; family Adrianichthyidae; genus Oryzias; species Oryzias melastigma. The sequence continues at coordinate 26,609,629 of NC_050512.1, forward strand.
GTCACACCACTCATGCCTACCATGTGGGCAAACTCACTTTTTGTGGGATTCCTTTTGCAAATTGTGGCCAGTGTCCTTTTTCTTTGGCATAATTTGTTTTGCTTAATTGCAAGAAGTTCCAGCCCAGCAAAATACTGTTTTTGCTTGTTTTATGTGTTGTTAGTTTTTTTAAATGCTATTTTTGGATGAAATTCTTTCATACTTCACAACTTATGACAAATGTAAAAAAAATGTGCAAATCTGTAGATTTGATGGCTTAATCTTTCATTTTTGGGCAACATTTAAATGTATGCCGGTGTCTAAATGAGAATTTCCATTTGGTTTTCTGAGTTTTTGTCTTTCCTTTTGAACCTGCAGACATATTCTCATCAGACGTGTGCGGACCAGAGAAGGAGCTGGATTTGGAAAGCTGTCAGTGTGTGTGTCGGAGTGGAAATCCGGACTGCGGCCCAAACAAACACTTTGACAAAAACACCTGTCAGTGCGTTTGCAACGTGTTGTCTGCAGCGTCGTGCCCTGTGAACCACATCTTTAACAAGGATACCTGCCAATGCACCTGCAGCAAGACGTGTCCGAGGCACCAGCCTCTCAACAGGTCAAAGTGCTCCTGTGAATGTAATGAGTCTCCAAATAAATGCTTCCTGAGGGGAAGGAGGTTTCACCAAGCCTCATGCAGGTAAGGACAGATCCAAGTATTTAAACATGTATACTCTCTAACTGGTGTGTAAAAATTTAAATAGTAGTGGTAATGCAAATGAATACTGCCATAAACAAGAATTCTTTATTCTAAATGTTAAGAATGTGTTGCATTCAAGGATGACATTCTTGAATGTTGCATCTGACCATCCACCAACCTGGCATCCATTTATTTACTTCTTAAATATCCGTAAACCTCTTAGCTAGCTCATCTGCACATACTCTTTCTGTAATGCTATGATCATACTGGCCTCGGGAGCGCACATTCAAGCTACCACTTCCAGTGAAAGGTATGTGTAAATGCATAGATATGCTTTCAAAACTCCTAAGGTGCATTCACACCAAACGCAATTCGTGGTCCCCGCCCCTCTTTCATCGCACAACAAATTTGCTGCTCGTCACCTGTCAAAAAATGTGTTCCTGGGCTTGATGCCGCGGTCGCGTGTGGGAGGAGCTACCAGCTAATGCGTTTAGGATGATACTATAAGGAGTGTCTGTGGATATCTCACTTAGAATGTATGGAAGATACATGATGTTAAAAAAATCAGGTTTATTTATTGTGAAGAATTCTACAAAACATTGGTAATCATGTCTTAATGTTTGGATCAATATGATTATTATTAAAAGATTTTCCCTTTACAGGGGGCTGAGTCTGTATGACAGCCGTTTCCACAGTGTTTCTGTGGCTGAGCTTGAAGGTTCATTGTCTAGTATTAACCAGAGGAGGCAAAAAGAAAATTAGGCAACCTTTTTCTTTTAATTTTTTTAATGTCTTGATGAAGCCTGATCTGGCAGCCTCCGCACCCCACAGCGGCTCTCTGTCTGCAGGAGAGAAAGCCAGTGATCTGCCCAGAGTGTATCCCGCCTTTGCCCCAAAGCAGACGGATGAGCTCTTCAGAGTGGGTAAATGGAAAATATGAAAGTTCTCGACAAAAAAAAGCTAGCTTTGGATTAGTATTCTACCTGCTCATTGAGTCACTGAAAATGTTACGTGCCCAAAGCTGAGTTCCTGATTGGCAGATGACCTGTCAAACTTTAGATATTTAAATTCATGGCCATGCCGCCCAATTCTCGCCTTGTCGCTCAAAACGAGCTGCTGACAGACATTTGTTCCACGCCCGTCCCTCAAATTGCATCGATGGAATTCAGATCTCTTCGTGTCGCATCTGTTCCATTGACTTAACATTGAAACTGGCCGCCGCCACCACGTAAATCGCATTCGATGTTAATGCTTTATGCTCACCTGTAACTACAAACGTTTTTAAATCCATTTTCAGGATCTACGTACAAAACGTGTCATTGAACATGCGCTACAAGTTAAATCAGTTGAAGTTTGACCAATCGAGGACTAGGATTTGGTAGGGTAGTACTAGTAGCGTCAGTTTTAATTCACAGAAGTACTAACCGTTTGAAAATTGAACATGGAGGAGAAATTAAGAATTGTGGTTCGTACACTGATGGAATTATAGGAAACCAAGTCTTTCATATATCGGAATAGAGCTGTCAAAGTAAAAGCCTGAAGCAGATTTGCACTGCTGCGACACTTCAGCCTAACCCTTATCCAACTGTAGGTACATGAACTAGTATCAGGTAGCGCTAAAAGTGCTTTCAAGAACCTATGACACATGCCCCGTGTGAACGTGCATTGAGATCATGAAACCCTAGCCAAGGTTTTGCTGTTTCCGTGGTTACATCACCCAGGACTTGTCAACAAACTTTAAACATGCTTTGAATATGAATATACCGGTGTTGGCATTCATCGGCGTTTACTGTGGTAGACCCAGAGTGTAACACAAAACCTCAGCATGCTAATGACTTTTCATAGCTGTCACCTAACCATTTCCTCCACCAACAATAGAGGAAACGCACACACATGCATTTGCATCCATCCATCCTGTCCAATCTTGACCTCCTGTGACCCTGCTTGAAAGTGATTTATGAGCAGAACAGCAGCGTTCGGGATCTGGCTCTTCGGCGTGTTTGACTCTGATCGTGTGTGTTTGAAACAGACCGTGTGTCCAGTTGGACTGCTTTGGTGCATTTCATCATGGGTTCATAGGTCTCTGAATGTTTGCCGACCGCCACATGATACCCTGTGCGGTGAATGAAGCAGTGACGCTTACGTACACATCTGCTTTTGCCCTCCAATGTTGACTCTGCCTTTGCACTTGTTGGTTTCAACAAAAAAGCCAAACTCCAGTCAGGTGTTAAATAGACATGACCTATCCTTTTTGTTTGTTTGTTTTTGTGTCAATTTATAAATGTAAGCAGTAAATGAAGCCCAATGAGGCAAATTGAATTTGTGATATTGGGCTATATAAATAAAATTGAATTGAATTGAATTGAATTAAAACACCACAGTAACTTTTGGAGCGTGCTCTAGGAAAGCTCTGATGGGTTTGGCTCTCATCTTAAATCACATGGTAGTTCTGACGGCAGCAGTTGGCGCTGCTTTGAAATCTAAATCCCACGACCTTTAACCTTTGGAAAATGCATGAAAGTTGTTAGTGTTCGTCTTTGTCAGTTCCAAGTTTTTGGAGCTACTGAAAGCCCCTAATGTCCTCCAGGTTCACAGCCTCATACCATCATCCATGCAGGTTGATCTGCATGTCAGGAGTATGATGTCATATCTTTTTTTCATGATTAGGATTTCTTAGCAAGAAAAAAAAGCACTAATTGCTTAATTTACAATTCAGAAAGTGAAGATATTTCTTCAAAATCAAGAACTATGTTCTTAATATTGAGTAAAAAAAAAGCATCTTATCTTTACCACATTTTAATCATAAAAAAACATTCAAGATCTTGGTGTTTTTGTTTTTGTTTTTTTTTTGCTTTACTTTGTTTTTGTTCCAGTTGTTTGGTTTTTGGGATTTCTTCTTTCCGCTCGTCCACACCAGGGTTCAGTTATTATTCAGATCAGCTGCTTTCTGTTAGTTTGTCACTCTCAGTGTATAAGATCTTTGATTTCAGTTTGTCATCACAAGATCCTCTTGTCTCCACTTTTGTATTATGTTGGGTATCAAGTTTTTTCTTTGTCATGTTTGGTTGATGTTTTGTCTTTTATCTTGTAAAGACCCCCTCATGGTCTTTTTAGCATGTTCTTATGGCATCAGGAGCAGATGCAAAAAAATGCAGTTTAAAAAGAAAAGCTTAATAATAAAATAGAAAGTAATAGGGCTGGGTTTTGATTATAACTTCCAGAAACAATTTGTTTCGATTCACAAGAGCCTGGATTGATTTGATTTTTTTTTTTTTTTCCTGATTCTTTCGATTCTTCAATTCAGTTCAATTTAGAGTTTACACCTTTATACACATTTGTTTAGAAATACATTAATAATCTACTATATGTTTTTAATATATTTATATTAATCTAATACAGTTAACATACTGTAAAATGTATTAGTGAAGTAATGAGATTGTTTATATCATACGGTGTTACATTGATTCTCAAAAGGAGAAGTTCTAACAAAAATGTTCAGATTATTAACATTGTAAACATTGTTCTGCTTCTCCTGAATGGTGTTTCAGTTTGGCCACTAGATGGCGATCGCGCTATAATATTACACCTTATTCCAGAAGAAGACAGTATGAGCAAAAAACTGTTTTAGACCATAAATGGTTACTTAAAAAAAAGATCTCCTTAAGAAAGTTTGTAAAATTCTTACCTGTGAGTTTATAAAGATGTTTATTTAGTCAGAAATGTATGTCGACCAAGAGTTAGCATTAGCTATCCTATGAGAAATTCCATTAAACATTAGCATCAAGCTAGCGGTCTTTAGCTTCATGTGCTAAATTGATTCATATTTTTATGATTCAATTATTGATTTGTTAAGCTTAAATGATTCAAGTCAATTTTATCAACCCTAGAAAATATGCTGGGCTGGCCATAGGCTCCCTGCTCCAAGCTCTCATCAATGGGGAAGAGGGGCGGGGTTGCTAATCGCCAACGGTCCCACCCACAACTTGGAGAGAAATTTCCAAAGAGCTAATGCTCTGCAGAAACTCTAAACATCTAAAAGCCATGAGTAAAAACAACATTTAAAATATCAATAAAAAGGAGATGCAATAAAAATACAATTATACGACAATCACTTTAAAGACCTTTTGATTACATACTTTACAAAACATTAAAATAAATATAAAATAAATATTTGCAGAACATGTAAGGATAGGGAGGCATATTAAAATTCAATGTGAACAAACTTTCTGTGATAAGACATTTTAAATTTGAAACAGAAAAAAATATGTAAACCTCAAGAGCAAAGGAATGAAAACAGCTAGATGACTAATACGGAACTTCATACATTTCACAGTGCAAAAGTGAACTGTGTGTAAAGCTCATAGCAAAGTTTTAGACAAACTTCAATCTGTGCTTTAAATTTGTTAATGATGAATCATTTTAGATTTGATAATTCCATAAAATGACATTCTTGTACAACTGCCAAACATAATTTTCTTGTCGTGCAATCAGATGAAGTTATTACAGGATATTTTGTTGAACTTATTCATGGCCATTGCCAAATCTCAAATCCATATGCATCAGACTGTGAAGGCAGCAACACCACTGCGCCTTATTACAGCTGGAGGTCATGTTGAACTGAAATAATAATCTATTCTCGTCATCTGGGTGCTCATTTCAGCATTTGGAGTAAATGGAGCGTGGCCTCTATGATTTTTGTGTTTTTGGTTTTTAATTTAAAAACTGAAAAACAGTCTCACCAAACGCATTTTTCACTGTTTTCTTCATCATTTTTCAGAGCAAAACTCTAAAAATACATCAGAAATGGGACGTAGGCCAAGACTGGAAGACACAAGTGCTGTCAGCTGGAAATTTTTTGTTTTTTGTTTGATTGGACAAATTCCCCCGCCCTGCGAAAGGAAATGTTTTGCTTCATGTAGAAAACATTGAAATAATTTGAATAAATGAAACTGCTGGCCTGTTCAAATTAACCCTCTAACTAATGTAGACGAAAGACGGCAATAATCATTATTAATATAGTTGTGCAGTGAACAAGGTTTGTGTTTTAAAATAAGATGTTGGAGTACAAACCTCCAAAAAATATAAAAGATGTAAACTCACACTGGCAAATCAGTGGCTTTTTTTTTATTGTTTGGAAATTTGTAGTTTTCTATGCAAAGTTTGCATGTTTCTGCATCTTTTTTTAAAGACTATTTTATTTGCTACACACTCATAAAGCTTGGGTGTTCTTTATCATTTAACATTTCCTTAAAGACCCACTCTGATGAAAACTGAAGAAAATTTGGCTTAAAGTTTAATTTCTGCATACTTCTTGATTCAAATTGTTGTGAATCTGAAAAGAATCTGAAATCTTGAAAGAAATAAAATGATTTGTCCCATTTGAAGCTCATCTTGCACTAAACTATTAGACAGTTTATTCACATTTAAAAGCTTAAAAGCTGATAGTTCTGCAAGGTTTTTAAAGTATAATTTTTGAAAGAGTTTCTTAAAGTTTGGGAAATTTCCGCTTCCGGCTAGAGATTTTTTTTCTGGCGCCCTCCTGCATGTGACCAGAGGCCCCTCCCACAAGCTCCTTGCTCCACTTTATCCACTTGTAGACAACTGTCAAATTTCTAATGAACTTCTGCAGAAATTGTGCCCAGGAAAACAACTTTTTAAAAATTGTGGCTAAAAATGTCATAATCATAATTAATTCGAGGTCATAAGAGGGTCTTCCTTTTCTTTCCTTTCTTTGTTTTTCTTTCTGTGTCCAGATAACAGAGAAATCTCTTTTTGTAGTCATCAAATTACCCAACCAACATGTTGTTACTGTTGAAACACTTGATTTCTGTTTAAAAATTTTGAGAGGACACGGATTAACAAATCGTTCGTGATAATCTGATGTGGTAGGTTACCCTTTTTGAGGGACCAAAACCTTATTTACCAAATTTTCCAGAGTATAATTCATAGTTTTTTTTCACAGTTTAGCCAGGGGTGCGACCTATACTATACTCAGGAGCGACGTATTTGTGTTTTTTTTCCCCAGATGTCAATAGGCTCACATACAGTATTTGTCACTTTCCCTGGTGTCTTTAGCTGTTGTTTCAGCTAACAACCACTAGAGGGCACTGCATCCAAAGAATCTGCTACTGACAGCGGCAGAAGAAGTGTCGTCCAAAACAAGCATGGAAGAGAACCTGATTGTTTTTCTCCTAAACTTTGATATTTTTTTTATACAGATCAAAAGATTAGTATTTTTGTTTTGATTTATTTTTTTTACTTTTTAGCCATGCTGTCCTTGGCGGATTTGTTCTGAAACATCAAACTTTACTCCTATAAATGAGACTTAAGCTCCAATGCGACTTATGCTCCAGAAAATACAGTATTTCAGGGTCCACAGGTGGCATGGAGTGAGTTTTGTAATATTTTTACCAGAAGTCACCTGGGTTCAAATCCCGCGGTCAAAGTTTTAATTTTTTTTCAGGTTGAATTTTTGAACTGGTTTTATTTGGGTTTCAAATCTGTATGGCCCTGAATTGGCTCCATAATAAAGTACTACTACCTTTTTTGAAGGCCCAAAGCGCTTTTACACTCGCATTCACATTCTGATATGTAAACACACACTGATGGAGGCTCTGCTACCAAACACTGGTGCCAATTATAACCACCAGGAGTAATGTGGGGTTCACTATGACACCATGACACATGGGCAAGCAGAGAGGGAACCAAACATGTAATCTTCTAATCTAAGTGCTCCACCTCTGCACCACTGGGAACACTTTTAAAAGAGGTCAAATAATGATCAGAGTGGGACCTCCCTTACATCCACTTTTATCTGTATTTAAAGCTACAAGTTAACTGAACCGTCTTCTCTGTCATTGCAGTTGCCTCCGGCCTCCGTGCGACGTCAGAAGGCGAAAATGTGAACGAGATTTCTCTTTCAGCGAGGAGGTGTGTCGCTGCGTTCCGTCCCACTGGAGGCGGCCGAACTAACCTCCGGCTCGCGTCACGCCAACCAAACGCTAAAGACCAGACTCGAGCAGTAGAATTATCACCCATCACCTGCTGGTCAAGAGGATTCCCATCAGCTGTGATGGCAGCTAAGTGAAGGACCCTGACGGACATGGGGGGGTAACCTTAGCAGTTTGTAAGGCAAATATGGGAATTTGGGTGAAAAATGCACTGATTTTGCCACAAGGACGTTTTTACTAAGAGCCTGAAGCCCCATATCTAAGGAAGGACTGAAATAAAGAGTCGACGCTCAAATTTGTTTAAAACTATTGTGGAAAAATTTGTTATGAAATATTTCTTGGTGGGTGGGGGAGGAGGGATGTTAATTATGTCTCAGTATTCTTATGTCAGATATTGACTATATAATTTATTAAATGCTATTTTTCAACCTCTGCTTATTGGGATTTCAGTATTTTTATGAGAATACACTGTGATCAATATTTTTGTATCATGCAAAGTATATGTGGAAAATAAAGTATACTAGATGCTGCGTTATGAAATAGAAACATGCAGTCGCATCTGATGAATGTTGCAATAATGGTGATGATCTCTGGTTTTCCCAAGATTAAAAAAAACCATGCGGAATCTAATATTTTACATCAACAATCACACACAAAAGTTAAACATTTTTTTGTATTTTACTAATTGACTGTACAGTATTTAGAAGTTTAAATTTATGTCTCCATTTCTGAAATTGATTAAAGGTATGTCTTTATTATTTACTTTTATAATCTAAAACAGACAGTTATATTTCTGTGCACACAGTTTTACACATAAACGTTGACTTTTTGGTGTACTTGGCCTTTGAAGCACTTCAGAAATAGTTGGAGTTTTTATTTTATTTATTTTTTTCAAATCTACAACTCTTAAAATGCACAGAAGACGATCTGAAGAACAGACGTTATCAAGGATTCCCAGTTCAGTGATCATCATTACTGTTGTCAGGTAAGACCAAAAAATAGTGGGTCTTTATTATAAAAAATGAGAGAAATTAGAGATGAAGCAAAATCTTTCTCTCTTCCACCAAATACAAAAGTGAAAGGGACTTTTACTTCTTCCTTGGAAATCAGCAGATCACGTTCATGGTGGATCTTCAAATCATCAAGTTGATCTTTCATTTGATTTTGATGTCAAAAAGCAGCTATGTTCCTAATAAAATGGTGGATCAGGTTTGTCTTCAGCTCCTCTTTTGAAAGATATGAGTAGAAAAATATAGATTTCATAAGTCATGCTGGCATCTATTTAAATTTTCTGCAGGGTTACATTTCCCAATGCTTGCAAAAAACTTGAATACAAATGGAGAACTGAGTGAACCAGGAATAAGAAAAACTCTTAGTGTTCTTCATTTTTTAACTGTACTGCTATCACTTTTTTCTTTTTCAAATTCATTTTTAATTAATTTTCCTGAGTAAGGGCTCCTTTAGTACTTATTCAGTTTGTTTTATTTTCCCAAATTGCATTTCCAAATATTCAATTTACATGTACGTCATTTCTAAGACATTCCAGATTTCCCTATAAGTAAACAGATCCAGGAAAGTTTAATTGGTATACCTCTAGTTTATCATAGATTTTATTATAGATTTGCTTGCTAACCAAAAACTAAATGGAATAAACAAGATTTTCCCAACTCTGTAGTAGGAGCTTATTAGCCACCAGTCCGTAAGGTCTGACTTTGTTTTGCTTTTTCAGGTATATCTGCCCCTCTTGCCAAGAAACAGCAAAAGCAGGAATGACTGAATTTTGATTTAATGTGCAGTAAAGAATGAGGAGTGATGGAGGTATACATTTTTGTTTTTTATCTTTACTGACTGAAATGCTTTTAAAATGACCCACGACATGTGGAGGTGCACATCCCAAATAAATCTACCAATAAGAAATTTCCCTTTTTTATTTGTCCGTTGTTCAATGATTATGTGTCCAAGCGGATACCATCGTATGGATATTGACCTAGAGCTGTAAAAACAAACCTGGACCCACTTCATTCAAAAAAATAAAATAAAACAAACAAAAAAGGGGAAAAAAGCATGCTAAAATAAAGTTAAAATTGTGTGTGTGTTTTTTTTTTAAATAAAAATGTCAATTTAAGTTTAAAAATTGATTGAGGAGCAGACTGGTGCATTTTATTATTTGTTCAGAGACACAATTATATAAATTTGCTGTGCAGTATTATATAGAATGTAAGGTCCTGTGTTCCAAAGTTGATGCTTTTGCTCTACTTCTATGTTTACAAGACACACAAGTCAGAGGATGAATAACAGCCAAACGCGTCTTTCAGGAAAAGTGTACAACAATCATGCAAAATTGATACCAATTTGTAAGTGATTAGACATTTGAAAAAGGTTTAGTCAACAATTCAGAAATTATTTATTTATTTTTTTCTAGGAGAGATTGATCAAAATTGCAGTTGTATTAATACTTTTGAGACTTTTTTGGCTAACAACACCATTAAAAAGGTGAAACCAAACTATCTGAACATACAGGTCGGTGGAGAGGAGGAAGAGGAGACTGGGGGGGTTGTGGTTGTTTTGTCCCCTCCGGTCATGACCACCTTGCAACCATTGAGTCAACCGTGGATTTCTCTGCAAACTTGAGTATCTGAAAGTCAAATGTGAGGCCCTCTGTTATACAGGTAACTGATCAAAAAGGACATTCCATAAAACATGACTTTGACCTCAAAAGCAAAATAATTTGCAATGACCCAGTCAAAATCCAGACCCTTAAACTGATTAAAACAATGGTCAACAATGTGTTTTTAGTTATTCTAATATCTCTGCGTGAGACGAGTCTGACAGTCCGAGACACAAACTTTTTTTCTTTGTCTTGTGTTTTCTTTCAATACTTTATGTGGTTTCTTACAACTTTTATCAATACTGTCAACACTGGAGATGACAAAGAAGTATGATGAAGGAAATTGGATCTATCCGCATCTTTGTAGGGAAACAAACAGAAAAAGTACATTTTCTTGTGACCTAACTCATCTGGATCCGACTGCAGATCTCTATCGTCCGAAATTACTACAGCAACAATACAATACTGTGGGTGGTTTGATGAAACTTTCTGATACATTAAATTCTCTTGTTTATTTTTGCTTTTGTTTTAGTTTCCAGGATGTGAAGGTGGGACAATTGTAGAGCCGCCAAAACACACCCACAGCGCACACTTAAACACATCTCACATTCTTGCATAATGGGGGAAGGAAGTTAATGGAGCTACGCGGGTCTGCTGATGAGACGATAAAAAATTGGTACAGTAGATGTATGATGTTTCTTTCATACAAGTCCAATTATCGACATGGAAACCAGTCAATGTGTGTGTTTGTAGAAGCGGGGCCAAGAAAGGTGAGGAGGAAGTTTACAGTGGAGAAAGTAGTTCACACCATATATTACAGTAAAGCTCAGTATTAACAGGCCCACTCCCTTCCTGCCATTCAAACCTCTTTGACTTATAACCTGTGTATGTGTTTGCATAAATATGTGCGTCTGTCCGCCACAAGAAGAAGACAGAGAACTACCAAAAAGATTGGACCGAGCGAGTGTGACGTCACCCACAGAAAATTACTTAATTATGGATCCAACGAATGAAGTCAATTAAGTCGCCATTTCTTTTTTCAATATGGATGTCGACATGTTGGAGCCAGAAATCATCAGTAAGCAGTGATTGGTCTGAATCGGCCTGACAACCACACTCACCAATCAGTCTGGTTTCCTGCATTTTGGGTTCTTCACCTTCAGCTCCCTACAGACGTGACACCACAAGCATCTGATTGGTCACTTTACAACTCTGATCATTTACACTACAGAAAAAAAAATATATACAATCAACAATAACAGGTTGTTATTCTGATAAATATAATGACAGAGTAATAGCTTTTTTTCTCAAAATAACTCTATGGGATTCCGGCTTTTTTGGTACACCTTTTTTTTAACGTGAGGGGGAGGGGTCACTCAGTTCTCAGATTCTCATACGGACGGTGGGCCCGCCATGCTGGAGACGGAGAGGGCAGAGGGTGTGCCTGATGCTGGGAAAACTCGAAACACAGCAAATGTGTTTAAAAAACTTTTTCTCAACAATAAAATGTATAAAACAAATCATAATAATAATAAAGCTAAACAATCTTTTCCGGTCCCTTTGTTTCCTATAAAAAGGAAAATGACATTTTCACAGCCAATTAAGTCGACCATCTAAGGCCAAACAGAAAATCCTGCCTTTTTGTAAATACTTTATGGCTTCGTCATGTTAGTAAGAAAGTTTTTATGCAGAATTGTTTCTGTAAGGGTTCATGAAATGACTACAAACCAAAAGAGCGTCTTTGATAAACTGATGATTGTGAGACTGTGGACTTGGATTTTGTCAGTTATATTATGGGTTTTGGTCTCGTTGTGTTTTGAATTGTCCTTCAGTCACAT
>NC_050512.1:26622250-26634672 GCF_002922805.2 Oryzias melastigma
AACCCTTTTTTTTGTTTTGTTTTTTTGACTGAGAATCTTCATTAATATATTTTTAGATGTGGTTTTCTTTGCCACTATAATTTTTTTTTAGCTAAATTTTTTTTATTTTTTCTTATTTAGACATGCACAATATTAGGTGTGCGTTGAAAGGTGAGCAAGCTATTTTTACAGAGAAATAATGACCGATAATTATAAAATTAAAACATATTCTATCCTGGTATGCTGTAAAAGGGGAGTAAATTTAAACTTTTTTGAGTTTCTTCTTTAAAAACTGCAGCATAAAATAAACTGGATGAACTTGCAAAACTAGAGGAAGAGAAAAAAAAGATGACAACAACTGTAACTCACATAAGGTGAAGGAAATGCATGTGTGCTCGCTGATCCCAGAATTAAAGTGAGCCTGTTTTCGGTTAGGGCTGCTCCGTTACTTATGCTGTGGAATGCTGAGAGGAAGATACGATTAATGGTCTGAGTGGCTCTCGGAGTTCTGCGGTAAAAGCGGCTCTGCTGATGTATTTCTCCTGCCTCATTAAAATCAGTGAAGGTCAACGTCTTAGCTGACATGTATCAGAAAAAGCTCCCCGAAACAAATGCTTTATGCCTTTTCAGAAGTGATAACACATTTTACAGATGTGCCTTTGGCACAGGAACATGCATTTTACTCCGTAACAAGGATTTATGATAGATGTGCCTAAGATTGTGTATATTCACCAAGCGAACATGGAATCCCATGATTGTGAAATGCAAAATAAAGATAGAAAATAATGAATTTATTTATTTTGTATTTATTTCCGACATACGTGTTTTATGAAAAAGCACAAACAAATTCAAGCTTTTAGTTCAAGATTGAACAGTTATTATTTTATGCAATGTTTAAAGTAGTCAGGTTATCATTATTTTGATGTAAAATGTATTTATATGTTTATTTGCATTCTAACTATTTCTTACACAAAATTCTCCTGCAGTTTTATTTACTTTTGCATGCCTTAGTTATAACACTACAGGCATAAAAAACAGCTATTTTTAACTAAATTTAATGTTCAATCAATTTGTGCAGGAACATATAAGTCTAAGGATTTGGTATTTGCTTAAGTTATATATAGATTATGTTCTGAGGGTTAATAATATTCAATTTTTGCAAGCTGTGAATAAGTAGAGCATATTAAAAACACCTGTTGTGGGACTGAGTGTGTGTTAGATGTACAACACACATTAAAAGATACACATCTGCATTTCTGACACAACTTTTTCTTATTTTTTTACTTTTTTTTTCTCAGATAAGATGCTTTTTTTCCCTAAAAATGTTATGTAAGGATTGAATTATGAAAGTGTGGACGTTCGCATCAACCCTCAACTCCACACACCTGTGCAGACAGAATTCCTGGACGGCGGACCCATTTGGACCTCTTCCGGCTCAGTTATTGCTCAAACTAGTGCAGTTAAACAAAGCCACAAAGGTCACGAGCTGGAATTCCCGGATTAAAAAAGATGTTGCATGAGGTGGCAGTTGCCAAAACAGTTTAAGCTGCTTTCACTGGGTTCATGATAGGAGTTTTGAAGGCCAAACATGACGGAAACGTCCTCAGAGAATGCAGATTTGGGCCAGAAAACTGGACATGTCACCAGGTTTAGACAGAAAAAATCAACACTGTCAGTCAAAGCCAAATAGGGGCCGTGGAAGCAGATGTGAGTCTCGCTAAGCCAAACTGTCTGATATCTGGGTGTTTGTTTATGTGGAGTCGGACTTAAGGGGCTCAGCCAGATTTTCATAATCTTTCACAGTTGAGTTCTTCCAGTTCTTACAATTAATTCAGAAGCCTTTGCTATTCAAAGTGATGGATCAGTGTGGAAAATTTAGAAATTTTATGAAAACTGAAATCTTTGATTTTTTACAAAAGTATCTAACTTTAACTATAAAAAATATATTTAAAAAAATCAGGCTTTTATTTTGGTTAATCATTTAAATAATAAATATAAAGAAAAAAACAAACCAGAAAACACAAAAATAATGTGTCAAGTTGGTCTACTCTGATCCTTTTTGCTTCCTGTGAATTCATCTGCAGTAGCCAACATAACACATAGTAGATTTTTGGAATCTATATGCTGCAATTTAACATCCTCCCAGAAAAAAAGAAAAATAAAAGCAAACAAATAAATAAAAAAAAAAACACAAAAAAATGAAAATTTCCTAATTCTATAATAAAAAAAGAAACATAATTTAATTCAAATGCTTTCTAAAAAAGAGGAGTTACAATAAAAGCAGAAAAAAATAATAATAAATGCATTTAAAAACAAATTTGAAAAAAGAGCTATTTAGGTTTCAGACTTTAATCAGTTTAACCCTTTCATGCAGTCACTACAGTGTACAGACAACTTTGATAGCAAATATATGATATATACCATAAGATACAAAGAGAAGATCCTCAGTTCAGAAATAACAGTTTATATATTTGATTGGAATATAGATCTTGTGATTACTTTTTTTACACTATTCTCAATTCAGAGACCTTATATTTTATCATGTTTTATATAAATCAACTAATAGAAATAGACGAACCACCATTACAAGATCATATCATACACTACAACAGTTATATTTACAAATTATCATATAATTACATTGATGGTTATTAGACGGATAAACGTGTCTCTATTGAATTTTAAACTTTTTTTTCTTGAAAAACATTTATTTTGCATCCCTAAAGATAAAAAGAAACAGTAAAAAATCCTTACGGATTTCATCATCATTCATGCATGAAAAGGTTGAATACAAAAATGATTTTCTAGTGACTGGATACAAATGTTCCTCTTTTGTATCATTGTGATCAATTGTGATTCATTGTAAGAGCATCTTTTAATTAAAAATCAGTCTTTTAATGATATTTATGAGGCAAAATCAAAAACCTTTGTAGTTTTTGAGAACATTTTCAAAAGAGCGGAAGGAGTTTATCAGAAATGTGGTTTTGTGTTTTATGTAAGTCTCTCCACACTTCCCATCATTCCTTTGATAACATTCTCTCCCGCTGGCTCACATACTTAAAAAAAAAAACAAACAAACAATTTTAAGCTTACTTTATTTATATATATCCTCCATCATGAAAAAAATGCCACAAGAACATGTTAAAAACACCCAAAACAGGATTTTCAGTGGAGTGGGTCTTTAAGAAACGTTTGCCTTGATGCTCTGCAGTGGGTTTGTTCAAGCTCACAGATGTGACAGTAAAACTCTAAGAACATTGGACGCGGTTTCAGTCGTCCCTGTGTCTGTTCTGTGTTATCATGTGAGTGTGGTGATGGTGTGCATATAATCTGTCACAGCACACTGAGTCAGAGTGAGATTCCAGGAAATGCACCAAATCCAAACTAGAAGTCCATTTGTTTTTAGTCTACATATGGGGCTGCATTCCTCAGCAATAACATATTCAAACTTTATATTACATCCTTTAAAGGGGAAGTTCTAGAACTCAGCCCTGATGTGTTTATTCTGCAGGAGCGTCTTAACACACTTGAAAGTTGCCGCTCCACTACTAGTTAGTGGACAGGTTAATTAGGTGGAGTGAGTGTTTGGGGTCAAACTGAGTCCCAGGTAAAGGTCAGTTTCAAGTGTTCTGTGTTTAACCTTGTTACAGCACGTTCTTCTGAAACATTTCCAGCACCTGACCTTCCTCTAAACCTGAGCACGCCTGTCGCATGGGATCACGATCAGCCAAAAATGGCCTTTTTTTTACATAACATCTTTGAAGTTCTCACTGGCTTCACCAAGTGTGTGCTGCAGAGACAGAAACATTGAGGTAGAGTTACTACTCCCCTCCTCTGGTTATGAAAACACAGAGACTGCCAGTGCTGGCAGACACTTGGTCTAGCTAATATTAAATCCTTGAAAACACACATTATTCTATAGAAGGCCGTTACTTCAGACTTCTAAACAGGGAAGTGGAACAGTCACTCACAGAAGACATAAAATACTTGATGAGCACAAACCAATATTTATGGCCGCCCTCCCCTGCCACCGCTGGGGGAATGTTTTCAGTAGGCTCTGCTGGAGTCCAGGAAGGGGGCGGGGGGGTGTCCAGGCTCAGGGAGGTTGTTGTGTCGAATAGTTGACATCTTGATTCATTTTAAATGCTTCGTAAAGCACTATAGATTTGAAAACCGTGCATTTAATTCAGCAAATAAAGCAGTTCTGAAAACAATGAAACCGTACTGAGATGCAACAGAAACGTAATCGATGCATTGTAGAGTAAACATGGCAGGAAGATAAAATAAACCGTAATGTGTTGTCATAACAGTCACTAGATATTTGTGGCTCACCTCCTAAAGATTTGTGCAGAACGGTTTCACCTCTCAACATGGTAGACATTAGCGTTTCCATTGACCACAAAACTGCGAAAATTGGATTTATGATAATAAGTTAGTCTAATGGAAACACGACAATTTTGAAAAAACTCGCATTTATTGAAAAAAAGTTTTTGTGCTTGAAGGAAGTGGTTTTTGAGGCGTAAAACTGCAATGGAAGCACTTTTCAAACTAGAAATTTGCTGTAATTGCTGAAAATGCTAAAACAATAAAGCTAAAGCTTTTGCAAAATGTTGCTAAAGGACTTAAGGTTACACAAATTACAGAAAGTGCAATGCAAATTTGAAGAATTTCTTGAAAATAAAATCGCAAAAGTTGCTTAAAATTTTAAAACACGTAAAAGGTATGAAAGGTATGCAATCATTTCCTGAACGTGCTGAATGTTTGGATGCTAATTTTGCATGCATGAGTTTCAAAATGCACTAAGAATGTAAAGAATTGTTTTAAAAAAAATGACAAAAGAATGTGTAAAACTTCAAAAACCATTAAATTTATGAATACTAAAAGTACAAGCATTAATGTCCGGAATGTGCTAAATGTTTTAAAAGCACTTATGCATGGGGTTTAAAGTCCACAAAGAATAAGAAGAATTTATAATTTTTACGAGAATAAAAAAAGATTGCATAAATTCCATATAATAAAATACAAAAATCGCAAAATACTTGAAGACTTTGCTTTAAAGCTGTTTTTTAGACAATATATCCTACAAAGTTTTAAGTTATTTTAACTTTACTTTGCTTTTAAACCTTTCTGAGCTTTTCTTAAAATCAGCACAGTTGAGAATTTTTAGTCTCATTAAAAACTATGTTCTAGAAATAAGGAAATTATTATTAAAATAAGTCATTCTTTTGAAAATCGACAATTTTGATTTAAGACACAAAAAAAAAAAAATAGAAAAAATGTAGATTTGTGTTCTTGGCTGTGAAAAAAGGAAACTCTTCAGCTATTAGCTCAGAGTGGAGACCAATTGATGACATAAGGAGTGATGAATATTACCCAGCATGCCTGTGGTGAGGTAGATCTACCTTATTGAAATTCGCCAAAGCTTCACTTTGTTTACATTTTGATTTTAAAATGAGTCATTTCCACTTCTTGCAATAGTTTTTTTTTTCACTTTAAGTAAAATAAAAAACTATGAGTTACATAAAAACTACAAAAATATAAAAAACATTTACTCAAAAATAGCAACAATAAAATGTGGTTGTATTAGATTTAATTTGATGTAATTCTAGCATTTAACTGGTTTTCCCTCATTGTTTGTAGATTTTGATATCTTATAAGATATCTGGTAAAGTGAGAAATAGTTGCTGCATTGATAGATAATTTTATTTATATATAGTGATTTTTTTTCTCAAAGATGAGGAGTTATATTTCCTAATTTCGGTAACCTCTTTTTGCAGTGTGCTAGTAACATTTTTAGACATATGACATAGTGCTGTAAATTTGAACATGTTAAAAGGTAAATGTCTTGCCTCAAAAAAAAGTACATAACATCTTTCCTTTTTTGTTGCTGTTCCTTTTAAGATGTTTATTTTAGTGACTTTTAGCTCAAGTTTTTTTTTTTAATATAAATTATAAATTGAGTATTTGGTGTTTAGTGTTGGGTGGGTTGAATACATTTGAAGTTACTAAATTTAAGTTTGAGTTTCTTGACCTTTTTTTTTGCAAATGCTGAGAACAGCCAAGACCCGAGTCATCTAAAGTACTAAAAGTCCAATACTTTTTAGTCCTTGTGAAAACAAATAAGTGCTTGCTGCAGTTTGTGCAAAATAAAAAAGCAAGTAAGGGCGGTATTGTGAGGTGAGTACTGAGTAAACTGTTACTACTGTACAGGCCTTTTAATCATTAGGCAGGAACGAGGAATATCATCAGGAAGTACTGAGATATATTAACACTATAGCGGTGAAGGATGAATGAGACACTGGGACATGGGAATATTTTTGGGTATATTGCACATCACAACATAGCAAATTGTTTAAAATTCTCTTTGTTAGTTTGACAATGATGTAATCTGTGATTCATCAGCAGGTAAAATCCTAAGTTTCTCTCCTTTTTCCTAGGTTTAAATAAGGTTAATGACTCAAACGTATTCAACCTAAAAAAAACAAGTTCTGATGAACTTTTGAAAAACGTTTTCTCTTGTGCAACGATACTGGATGATTGAGAGTTTTCACATAAACCATAAAATGTTTCTATAAAGCCCAAATTCACCCCAAAATTCTCTCAAGGCACCATGAAGTGTAACAAAATCATCTATTCAGTCCAGATCATATACAGTATTTTAATATTTATTTTACAAGACAATATAGTGACAGTTTCTGAGCCCGCTTTAGCTAAAACAACAGTAAAAAGTTGATTTAAAATGAGAAATATTGTATGTTGTAGTTCAGCAGCCAGGAGACTTTATGACTTTGAGATAAATATAGCTGAAGTTAAGAACTGAACGGCGACTGTGAGGGAGGCTCTGAGGAGTACCACCCAGATTAACAGCGTTTTCCTGAAAGGATGTTTGATTACTTTTACAGTTCCAGATCACACTGGAACCAGGAAGCCAGATTGTGCTGATCAGCCCTCACCATGCCAGTCTAAGGGATGTCTGCAAAACAAAACAAACAGAAAAACTGATTTCTATTGGTTTCTATTGCTAAATAAAGTTTTTTTTTCCTCATTTGATTGATTAAAAGATTTGAGAAAAAATATATAGGCTTTATCAAAAATTATTTCAGGTGAAAAAGCTGAACTTTTTAGTTCAAACATGGCGGATTTGTACAACCCTGATCCGATCTATGACAACTGAATGCTGCCATCTAGTGGACTCAAGAACAATTACACCAATCAAAGAATGTTAGACAAGTAAAGTTGAGGGGGATTTCTTCTTTATTATAACATTTTAAACCAAATAGTAACAAATGGTGAATAAAAATACACTTTACCAATTTCAACCGGGAAATTAAAGAAATGTTTAAAAAAAACGATTTTTGAAAATTTCTCAAATTTTTAAGTAAAATTTGTTAGGATCTAAAAAATAATCACTGACGGGTAGGAACGATTTTTACTATGTTGTAAAATCATTTTTATGAGTGGTAATTAACCCTGCAGAAACCACAAGGTCAAATTTTGCCTCTGATGTTTCTTTTTTTAATTTTTGGTAGCAGTTAGTAGCTGTGGCAGAAAAATTAAAAACTAAATAAATAAATTGTTGAATTGGCACTTTTCTATTGCTGTCCCGCTTTCCTGGAATAATATTCAAAACTGTCTACATCTAAGTGACCTAGTTTTCTTTAAATCACTTTAAAGCAAAGCTTTTTTGAGTTTTTAAAAAAAAGATACACCTGTCGCTTTTGACCTGATTGCATTACTCATGATTCCGATTTTCATTATCACAATATTGTTAATTTTAATTGTATTTAATTTCTACTTTATCATATTAACTATATATATTTGCTTGTCATGATGCCTTTCTGCCCTGGTTTCCCTTGAAAAAATATATCTCAATAAGCTTTCCTGGGAAAATAAAAGTTAAATAAATAAATAAAACAAAAACTTTAAAAGCTCAAAAAAGCATTAATTCTTGTTTTTTAAGGGTTAAAGACTCAGTCCAATGAGTCCAATGTTTTTGGAGTTCTTAACATGTTTTTGTAGCATTTTTTCTATTGATGGAGGACATAAATTAAGATTAAAACTGTGGTTTGTGGCTCTTTTACTTCTCTATAGTGGTTCTCTGGCTAAAGAAAAATAAAATAATAGTATTATTTTCAAGGATAACTCAACTAGCATTTATGTAATTTATATTAGATAAGTTTATAAATTTTATGGCTGAGATGCACCTTGTCTTGTTTGCTCTAAGCTTCCTCCAAAATACACCAATTTCAAATACTAAGCAAAACTTTAGTAAAACGTCAGATCCTTTATTAGTTTAAAGCACATATTATATTATGCTGTCCGGAGCTGCACTGGGATGATCTGATGGCCCAAGACGTCTTTTATTTTGAAAGGAAATTACACAAGGTTCTGTCAAACGTAAAAAATAATTTTACATGTTGAGAACATGATAGTTTCTTTTTACATTTATTCATGTCACAAATGAAGCATAATTCATATTTATTAGCAAAAAAATAAATTGTATTGAATGCAGCAGTATCAAAATAAGACTTATAAGACCTTTGTTTAAACAGATGGATGAAGGGAAGTGAGGGCGGGCTTACCGATAGTTCCACCCGCAACTCAGAGGTGAATTTCTAATCAACTCCTGCCGCTCTGCAGACACTATGTCAAAGAAAACGACACAGGTTTTTGGATTTTGGCTAAAATATCAAAATCATAATTAAAAGACCACTTCTAAAGTAACACTTACGATAAATTTAAAGGCTGATTTGCAAAGACCTTGATTGTTTGCCTTTCCTTTTTTTTTTCCAGTCTTTTGTTGATTCGGTTTTGTGTTTGGAATCATCAATCTGCTGTTAAGAGAAGCTCATATTTTATTCTGGGATGCAAGAGAAAGTTACACACGGTATGGTTGTGAGGGAATTTATGATCGACTATGACTGTGGGATGCCAGAGTTCTGTTGCTGAGGAAAAAAAAAAAACTTCATCACTCAAGGTTTCTCGTGGTTTGATGCAACGCGGCGTGAAAAGTGATGAAGGGTGTTGTCATGCAGGCTCCCCATCAACAACCCTCCTCAGGTTGATACAAGCAAGAGCCATAAATCCAGCATAAAAGCGAGAGCTGGTGTTTCTTCTTCTTCACAACGGCAAATATCAAGTAGGTCATGATGCATCACATATTGTACGCAGGGCAAACCTACATTTCTAGCTTTATAGTCATTAAATTAACACCTTCATAAAGGAGCAGGAGGCATTAATGAAACTCTTACAGCCTGTGCATAACTGATTTGACAAACAGCTTGACATGTGAGCCCACACTTTGAAATATTTTGCTCTCACCATTAACTTCATCTAACGCGTGCTGATGAAAGTTACTGCTCCGTGGGAGGGCCTGGCCTTGCTGCTCTGGATGTGCTGTTAAGCAGCAGGTGGCATCCTGGGATTCATTTACTTACCAACATGTTTTCTTCTGACCTCCTGGGTTAATTAGCAGCTCTGCAAATTTGTCTGTTTGTGTTCAACTACGGGGGGTAAGTGCAACACGAGAGGGTTTTCACGGAGGAAGCTAAAGACTTCATCGGTGAGCTCTGAAGTAACTCTCAAACACTTTGCTAGATGCGGTCTAAACGACATCTGCTCCAGGTCTGATTTTCTTCTGTTTACCATCAAGCAGCGCGAGCAGAGCCCCGAGAACAGGGTCATCCTAAATGCTTCACTCCTGAGGAGGTTACTGAGTGTTTTACAGGGAAATGATCTACAGTAATAGGGAGCATTACTGTAATGGATGTTCAGGTCAGAGAACATGTTGTTGCAGCAATTCAAAGAGGAAAACATGAACTACGATGATTCAAACATCGAAAACCGAATTTTTTTGTGCATAGTTAAGAGCTTACTACTTGTGTAAAAATAAGGGAGGTGAATTTTCAAAGGTGAGTTTAAATCTATGATAAGTTGCTGCTGTTTATTATTTCAAAAACATAAGTATATGGAAAAAATACATAAAAACGGAGCAGCTGGTAAACAATCACACAAATAATCTACAGTGCAGGTAACTTTTCAGAAGAAAAAATGGGGACTATTTTCTAGTTATTTTAAATTATAAACTATTAACAATTGAACAGCTGCCTGTACTATTACAAGATAATACGAAACACTGGAGTGCTTTTTCTATTGCCAGACCTCAGTTATGCAATAATATTCCTGCAGAACTGCACATGATTTTTAGGATTGGGCACTGATATTCTATTCCAAGTAGGAACCGTTACGTGGTTCTACTGAAACAGAAAGAAGCTACTACAATCGGTGCCGCATTTCGGTGCTTAGTTTCATTGAAGTTCTATTTCTCTCAGGACATGTCAATAACTTCTACTCTGTTCAGTACTTTGAAGTTCTAGCCAATCCCTTCGCCTTTCCTGCAATAGAAGGCGGGTTCATGTAAGATCGCACACGCAGAACTCGAATGTCTGGCTGCGTTTCACAGCACCTGCGTCGCATCACCCAATCAGAAACTTAGCTTTGGGCACGTGATGTTTTCAGTGATCCGATCAGCATAAAATACTAATCAAATATGAACGTTTTAGTCCTGTTGCAGCGTGGCAGTTCTCTAACTGCAGCCAGACTTCAGCGGAGCTCGCTCGCTCAATACGTCGGGAAAAAGACAGGTGCTGTGGGGAGCGCAAGCACCCTGCTCGGGTCTCCTGAACTGTGATAATTTACCTGTTTCCATTGAGACTATAATAATAAAACAGGTCCTCTATTTTCCCCCTCTCTAGGGTTAACGCGGGACAGCCTTAGAACTCAGTGCGGAAGCGGCTGTCATTCAGACACACCCCCTGAGTGAAAGCAAAGCCCCGGGAACCGCAGACCCTCAGCCGCTGCGTCCCCTCAGGATTACACGTTTGACAGGTGGCGAGCAGCAAACTTGCCACACAGTGAAATTGGGGCAGGTCACGGTTCAGAGGTTGGGGAGCTCTGATTCAAAAGGAACAGCCAGCACACCAAAAAAACGACGGAACCCAAAACACAACTTTTTTGACGACTTGGGAATGAAAATGTTTAGATTTGGGAGATGTGGGCATTATTTTTTATGAAGTACCAACATTGGAACTGATTAGGATTCGAAACCAAAGAACCGCTTAGACACCGAAACCAAATCAAACCCAATCAGTGCCCAACCCTAATGATATTTGACCTTTACGGTTTTCAACTAAAACCGTACCATTTTAGAATGGGTTTCAGTTGGCTATAGTTGTGACATTTTATTGACTTTTAGCCATTTTACTGTCTTGTAGAATAGAAAGCAGTTGAAGTCTAGGTAATGATGCTAGAAACTGGATGAAATATTGCCGAAATGTCGGTTGAGGAGAAATCAGATAACAAAGAAACAGAGAATGGTGACACAAAAATAAATAAATAAATGAAAAATAAAAAAAAAACACATTAGGGTGAACAAATTGACAGACATAAAAAGGATAAATATAGCCTCAACAGGGCAAAAGCCAGTGTCCTGCTTTTGCCTGTCCCAAGTCCAGTAATTGCAAAAGATAGAATATTTACCATAAAACTTATGAGAAATATCAAATAGATAAAAGGAGAAATTAGAATATAAAATGATAGGATAGTTTCTAAACATGTTAGGTGCTTGGAGGGATTTATGGCTAAAACCAAGCCAGGGTGAAGGGCACATCAAATTCTACTGATCCAAATTGGTTGATTAAAACATGAAAAAAATGTACTTGCAAGTTTTAAAAAATACATATGGGCACCTAACACAAAGAACAAGAAAACAGACTGAGCTGCAGCTTTTGCTATTTGTCTTTACGAAATCCTGAGCCACCATTTTCCCGTGAGAGCCTTCTCATTGGGTTCACATCTGTGTCATTTACCTTTAAAAGCTTACTTGTAATCACAATTTTTTTGTTGTGTGTGTAGAAAAAGTGAGGTGAGCTCAAGAAGGGCAAAGAAATTAGCTTAGTGGTTAAAACTATGAAGAATTTGAGTCTCATGAGTTCAGGTTTTAGTACAACTCTGTATTTGGGTCACAACCATTACTTTGATTAAAACCTGATAAATAAAACAGCAGGAATTCACCACTGTAGTCCTTTTATCTCCACTGGTGAAGTGTTAATTGCAGGCATTTTTTAACTTTCTAAAAATGTTAAAAAAAAGCTTGCTGACTTAATATTTAGCAAAAACTATTAAAAGAAGACCTCCTGCTTGGAAGAGGATCAGAGTCCCCCTAACATCAAATTGTAGAATTTCCGTGCGTCAAATACAGTCAAAACTCCCCTGGTGTGAGCAGGAAATTCTAACATCAGAGGAATTTGGTGTTGAAACATATCATGTGACTGCGCTGCACTTTTCTATCCCTGTTAGACAAATTCAGTGAAATAAAACACCCAACTGAAAATATTAAAATTGTGTCATTACTGTTTTATTTTTTTACTAATACAACAAAATGT
>NC_050512.1:26634705-26639798 GCF_002922805.2 Oryzias melastigma
TCACTAAACCTACAAAAACCTGTTATGATTGTAGATATCACTGTGAGTTTTACTTTTACAGATATCTTTAGTACAAACACTTTAGTACAAATGTTGAAAACAGTGACTGTTCAAGACAGACTTATAGCTACTTGTGTACTGAAATGATGACTAAAGCAGTGTTTCCATTACACACGTGCACAAAACTTTACTGAAATTCTAGAAATATAACAAAAAACACAATTTAGCAATTACACTTTGCATTAAATCACAATAATGTAAAAAAACACAAAACAAGTCATGCAATAAGTCATCACAGTTTTGTAAAATACAGTTTTTGAATCTCAAAAACCACCTCCTTCAAGTGAAAAAACTATATTTTAGAGTTTTTTTTTTCAAGTATGACGTTAAGTTCAGTTATTCCCCAACTCTTGATCAGGCAAAAACATCCTTCTGCTTCTCCTCTTCTTCATAACTCAAATGTCCTCATGATGTCCCATAAATACCAGTTTTTCATGTTTTTTCCATAAATACCTGTTTTTTTATGACATTTAGTTTTGATTTCTAAAATATATGTATTTTAAAATAATCTTCTTTGCTTTTTTATTGTGATTTTTATTTTATTTTTGCATTTAGTATTCTATATATTGGTATGATTTGGACTTCAAGGCCACCGTACACAACCCATTAAAATGAAATCCAAATTAGAGCTTGCAGATATCCTAAAGAGCAGGTAAATAACAAAAGAGGGTCATGCAGAAGCAGAAGACTAGTAAAAAAAAAACAAAGAACAAGCAGTATTAAACTGTTGTTTTCACTCAGGAGTGAAGATACACAACCAAAAGGTATCATGTTATCTCTGCTAAGGAGGTTTGTTGCCCTCTTTAATAAAAAGGAGGTGCATTTAAACACAATTCTGAATGTTTTATTCCCTTTTCCACTTGTATTTGTTTGGAATTTTCCAATCAAAACCATTAGAAAAGTAGCAGAGCTTAATCAGTACCGACAAAGACTTTGGTTTCAAAGACTTGTTCCTTTTTCAATCAGTCAGGACGAGGCCGCGAACCCATCCGTCCATCTAGTTCTATGTAAAACCAGAGAACCACGTCATGTTCTTATGCTTCTTCAACATTCCCATCCCGGAAGTTTTTGATTGATCCGGAGCACTGTCGGATTGGAAGCTCAGACTGCTGATGCGAATGAGAAGCGTCTCGTCATGGCCCGTCAATCACAACCACCACCCCCACACTGAGCACCTTACACACTTCATAGACTCGCCTTTTCCCTGTTGGAAAGTAACTGCGAGAATATTTAGTTCCCCCACATTACCAACCACCCAAAGACACACTTCTGCACAAAGACTTACATCCACACACAGGAGAGTTCTGTCATCCCTCCTCTTTTTTTCTCCGTATTCCCAACTTCTCTCCATCTCCTCCCATGTTAAATCTTTGAGGTTTCTGACAGGAACACACACGCTGTTTTCCTCTAAAGTTTTTCAATCACCACCTTCCTGATCAGACTTTGAAAAAATGATGACACACTGATGTAAGACATCTTCACTTAACCAGACAGCTTTAGAAAAAAACAGCAATCATCTCCAAATGCAAATAAATGAAAGAGAGAACTCATCTGAGGTTCATAGGTCAGCTTCATGAAGTATCTCTCTAACAACAGACAGGATGAGAAACATTTCCATTAAAGTTGCATTTAGCCCTGTGCGTCTTTTTCTCATCCTAAAGTATTTTTTTCTGCATTTGTAAAGCTTGTTAATCTAATCTCTTTTAAAATGTCCTTATTCTGATTGATGTGTCATGAAGAAGAAAGCTTTCCAGCAATGATCCAGCTATGAAAAAGCTAACTTTTGGATTAGCGTTTCTTTATCCACCACATTACAATATTTAATATATAATTTTATTTAATTGAGCTCTACTTCTTAATATTTGACATCAGAGTAAATTAGAGGATGAGAGGGTCACGGTCCTGCAGAACCACAGTATTCCTAAAAGCTTGAGGCCTTGAACTGGCGGGTTCTTTGTTAGGAAATTTCTGGTCAGAACTTGTTGCTCCACCTCTAATAATAATGCAATAATTTAAAGATTTTCAGTCATTTATTCAGGTTTGCTAAAAGAATGTCTGTCAATAAACTGTGTAAGGTGGTTTCAGAGCCACTGGTTTTGAGAGGGAATGAGAGTGACCCATTGCTTTTCTACAAAGGTGCTCACCAAAGATCCATACTTGGCCCAACATTGATCAGTATTTAGATGAATTAAATAGTTTTAGCAGGAGGAAGTTCTCCTATTCATTTGTTTGATTATTTCACAAAACGTCACACATCCAGCCCCTCTGACATTTCGGTCCTGTCTTTCTTAGAAACTATTTTCAAGAATTCTTTATTTGATTTACATTTAAATTTCTCTATTGAGACATGTTTTATTTGACAAACTTTGCACAACAGCTTATTGACAGTTTTCCCAATAAGGAATCATAGCTTTAAAACCCCCCAATAACTGCTTATGCAATTTATAACTCAACTGCTTCTCGATTAACTTCCTGGTTAAATAAAGTTTAAAGTTTAAATAGGGATTAAGCTTTACCCAGGTATTGAAACAGTCAGTCAGAAGCTCTAGTTTGGCACAATCAGCTTCAATGTGTCACTTAGTCTGCAGAGAGATGACGCCTCTCCAAGTACAGAAGCATCCCGAGAGCTCACTCCCCATTCTGTCTCTCTTCATCTTATCTTTTTATGTAGTTTCAAATACAGCACACACACACACATCTGCACACGCACACTCTGACAGAGCTTAGAACTTACTTTTGATATGTTCTGCACTGTAATTCTGTTCCTAAAACAAAATCTTTTAAGGAACGTCAGTACAAAAGATTGTGTTAGAGTGTCTGTGTGTGTGTCCGAAACATCAGTGAAGATGCAGACATTCCCAACAGGAGTCTAAAATGGATTTTTGCAAAAATATTTGTCCTCAGGTAAACAATTTTAATAAGAAAATAACTGAAATGACTCAGAAATATTTCACAAAGTGGAAAATTCTTGAAGCATTCTTTCTTTTATGTGCTGTCAGTTTGCTCTGCCTTTGTGTTGATGAAAGCAGTCAAACACAACCTGGTCAATGAAATGTGAAATAATCAAAACAACAGCATCTCCCTGGACACTCAAACATGTTTGGTTTGCTTTTATAGTTGATGTTTTTATTAAATTTTTTGAAAAAAAAAAAAAAAAAAAAACAGATTGTTTTAGTGAGACAATAACACTGTTTGTGTTTTAACCAGCCTTTAGGTTTGACCTAGTGTGGGTTTAAACTTAATAGGCAGTATTTATTTCACTGAATTTTTTTTTTTATGAAGACCAAAAGTACCTAAAGAAAGGCTCATTGCTGAATTACAATGAAGATCAACAGTTATAATAAATTACATTTGTAAAAAGTAGTAAAAGAAACAAAATAAGAATAAGGGAACAGCGCAGAGGAGGTTAAAATAACATTTAAATAATTGAAAATTTAGGCTCTATAAATATATAAATCAGCCTGAAATAAAATAAACAAAGAAACTGGAGTCGCACCCCGCCTAAATTAAGCTTTCCTGGTTCTCTGAACATTTTCCAAGACATTTATTTATTTGGCATTATGGGAAGCGTCAATCAGTCACAGGAGGCGGAGCCAGACAATCTGCAGAATCTTTCTGGCCCTCCTGCTGCAGACACTCAAACCCACACTAACACAACACAAAAAATGGCAGACACGATGTTGATCACTGTTTAATCTAAGAAGAGGGAATCTAATTAAAAAAAAAAAAAAAAAACAACGAGAAGAGGGGCAGAAATAACAGATTGTTTTAAATCTGTTTGCTCTTTCTCAGTCTAACAATACTGTCACTCTACAGTCAAACTTAAGAAAGATATGGAGAGTATTTTCTGTGTGTGGTAGCATCCTTATCGATAATTCTGCGTGATGAACTAAATTGCAGTGAATTTTATGAACTATATACACAAAAAAATATCTACAAAGTTTTAAAAATATGTAAAAATATAAATTTGCTAGATCAAGCATTTGTTAGGGAAAGAAATAGATTTGAAAACTATTTTGACTCCTACGTGTTTCCATGGGCTGCACGGTGGCGCAAGTGGTTAGCGCTCTCGCCTCACAGCGAGAAGGCCCCGGTTCGAATCCAGGCTGGGACCTTTCTGTGTGGAGTTTGCATGTTCTCCCCGTGCATGCGTGGGTTTTCACCGGGGACTCCGGCTTCCTCCCACCCTCCAAAAACATGCTTCATAGGTTAATTGGTGACTCTACATTGTCCCTAGGTGTGAATGTGAGAGTGAATGGGTGTGTGATTGAGGCCCTGCGACGGACTGGCGACCTGTCCAGGGTGTACCCCGCCTTCGCCCTTCAGTAGCCGGGATAGGCTCCGGCACCCCGCGACCCCGAAAGGGCAGAAGCGGTCAAGAAGATGGATGGATGGACGTGTTTCCATTTTTTTTTTCTGAAATGATATAAGTAGATCGAAAAATAGCATTTATTTATTTTTACTTTATTTAAAAGTTTTGACTTCTTTTATTGAAGTTGTCACTTCAAATAAGTTGGGACAGAAAGAGTTGCTAACTATGTTGAGAAGAAAGCAAAGAGCAACCTATAAATGGAAGACCATGTTAATGTCAAAATCTTGAAGATGCATGTTGTGTCCCTAATGGGTACTCATACCTCAAATCTTGGGGAAAATGAAATAAAGGGGACACCTTAAAAACTGGACACCAAGTAAGAATAAAAAACGTTTTTTTCAAACACAGTTTGTCAAAAAAAAAAATATATGCCCTGAAAGAGAGAAAGAAAAAATGAAATAATTTGTATGCTGGTTGAAACAAAAGACAAAACAAAGGGAATTGAAACCTTGACCAAACATAAAATAAGTCAAGGAGACAGCTGACCCAGCCATGTCAACCGTCTGAGTCTGGCTGCTCCCTGCGAAATCTACCTAATCAAAAGAAACAAAGCCTGTAAACCAAGACTACCAAGTTCCAACCACAAACTAAAATAACAAAACCCAGCAATGTAAGACTGCTGAGTACAGGGGAAAAAGAACAAAACAAAAGCAGCGCAGCA
>NC_050512.1:26639952-26643430 GCF_002922805.2 Oryzias melastigma
AAGAAGACATAACACACTAGGGTATTCCTGATTATGTTTTACTATGTCTTACTCCTTACTCCTACACATTTTTTAAAATAATAAATGAAAAATGTGGAAAAAAATGCTCTCTGATAAGACATACTAAATTGTTTTAAAATATTTTAAGAGAGTATGTATTGTGATGGTTTTGTTACCAAAAAACTATAGGGGCATCACTGACTCATTATCTCTTTCATGGACCTCCTGCTCTGCAGCTGACCCGTCCATAGGCCTGGGTGAGGATGGACCATAGAAATAATTGGAGGCAAATTGTGGGCGTCCAGTGTCCCACTGCTCTGGTATAACAGATATGGATCTTTATTATAATGGGGTTGTGAGCGGATACATCAGGGCTATTTCACACTTTTGTCAGATTTCTTTAAATATTTGTGGGAAACTTTTATGGATAGTTTCTATGGAGCTAAATATGTCACAACGAAACACTCGTCAAGTATTTCTAGTAGAATAACATTCAGTTTTGATGGATTTACTGAAGAGAAACAGAAAAAAAAGTATTCAAAGCTTCCTTAAACAGTGCACTTTTTCAAATGAAAATGCAAAATTTCTCCAAAATTTGGTTTGCACATATACCCAGTCTACAAACCCAATGTGAATTGAATGTACAATTTCCCAGCATTCTTCAAGGGTTCAACGGATTCTGTGACCAGGACAGAACTGACACTGCTCCTCCTGGTTCTGATCTTTTGATCAGTCACTCGCTGATTATTGTTTTCACAGAGATTCATCATGGAAAGTATCCACTCTCCTAATGTCCATGCAGGAAGCGACAGCTCTCAATCACAGCAGTTCAGGATTAAAGGCACAGACAGGTTTTTTTTGTGTGAGTTTCTTAAGAAAGCTGGTTTTCCACCAAGCCAGGACAGCTGTCCAAACAGCATGCCTGATCCAAAACCAAGCATGTGCTCAGCCAGCAGCCCATCCCAAACCATGAAGGGAAGAGTTAGATTTAACAACAAATACATGAAATGAGACATTTTAAAAAATGTTACACTTTACAATCAACAGACGACATGCCAACAGGAACCTTTGATTAGACTATAAAATACTTCATAACTGGAGTAGTCTACATAACAAGAGAAAATATATGAAGGAATGTTTGCCCTTAAATCAATTGCAAACTATTTTATTTGTGCTAGAAGGGTAGGCCAGGAGAGAACTTTTTAATCATAAAACAACGAGAATAAATGTTGATACGATGGTATAGCAATCTTTTCATCCATTAATTTTACTAGAACAAGTAAAAAGTCAAAATGAAAAAAAAAAAAAAAAATTAACCACACAGGCAGCAGTTACCATAACCATTTTGAAGCTGCAAGATCACTCCTTGCAAAACTCAACCTGTCAATTTTGAGCACATTGTCAGAGCAGAGGAAGAGGGCAAACTACCAGTCTCCGGTCGAGAACCATGACCTCAGACTTAGCATTGCTGACGTTCATTGCAGCCGCTTCACTCTCGGCTCCAAACCGCCCCAATAGATTCTGGTGGTCCTGGCTCCTTTTCCTTGAACCGCCACCTTAACGTGGTGGAGGGGTTTGACTGCTCGAGTGATCTCAGGAGCAATGCTGTCTGGGGCTTCTGCCACAGATAGGGTCTCACATGGGTTACGAGCCAGACAATGAGTGGTTCAGGACTATTTATCAGTTGTACAATCAAAAATACAGCTACGTTGCCCAGATTGGCGTCATCGGGGCCCCAACCTGGAGCCAGGACTGGGGTTTGGGGGTTGTAGTAGAGTGGCTGGTGGCCAGGGCTTTTCCAATGGGCCTCGGTCAGGTCAAGCCCAAAGGAGCAACGATGGATCACTCTCCAGTGGGCCCTCCACCTGCAGGAGAGCTCAGAAGGGGCTGGTACAATGTGGTTTGGGTGGCAGTTGAAGGCGAGTGCCTTGTCGGTCCAAAAATTAACACTAGGAACCATTGTTTTGTGTGATCAAGTTGAGGTTCCAAACAGGCAGAAATCTGTGACACCTGCAAACTGCAATGTACCCAAAACCATGATAAACATACTTTCCTGTTGGATAAAAAGTAGATATTCTGGAGTCTTTGTTTGTGTCTGACAGAGAACAGAACAGAACAGATGAGTAACAGTTTACTGCTGAAAAATAAATTACTGAAATACCTCTGGAGGCATAAAAGGAGTCTTTTACATTTTTTCGCGGTACTTTGATCCCCACATATCAGAGGATGGTCCTTGACAGATTCTTGAAGGCCTCGGTTCTATCTCTGAACATCAGAGAGGGGAAGTGTTATGTTTTGATTTGTTGTCATCAGCTCCCCAGATAACAGACTAAACTTATTCATTTAGTCTGGGGTAAGTTCTGAAGCGTGATTGATTGCATGTCACCGCAGAACACTTTAAGAGGAGAGATCGACTCACAGTTAAATGGCATTCTGCTTCCAGAGTGCTTCCTTTTTTCGCCCCTTTAAAATCTTATTAGACATCACATCAGAGACTCCAAACTTATTCAGCTGTGTCACTCCTGCTAGGATAGCCACTTATCCTGTCAACCACCCCCACCCACCGGACATGGCAGGACCCTTATTAACAGGCAAAGCTCCAGTGGGTCGTACCAAAACCCCCGCGGGGGGGTGGTAGTCATCAACACCGTGCCACTGGGCTGCTGAGTGACAGCTAAACGGCTTAAAATGTCACTTTGAATAAGAAAAAAGGCCCCACACAGGGGCTCAAGCGTGGTGCATACAGGGATTCACTTGTAAACACACATCCGCACACTCTTCCTAGACGTTACAGATGAGACCGTAGAGTCCTTTGTCTTCCACTACTTTTTTATGGATGTTTTTTCTTTATTTATTTAATTTTTTGGTTCCGTTGTTTTAGTGCTTTACTGCAGTACTTCTTTTACCAACATAAACAATCAGAAGTTACTGTTTCACCTTATTTGATATGACTTACCTCTGATGAATGCTACTGCTCCAAATTTCATTTTGTCTCCTTTCAATTCACTTTATTTGTTAACCAAGGAAATATTGATCCAGCTCTTATTAGGTGGAGCTGAATCACTTTCATTATCTTGTGAGGAAGGAGAGGGCTTTTCTGAGTTTTTAGTCATTTGGCTTCTATGTTTTTGTTACCCTCAGGGAAAAACATTTAATTTCTATTTAGTCTTTCCAGCTGATGAGTAACTTCATTTCATCAAATGATTGATTCTTTAAATTAGAGGGAAAAAAGCGTTTTGGAGAATTCAGTCAATGATAGGGGTGTAACAATTCATTTTAATGAGGATTCAATTCATTTAATTTTTGGTTTTTCGTTCATTTTGAACAATTCGATTTAATTCCAATTCACTGATCCTAAAATCGATCCAGGACATCTTTAGCCAAAACATCAACCAGTGTGACTCAGAAATAAATACCTGGTGCTGAATAGAGCAGTTTAAGCTTTCCAGATTCATTCTATTTCTTATAAGATAATAAA
>NC_050512.1:26643882-26659755 GCF_002922805.2 Oryzias melastigma
TCACAACTACAAGTTTTTCCAAACTTTTTTTTCATCTGCTCTTGATTTACCAAGATTTGAACAAGTAAATACCAATAAATCCAATTTTAAGCTACATTTTCTGAATATATGTACTCCATCATCAGAACAATGGCACCAAAACATGTAAAAAAAACACACATTTTTTGGGAATGAGTCTTTAAGGTCAACATTTACCACCACAATGACTTGACAACCTTGAGTTCTTTTTAACAATTTTACTATGTATTTAGTTTACTTTCTGTTATCCGTTCTGTTCTGAGTTTTTCCTACGTTCTGTCACTATCCTGTTTTCTTAGTTCTTATTTTCAGCTTATTTGTCACTGCGTCTGTAGATCCTTTGGGTTCAGGTCATGTGGGATTTGTTTTTTCTTGGCTATTTTAGCGTGTCTCTAATATATATATATATATATATATCTTGTAAAAAAATATT
The DNA here is from genome assembly GCF_002922805.2 of Oryzias melastigma. Lineage (NCBI taxonomy): Eukaryota > Metazoa > Chordata > Actinopteri > Beloniformes > Adrianichthyidae > Oryzias > Oryzias melastigma. The sequence continues at coordinate 26,644,334 of NC_050512.1, forward strand.
TTACATGCCTACTTAAAAAACAAGAGTAAAGGAAAAGTTTTAACATAGACACAACTCTTTGAAACACAAAGAGGATTTCTAACAAAAAAAAATATATAAGTTGCATTTAAGTTGCGACAATTTATTCTGGGAAGTGTAGAAACTTCTTTTGAAAGCATAAAAAAATGGATTAGTTTCGGGTTAAACTGGGTGTGTAGATTAACTAATAATACAGATTCTTAATTGTTAATAGTTTAATGAAGCAAACTTCAAAGGATTTTTGTCTATATTAATTTTAAATTGTATGGTTATTATCTATATTTGCCTTCGTGGTTATGCTTCCTTAATGGTTGAGTAAATTTAAAGCAGTTTTCTGTTAAGGCATAATTATTCAAACAAAGAATAATACATAGTAAATATAGAATATGCAATAATTTACCACTTGACCATCAAAATGAGCCTTTTTTTAAGAGCACAGAGGGATTTTTGTTCTCAGGCTGTCTATGCTTTGCCAGCACAGCAGGCAAACACACCTCCTTGAAATATCCATTAGTCATTTATATTTGCCAAAGGGAGGTGTGTGTGTGTGTGTGTGTTGGGGGGGTGCTCAAGAATTACTGACACAAAGGGGCGCAAGTGTGCGAGCTTCCCCTTTTTTCCTGTTGTTTTGTAAAGGATGAAAATATTGGCTCACCTTTTGACCTTTTCCGTAAACACTTCATCTATTACAGGCTTAGCTGGTCGCAATCACGGGAATTTTCATCATGGGGGTGCCTGTCTTTGTGTGTGGAGGGATTTCTTTTTTTTTCTTCCCTAAAAAAGGTTGAACCTGCCAGGCTAAGCCATCAGTTACATTTCCTGTTGAGATGGAAAACAAATGGCTCAATCCATCAGTGTCACACGCATCCATCTCCTTCACACTGTAATGGATGTGCGCACAAACACACAGCAACACAAATACTCATGCTTTTCCATATTTGGGTACACTGATGTGGGCCAAATTCCCTTAGCCTCGTCGGGCCTTTGCCCCCATAAAAAACATTTTTTAGTATATTACGTCTGAAACTGTGGAGTTTAACATCTTAGACTAAAGAAATGCATCAGACCCCACAAATAGAGTCAACTCATAATCTCTCACAGACACACAAAATCTCAATCACGCTCTTTCCCTTTTTGAAACAATGATATTCACATCCTTTTTGTCCCCTCAGAATCCCTCACAGTGAGATACACATTTGGTTTTGCTGACTTACATGCACTCGCAGACTTGCTGCCAAGGATCTGAATACACAGACGCAACAGGAAGCCAGATGTTAAAACAATGAGCAGCGCCCCTCAGAGGCAGGACGTGGAGAGGCTGTAGCTTTAGAGCCATGAAACTAATTTGCTGCTCAGCTCCCTGCAGCACCGGCACTAATGTGAGCCCTGCAATTAGTGTGACAATACTTTGCAAATGCGCGCGCACACACATGCGCAGTTACCTTCGAGGACTTGTGCACACAGTGAGGAAACAGTGATGGCACAAAGCTCGAGTCAATTAAAGCCCAGATGTTTGGACAAAAAGAAAGCCAGACGAGGTTACACGTAGACTAACGTGCGCTAGATCCACAGATGGCCTTTACACAATGTCATTCATTACAATACAATGTAGGAGCTGTCATTTCACCAAACAGACGCAGCACAAGCAGACTCTTTCAAATCAGCAGCATGCAACTGTGGACAAATAAGTGCCTTAAACTTTCTCCTATTAGTTCTGCTTAGTTTTTATTATTTTGGTCAGCAGTGGATAAAGGAAATTTGACTGATCAATCTGTGTCAATCTTAACTTAAATAGTGTATCATGTAATACATCTGTCTGCAACCTGTGGCTCTGGAGCCTTATTTGTGGCTCTTTAGCTTTTATTGAGAAATGCTAACGATTGAATACATAACAGATGGGTTATTTAAGTTTTGTCATTTATGCTCAGATTTTTAACATGTCAAACAACTAATCAAAAAAAGTTTAATTTTGTATCAGAAATTCTGTAGAAATGTTCTTTCAATGTGTTTTTTTAATTTATAGTTAGTCAAATAAGTTTGTCTAAATGTTGTGTTATTTGGTAAATTACACTAAAGTGGTTAAAGTTGTGAACAAAAGCAGTTTAAAATGATTGAAAATGATTTGTGTGAGTTGTGTGTTTTGTGCATCACATCTTAGAGAATGACAATAAAACGTTCAGTTTATTTTAAATGTTTTTTTTTATATATATATAATTAGATTATACTAAATGTTTATATCTGAGAGTAAAAGCGAAAAAATGATGGTGGCCCCCCCAAAATTCAAGTGATAAACAAAATGTTTGACCTTTATTGACACAGGGTGGGTTTTATTTTGAAAGGAACTAGTGTGTGCTGCTGTCAATAGGAAAATAAGTTACAAGTGTTATATAAATATATCTAAACATATAGATACTGTTGCAATTTAATTATTGTAATAGTTAAGTTTCATTCATAAATCGGTGTATAATCGACAAATAAGCTTAAATTGTGCATTTTTTTAACAATAAAGTGAGACTTTGTAGCTCTCTTTGGGTTCTGATGTGTTAAACTAGACCTAATGGCTCTTTTAGTGTTAGAGTTTGCCAACCCCTGGTTTAGGGAATTATAAACAGATGTAACATAAAGGAAAGAGAATATAAATTAAATGTCCTAAAGATTCAAAAACTGAAAAAAAAAACACGTGAAATTATTCTGATTTATTTAAAGAAAAAAAACGACCTATGTACACAAAAATATCCCAAGTACAAGAATTAAAGTCCATGTGAAGAAACGAGAAAGTTTAAATCTGTAATTCTGTTTCTCAACAGAAGATGCTAAATTTACATATCCTGGGGAAAATAAATATTTCTTGGTCATTTTTTGTCATCATTTTGTCATCATCATTTATTGTCAAAAAATTTAATTTACCCTTTTTAAATTATGACAACAGAAATTTCACAAATAACCCTGTTCAAGTTGACATAACCTGACGACTTTGTTCTGAAAACATGCACACCAGTTGATACAAAACCATTTGAATGACAGCCAAAGGTAAACACCCTCACCTGTGACTCAATTACCTGTAATCATGTGTGAGCACAAAAGGTCCTGGAGTTTCTGGGTTCCCAACAGACCATCACATCTTTCATCCAGTGGTGCACTGACATTTCTGGATCCTGAGTCATGAGGAAAGCTAAAGAGCTGTCAAAATATCTACGGGAAAAGGTAACTGAATGGAACAAAACAAAATAGTGATAAAAGAAGATATCCAAAGAATTGAAAATACAACTCAGCACTATTCAATCTCTTTCTGTGACGACTGTCAGAATAAATGTTAGGGATGCAAAGAAAAAACTCCACAAATAACTTCAGCTATTATCCAGGACTCTGAAAGATTTTGGTGAGGCACCAAAAGAAAAATGGGCTGGGTGGTTGAGTCACAAGAAGAAAACCTTTTTTGTGCTAATGTCACAAAACAACACAGAGACAAACCTCCAAACTTCTGGACCAAATTCATTTGGCTTAATGAGACCGACATTGAACGTTTTGTCCACATTGAATAACTCTACATTGATAAAGTCAACAAGGCCTATGATGAAGACAGCACTGTTCCTACTGTGAAACACGGAGGTGGATCACTAATGGTTTGGGAATTTGTGAGCTACAAAGATACAGGAAATGAGGTAAAAAATGATGGAAAGAAGACAGAAGCTACTGGAGGAAAACTGTCACTCCTCAGCTCGGAGGCTGTGCAAAAGAACGCACTTGGACATTTCAACATGACGATGATTAAAAGCACAAGTCCACCTGTCATTGGTTACAACAGAATAAGGTAAAGGTTCTGGAGTTGCTCAGTCTTCGTCTCCTGACCTCATTATTTCTGATTCACTCTGAGGAGATCTTAAATGGGCAGTTCAAGCCAGACAGCCCAAGAATTTGAAGAAACTTGGTTTTCTGCCGAGAAGAATGGGTTGCTTTGCCATTAAAGAAAATAAGGAACTTCATCCACAATGACCCAAGAGACTTCAAACTGTTATTGGTGCAAAATAAGGAAATACAAGATAATAAGAACTGGGGTATGTACACTATGTATGTACAATTTGGGGTTTAGCTAATAATTTAGCAAAATGCTGATGTTTTCGGCTAATTTTTTTTCTACTGAAGTTTTTCTGGGATCATTTAGAATTTAGCTACTATTTTAGAAACAGGCTAACTTTTTTGACTTATTAAGTTACTGAGGAATTTTGGCTATTTAGGAGTTCAGCTAGTAACTGAGCAAAGAGCAAGCTTTTTTGGGCTAATTTGGCCTCTAATGAAATTTTTTATGCTAATTTGGAGTTTAGCTAATATTTTAGCAACATTCTAACATTTTGGCTGATTTAATTTACTGAGGAAGTTTATGCTAATTTAGATTTCAGTTAGTAATTAACCAACGAGCTAGCTTTTTTGCTAATTTGGCCTAAATTAAAGGTAATAACGTTTTTAAAAAATCTCGTTTTGAGAAATACTAGTTTCTTTTTAAATTTTTGCTTTTGCTCATTCCAAAAAATAAGACATAATTCATATTTATTATAAAAAATAAATAGATAAATAAGGTCATGAATGCAAATCCAAATTTCTTAAAGGCTAAAGTAAAACTATGTGGCTCTTTCTAGGTTTTGATCAGTAGAAAAGGAGCCCAAATGGCTCTTTTACTCTTAAAGGTTGCCGACTCATGCTCTAAAATGATGCTTTGTATCACTTTTGATATTTTCCTCTGCTGGTTAGTCTTCATAGAACAGCTGCAGCAGAGCTAGCTGCAGGTTACCATGACAATGCGTCACACTGCCTATCCGTGTCTTTTGAAAAACAATGTAATCATTAAAAAAAATAATAATAATAATAAAAATAACAAGAATAAAGTGCAAATTCCGCTCTCTTTGGGGTCCAGATGACTCCAACCACACATTGATATGTGATTCCTTCCATGACAAATGTGGACAAAGGTGGACAGGATTTTATGCCTGCTATGGACATTAGTGAAACTCAAAAATCAATGATAAAAGAAAAGTTCAGCGCACTGTCTGGTGGGGTCCAGATGACCCCACTTTTAATGCAAACAAGCTACGGAGTGCGGAAGGGTTACATATTCATTTCTTTCATAACTTGTGACCCATGTAAATGGGAAAATACCCTTCTAGGTCTCCGTTACCAGAAACTCAACCATCCGACACAAAGCGGAGGACGGTTCACACCTCCGCATTGCTCATTCATTTCTGATAATGAACTCCTCTGGTATTATCCCTTGCTTACAACACAAAATATGCACATAGTAAGTTCTGTTTGTAATTGACAAAATTAAATTTCCTTCTAGGTATTGATTTTTTTTCTCCCTTTTGGGGTAAAGTTTTCAAAACAAAAAACATTAGAAATATTATTAAAACTGAATCTCAAATATGGAATCTTATCTGAAATGGTTGTTCAAACATTGCAGTTTAGGTTTCAGTTTTTACTTTAAAAATAAATAAATAAATCATATTTATTGTTTTAATTCATTGCTTTTCTTCAATGATCATGTCACAAAAATATAACTACTTGGAATTGAAAGAGATGCCAGATTTGACATGAATGATACATTTTTATATAATTTACAGGTAAAAATCTGAAAGAAAAACTTTATTTTAGACAACTACAACCAGCAGCTCTTTCTTCCTTTGCGGGAGTGACCAGCATTCCACCCTGATTTCCAGTGAAATTGGTGGAATGAAACACCAAACATTATTAATCAGCCTTCATGGCTTGATGTGAACTAAAAAGTGCTGTTCTGCTTCAGTTACAGTTAGATCTATTATTCTAATTAGGTCTCCCTCCGACTGTTTTCTGCTAAACTCCACTTTATGTTGAATTTGCTTTCATAAGACCTACTTTAAAGACCATTTCATTTTCTTTATGAAAGCTTAAACTAACAGATTTAAAACTTGTTATTTTCTAAAACTAAACAGATTCCTCCGCTGCCATCCTTGGAAGAAGCGTTGTACTGATCGTGAGTAATTGACCTTTTATCGCGCTCTTTTAATTCTCCTCTCTGACCCATTGAGAGATTTAGGTGAGTCAAGAAGCTGGCAAGTGGTATTTAAAGACATTTCTGTGATGGTATTCTATAGATCAGATAATGTCAGATTTGAAGAAGTGAAAAGGTTCATCTCTTTGGTCAGGTCATCATTTAAGTAAAGTCCAACACCTTGCAGCAGTGTCAGAAAAGACTGCCAGACTCTGTGGTGAATAACATTTTGAGTAGAACAGAGTAAAATACTTTTTTTTTTTTACTCTGGATTATTTAAGATTAAATCAGGATAAATCAAAAGGCAAGGTTTCAAATTTCCCATTCAATCTATGGTCTTAACCTCATCTGTAGGTGTAGACAAAGTCTGAGGGTGTTTTAAGCATATTAAAGGTAATTTGGACACAATGCTCACTACTTTTTTATTGCTTTTCTTAAAACCGGATATGACGTCATCAATTTCACAAAGTGAAAATTGAATAAAAAATGAACATTTCACAACGTTTATTTATGACTCCGTTGTGTTCTAGTGGTAAAAAACGTGGATGGTTTATTCAAATATTATATTTAAACTCATTTTTTTTGTTCAACTGCAATGCATTGTGGTCTAGATCTGCTAATCTAGTGGCCATCGATGACTTCTGGGAAATTTTGAGTGCACTCAATGTAGATTCGGACAGCACTAAAAATTGACTATATATAACGCTCTATATCGTGCACTATGTAGTGATTAGGGGGGAATTCAGACACAACCTCGGTCTCGGACCAGCAACCGCTCTTGAACCCATTTTTAAAGGTGATCTTGGTTTGTTTCAGTTCGCTCTGACTTTCCTCAGTCCGAATATGCTCTTTGCTCAGAGAGAAACAACTGAACCAAAACAGCCACCATAGCCAGGAATTATGGGATGCAAACAGAGTAGCGGAACAGCAACGATGAGACACTTATTGAAATGTGGTTGGATGAATGAATGCAGGCTTCTGGTTGCTTTGCCCCCCACTTCTTGTAATTCCTGGCCAATGACTGAAGAGATCTCAGTCACGTGGTTTGGTTTACAAGCTTTGGTTTGACACAGAAATGTCCACTTGACAGCAGTTTGAATACAGACCAAACGGAAGGTTCAGGACTCGATCCGGATCAAATTAAGCGGACTCTGTCGGTCCAAACCAACAGACTTTTCTAGACCTAATACAGCCAAAGATTACATAAACAAGCAGCAGGAGTGAATGAAATGAGGACTTAATCTCTGTGTTGATGTCATCTTTTTTTAAATCATTACATTTGTGTTTAAATGTTTTGAATTACATTCCGACTTTATATTTATTTCTCATTTTTAATTTTTGTCTTTGATTACTTTTATTTTTTTGCATCACTTTAAGCTTTTGCTATCATGTGCTGCTTAGCTCAGCCTGTTCCTTCAAACATGTCTCTGTTAATGCTTTACACCTGGTTTCAGTCAGTTGGCACACCTGCTGCTTGTTTCCTCATCATGTCAGACTGCGTTTAATCACTTCGATTTCAGGCTTTCCTCTATTTAGCTGATGAGTAAAAAATCCTTTCATTTATGTTTACGTTCTGATGTTGCTTTTCTTCCCTGGTTTAATAATCACAATATTTATGTCACGCTTCTTTTTTTATTTTTCCTGCTGGAATATTTGTGCTTTATACTTAAAACATTTTTTCTCGTGATCATATGTATTTTGTATTGATTGATAAGAATTTGACTTGTATTTGGTTACAAAGTACTGTAAGATTTACTTAATCGTCATGCATGAAATCAGATACAGCTTTAATTTTTTTTCTTTTAGTATTTAAAGTTGGTAATCTGGCAACCAAACGGTTAACCATCTCAACCTCATTCAGTCATTCAGACCCTCTTGGGTTTAAAGGTTTCAAATCTCTACTGTTAATTAGGACACAGCAGTTCACACTTGTGTTTTTCCTGACATTTCCTGCATCATTCCCTTTAGCCTTTTTATTTCCCAGTGCATCAATCATGCTTTCTTAGATTCTCTGTTCTTGCTCACCACCACCTCACATATTACTATCAGTTTTTTAAAAAATATATAAATCACTAGAAGCTTGTACTCTCTATTAGACTTTCTTTTCCTGGTTTGTAACTATATTACTGTTTGCACCTTTACCTGCCTTGTTTTGTGTCGAGCCTGTGGTTTCGATATATCTGAGCCATTGGGCAAAATAAGCAGATGGTGCAACTACTTTTAGGAAAACACTAAACGCTCTGAGGTTTCAAACTAAATCTCAGAGACGGAAAAGATGAAACAGACATCTTACTGCAAACTAAGACGGAGTATTGAGCCCGCAGAGTGAGGGAGTTGGACCATCTGCTCTTGTCATGGAGGATTTCTGAGAAACTCTGTTGAATATGAGCTGAGAGCAGAGCGTAAACTGTAAGCCAAAAATCCATTTGAGTTTCTATACCTCATGGCTGAAAAGTTTGTTCCTTTTAGGCCTCATCAGTTTCTCCGTATTTTAAATCATCATAATAAATGATCCCACTGTATTATGTTTTTTTATGTATTTGCTATATCAAAATTTTATCAGGTGCTGATACTTTTTTAGGGCCTTAATTCTGGCTAACATTTGAACAAAAGCCAGAATTTATTCAAAATGTTGTACCTGTAGTCTCTGTTGAAATAACGATTTTCATATTGATTTGCTTATTCTGCAAATTAGTTTTCATGCACAATCATCAACCTATTTGGGACCACAGATGACTAAGAAGATGGACAGGCTGGGGATATTTTAAGACATTGCCACAGAACCATGCTGTCAAAAAACTGGTAAAATAAATGGGAAAACGGAGCCTGAGAAAAATATTTCACATTTCAAATAGGGGCAAGAGTTTGATTATATATTATAAAACAAGGAAGATGTAATCCTTTGATCTCAATGCAAATCGAAGTAGTCACAGTTAAGACAAAAAAAAAAATAGGCTTGCACTTTGTGTTTTTAACTAAAACGCAAAAGTAAAAAAAAAGATGCTGCTGTCACAAACGGGTTGCATGGTGCCACAATGGTCAGCGCTTTCGCCTCACAGTCAGAAGGTCCTGGGGTCTTTCTGTTTGGAATGCATGTTCTCCTCGTGGATGCATGGGCGTTCTCCAGTTTTCTCCCACAGTCTAAAATGTACTTCATAGCTTAATTGTTGACTCTAAATCGTCTGTAGATTGTTTGGCCCAGGCTGCGACTGACCTGTCCAAGGTGAGCCCTGCCTTCATCCAACAGTAGCTGGGAAAAGCTCTAGCGACACTTAAAGGGATCCATGGGAGATCAGCAGGAGACACACAAACAATTCTGTAGAGTCCGCAAAAAATTCTCAGATTCAGATTTCCGGGGTCAATAACTCTTAAAAATGTTGTAACCCTTGTGCAATCCTATGTTTACATTAATAGTGGGGCCATCTGGACTTTATTTATTTATTTATTTATTTTTATCTTTACTGGTGTATTTGTGGCAGACATATTTGTCATGGCAGGGATCACACATCAATAAAAAGGTGGGGTCATCTGGACCCCATAAGATAACACAAAGGTTAAAACTAACAACAAGTAAAGTTTTTTTCTTAAGTCATATGACCCACAAAGGCATTTAAAAGAAAAAAAAACAGGTTTTTGTTTCTTTTTAATGAGAACAGATCTCTCCATGGTGATAACAGAGATGACAGTGAGACAGCTGCCAAAGGACCATCTACAAAGACAAGATCTGGGAAACAGTTATCAAAACATCAACAAATACATGGTTACAATGATATGAGCTAGTCATGGATATGCATATTCATATAGCTATTTTGGTGCAATTATTATGAATGTTTTATATTTTTTTAATGGTGATATGAACCACATATGATCAAACATGTATATATATTGAAGCTACAGTCACTAAACTTGCTCACATGACTATTTATCACCTATTTTTACTAGTTAATAGTCAAGTGTTTTTCCTAGTTGATAGTTGCACAATTTTACTTGATTGTCCAAGCGACTTCACAGAAGTGCTATGCCATACCATGATTATCTTAAGCCTTTTTGAGTGAACTGTATCTATATGATCATAAATTACCTTTGGAAAACAAATTATTTATGAAAAATTAGTTATTTTAGTGAGTTTTTTCCTAATACTCAATAATTGAGGCTCCACCTGCCGCTGCGTGTGGCTGCCGCCCATTTCATGACGTCATCCTAGAGCCTTTCTTTCTTCATTTCTCCCACAAAAATCATTTTTTGTCAAACATGGATGCACATTTCATATTTCTGCCCTTAGTACGTCGCTACACTGGTTCACGACACAAATGTACTCGGCGTATGCACGACTGTCCTCGGCTGGGTGGGGGTCTTTAAGGAGCCTAGCATTTAAAGTAGCAAACACCTGTTCAAGCTGGAATTTATTCAAAGACACGACACAAATGGGAGATATATGGTGTTCTAAATTCTAATTCTATCCAAAATGAAAGTTTCTTGCTGATCACTACTAGCTCCATGGAGAAATTGAGTGTTGGTGTTAGACTGGGGCAGAGCAGACTCTTCCTGAAAGGGGCGGTCTCACTCTGTGACATCAGTACGTGAGGACCTGCTCGTTTTTATTGGTATATGAGGGACTGCTGTTGAGAGAACAGGTTTTTACAGGATTACCCAGAAATGCATGAACGGATCAAAATATTGCTTTGGGGTTGTTTATATTGAGGTATGAACAGTATAATACACTTGCAAGCTCAAAAAGTAGTTTTTTTAAATGTTAAATGAACTCATAAATAAAAACTGGTAGGGCTTAGAATCAGATTGGGCCAATAAAATTTATTTTGAACATTCCTAGTTGTTAATGAAAATGCTTTAGGGATCAAAGTCAAGAAAATCACTAAAACTGTTTCTAAAACTTGTCCACTACTTTTTTTGAGTGTTATTAATGAGCCAAATAACTCAATGATACACAAGAGTTTCTTTCTTTTTTTTAATTTCACTTCAGAAATTGTTGTTCAAGCACAAATGCAGGTATTCTCACACATGTAGTAACTATGTCAACGCAAAAAGCAAACAAAGCATATGACCCATACATGGACATGCTGCTGCCCTTTGGGACCTCATGTCCACAGTAAACTACTCAGCCATTGAAGAGGTAAATTGAACTGTGTGTGTGTAGCAGAGCTGTGGGCTCCATAGTTAATGTTTCCATGTGGTTTTGCATGTGTAAGTCAAGTGTTGGCTGTGCTTTTTGCCTGTGTGGATGCATACATGAGGCAGGTGAATGTGTGGGAATAACAATGTTTTTGTCCTGAGGGGCTCCACCAAGCCTGAAGAAATAAAATATTAATGATCAATCACTGCTTTTGGGGCCAGTGAAACATATTCAGACACACACACACCAGATACTCACACACACATATGCATAGAGGCTGACTTGTTATAGTATATTTGCGAGGCGTCCCCTGACAATATTGGCTCCCTTACCAGCTATAGGCAGGTGCTGTTAGCACTGGAACTGGGAGAGGCAGAGTTCACGGTGGAAGTTTGTGAGCTGACACCCAGCGCTGAGCTATCTTACAGCAGCATCTATATACTAGGGGCGATCGAGGATTACTGCTCAACAGTTTATTACCTGGCAAACAGCCTGAGATTTCCCCAACAATTTACTATTAGTCAGTCTATATATATAATTAGTTAGGAATAGCCAATAAATCAAAGCATAGAAGGTTTATTAGGCTATCTTGTTAGCCGTTATTTACTAAAGCACATTCTCACATTATAAACTCTTATAAAAAACTTTGACTGCAAGTTGATATAATGTAAAAAATATAATTAAACACTTATCTATTTATTCATTGTAAATTGGCCCAAGGCTTTATTAACCAGTCACCTATTTTAGGAGATATAGACCCTGCCACACTATTAATCATGATTTTGGAGGTTTAATTTAAAAAGTTTTAAGACTTCAATTATTTCTTTGTAAAGGGTTTTCCTGCAGCTTTTCAATTTAGGGTTTCTAGTCTTGAACTTAATTGCTTTTAAGAACTCTTTGGTTTGTTCATTTAGGTTATAAAGCATGTTATTCACTATAAAGAATAACTGCAAAATACCAAACAAATAGCATCCTATTACTGACTTTTTCTGTGTATTTTTACCAACAAATGTGGACAAAATAGTGCTTTAATTTTAGCTTCAATTCAGTTTGTTTTTGAAGCACTAGTTGACAACTGAGGTTGTCTCAAAAGCACACCACAAAAGCAAAAATAAAAAAAAAGCACATCAAATCAAGCTTTTATAATCATAATAGTTACAATCCAATCATTCCAGGTCATTTATCAGTCCAGGTTATTCTAAAGAGTCATATAATCTTCATTGTAAACCATTAAAACAGTGACCAACAGATTGCATTAATCCCTTGTGCAGGCCATTTTGTTTTATAATTTGTTTTGCAGCAATATAGGATTTTTAGTCTGTTAAATCAGACTGAAATGTTTTTACTATTTAAAAATAACCTGCTTTTTCAGTGACCATTGCAGCTTTATTTATAACAAAATGGCATTTTGTAATATAAGTTGAGTTCATTTTGCACAGTTTGACCAAGCCTGAAAATAAACTGATGATCAAAATGATTTTTCTCCTTCTGAACATTGATATGTTCTTATTTACAGCAATATTTTATCATTCTTGTTTTATTTTTTCCTTCTTTTACTACTGTGGGACAGAAATTCATTAAAATGGTTTACAGAGAGACAGAAGTACCACTTAAAGCTCTGCTATTCAGATGCAGCTTCTTCAGTAGAAAGTAAACCTCAATTAAATATATATTCTTCTTCATTATGTATTTTCTGGCTGCTGTGACTTATAATCCAAAAACTACGGTACCAAATGTTTTATGCATATGTATGAAAAGTCTTGCTTGTTGACAATCACAGGTGGTGGAAATGAGAAACATCACAAGATTCACAAATATCTTCTTTGCCTGCACCTTTTAGGGTCACCACAGTGAATTATTAACATACATCTAACCCTTTCCTACCACCCACCCTCACATCCTCCTTTACTACATCCGTGAACTTCCTCTTTGGCCTCTTACTCGTTTTCCCGGTAGCTCTAACCTCAGCATCCTTTTACCATCATGATCACCATCTGTTCTTTAAATGAGTGCATGACATACACACATAATTTAAAAAAAAATAGATATACTTTTTATAAACGACTGTCATTTAACAGGGGGCTAATTGGCCCCATGTTTATTGTCACAAACAGGCAGACGGCTGGATCCAAGTGCAGCAGGTTTATTTGGCACAGACAGGACAACAGGTGTGAAGCACAGCTAAAAGTCCACAAAGCTAAATCAGGGTAAGGCAAGCGGGGGTCAAGCACGAGCACGAGGGCATCAGAGCAACCATAGTGGCCAGGGTCCAGGTGAGGGTCCGGGCAGGCAGCAGACGAAGCACGGTCAAAAGAAACAGAAGATCATGTTAGGATGAGGGCGCTCAGTGATGCAGGAAGAGCAGCACAAACAAAACTTCGGACTGAGCAGATCTCAGGGCTCTGACTAAATACCGCTGGGGTGATTACTAATTGGGACCAGCTGTGGGGCTCCTAGGAGTGACAGCAGGGGCTGATGGGAAGTGAAGTGTGGAGAACCAGGAAGTCCTAGCACTCTGGAGATGGTTTCCGCTGAAGGCCAGAGGGGGAGAGAAGGGACTGATTCAAGACATTTATGACCTAGTGACAACATTGTGGTTTATAGTGCATTTTTTAGAAAAATAGTGCAGGTACTAATAAAAATCCATCCATCCATCTTCTTGTCCGCTTCTTCCCTTTCGGGGTCGCGGGGGTGCCGGAGCCTATCCCGGCTACTGATGGGCGAAGGCGGGGTACACCCTGGACAGGTCGCCAGTCCATCACAGGGCCTCAATCACACACACATTCACTCTCACATTCACACCTAGGGGCAATTTAGAGTCACCAATGAACCTATGAAGCATGTTTTTGGACGGTGGGAGGAAGCCGGAGTCCCCGGTGAAAACCCACGCATGCACGGGGAGAACATGCAAACTCCACACAGAAAGGTCCCAGCCGGGATTCGAACCGGGGCCTTCTCGCTGTGAGGCAAGAGCGCTAACCACTGCGCCACCGTGCAGCCCACTACTAAAAATGAGGTCATTTATTCACTGATTAGTTTAAACCAGAACTGGTTAATAGTCAGTTAGATGTATGTTGTCTCAGATAATATGAGTACTTCTCAAAACTTGGACAGAGGGAGCTCGAAACACAAAACATCACAACTTCAGTCATCAAGCGGTATCAAAGGAAAGGAACTAAAGAATGTAAACACAAAAGGTTTACTGCTCTATGCCTAAAAAATCTGCTGTTATGGTTGCAGCTCCCAGATGGCAACATGAAAAGCTTTTAAAAAGCTGTGAGTTTGTACACTGATTGGATATCTGCTTTCAGAGCACAACCAAATGTAATGAGAACAGCGTCTCACTCTCTACGCCTGGAGGATGAGCTGGTTTACATTGTCATTAAAGTGTAATATTACCATGCACATGGCTGAACACCTCTTCCCCCAAGTATTTTGATCAGGCACTGTGGATCGTTTGAAGAGGACCACTAGTCTTCTCAAGCAGATGATAAGCAGTTCTTTTGCTGAAGAGTTACCATCACCAACAGAACGTTAACACTGGAGCTAAAGTGAATCAGAGATCTTGGATGTTACAAATATTCGTTCTCAAATTTTTGGGATCAGATCGCAAGTATCTTGGATACTCGTTGGAGTCCTAATATGAAACCTCAAAGTAAAAATAAAAGAAAAAGAGACAATTCTAGATCATTGTTACTGCAGCCACCACACACATGACATATACCCTTATGGTTTCTTGTGGGGTTCAGATAACCACACCCTTGTCTTGACGTGTTATCGACAAAGGTGGACAAATTTAGACGGGATTTCATGCCTGCCATGGTCGGCAAAGAAAATAAAAAAATCACTGAAAAAAAAGTGTGTCTTTTTCGTTTCAGATGACTCCACTCCCAACGTTAACGTGCCGTTTTTAATTAATCTTAACACATATCCACTGATATCCAGACCTGTGCCTGTAGTGCTCAGTTTGGTAGATATAAGTTTAAAAATTTCATGTGATACAAAATATGGGCAAATTTCTCCTCAGTTTTTAAATGTTCCTGAAATGCTGTTTGAGTTATGAGATAAAATCCCAGTTTATGTAAGAAATAAACAAAGAAACACTTGAATTCAATTAAAGAGTGGGCCCTTAATCTATATTCTATCAAAGTTTTTTTCTTTATGGAATCATGGAAATAAGTAAACATTTCCATGAAAGGTAATTCTATATATTTTTTAGAAAGGGTCTTTATAATTTATTCTGTACTAACATTC
>NC_050512.1:26659796-26708810 GCF_002922805.2 Oryzias melastigma
CTTGGAACATGAAGTTGGACTGAAGTGGATATATGACCTTTGACTGATAAGATGATAAGAATAAACAAATCCCTTTGGCTAAAATGTAACTTGATCTTGTAGCACCTAAATACAACATACGACTTTAGCATGTTTAGAGCTAAAAATATTAGTTAACATTAAATCATTTGGGTTATACACTCTTTTTTTTTTTTGAAAATGCTATTTTCTTACAAAAAACTCTCCTAATTTTCTTGTTTTTCTGCATTTATCTGACTAAGCAATTTAACTTTTGAAGTTGTAAAGGAAAAACTAAAAGGCTATTTATTATAATTTGAATTTACAAAAATGGGAATCAACTACTTACTTAATTTATCTCTAGTTTGATGGATGTTGTTCTTTACTGCAGCAGCTAGCACCAGGAACAGCACAAAACTCATGAGAAAAAGTGGTAGAGGGTTGTATGACATACAGAATACAGATTCCTCTTTGGTTGAAGCATCTATTTCCATTCTTGCCATCTCTGTCTCGCTTCAAGTTTGCTGCTTCCAGACTGACTGCTATGATGGATTGTGAAGTTACAGATTGTGGTGTTATGTGTTGTTGTGCATGGTGGAATTATTCAGCTGTCGTTTACATGACCACTCCGTCAACATGACATACAGTCAGAGCTCCTCGATCTATCAGCTTTGACTCAACATGTTAAGGTGAATAACACGAAAGGGGCGTTGGGTATGTTCACTCTAACAAAGATTATCACTCATAAAGGTGCTGCATTTACATTTTCTTTTTTTCCAATAAGTTACAATTCTTGAATTAACAATTTAAACAAACCTTCAAATATTATCTTAGTTACAGACGTGATGATGATGGCTGACAAACCGATTTTTTTTTTTTTTTTCTAAATGTTGTTTTCCTGTATTTAGAAGGTCAGATCAGGTGAGACGTGTTCATTTTGTACGACTTTAGTGGTCAACTGGAGCCTGTCCTGACAGTCAGCATATATATTCTAGACAGGTGGGTCAGTCCACCTGGCCCCCCGAAGAGTTGTAAACACAAACACTGACTTTACGATTTGATTGTTGCCTATTCCATTAAATAATTTGTTTACCAATATAAACCTCAAAGAGTCCAGGAGTTTGCAGTCAAGTTAATTATACTGCTTATACAAAGAGCTTTTTTATTGTATACTGTCAACTAATTTACCGGTCAGGCGTGGTTTGATATCCTTGTGTGGTTTTACCTCCTAACCTCCAATTTAAACTAAAGCAGCAGCTGCAGGAATTAGACTCTGAACATCTCAACCGTGTCCTTCTCTGAGCATGTGAAGGACACGGGAAGGGACGTGTGTACAAAAACACGCTAAATGTACATTCTTGATTATGTGTTTAGCCCTGGGATGCACAAATCAAGGCCTTGAGAGGTCGATGTCCAACGTTTTCCAACCAACCTGCCATTGAACCTCCTTATTGGCCAAAGACACATGATGTAGGTAATCAACAGAAGAGAAGGCAAGATTCAGAGCTCCATTCTGATAAATGAAAGACTATAATTCCAGTCAGTCACAAAAATTCATTTCTCCTTCATGATCACATTTGAAATGGTTGGCACATCCATAGACTAAATGGGACGCCATCTTAACATAATTACCAAATCTGTGTCCCTGAATGGTCAAATTTTGACCTGGTTTAACCTCCTACATGCACTCAATAGCGGTGTGTTTTGTACGTAGAGGCCAAAATGGTTGTTAATGATTCTGTATCTATCTAATTAGATTGTTTTATTTTACCATACCAATGCAAGTGTAACAAAAAACTTTTGCTACACTTCTGAATTAAACATTCTCAGAAAATATGAATGTGATGTAAAGACTATGCATCAACGTTAGTGAATGTTGCATTATGGGTGATCAGATGTTAATCCCTGAGATGGAGAAATTTCATATACTTTATGACACAAAATATGCATTTTATAACAACACAAACTTGAAGTCATGGCGCTCAGCAGTCCCGACTGAAGGTGTGCACCGTATGAGGGGAGATCCACAGACATGACAGTTCAAATGCAGCTCTGACACCTTTGTGGGAATTGACACTTTTGAATAGACATGCATTAGACAATCTGCTGCTGCAATGCCCCAGTGACATGTTTTAATGTGAATTTGGCTTTACCTTGTCTCTGTGCACATACGCTTACTAGTGGCTATTTGGTTGGTGCAGCAATTCCATTACTCCATCTTTTTTTCCTATTTGTCCTGTCTTGATTGTGTTTTACTTTCAGTTTGTGTGTATGTGTGTGCTTTTTTATTTCTGCCAACTTGCTCTGGAATCAAGTTAATAAGTTCCACCTTCACCTGCTCCACTCGCTTGTTCTGCTAGATTGTCATGTGTTGTGTCAGCCATAGACGTCCTGCCAGTTCTAGAGCCTTGTTCTTGCTCATGTCTGCCTGTTCCAGTCCACCAATTCATGTGTCTGGGCTTGCTTTTAGAAGAAGACTGTCTGACCTGATTTTCATGTCTGCATGGATTTTGTGAGGAAAATTTCTGCAATATAGTTTCACCAAAACTACAAAATAATATAAGTTATAGAATAACTGTTAAATTTATAAATGTAAGCCAAAATGCATAAAAATTGAAACATTTATCCCCTACTTACAGAAACAGCATAGCAATGTTTTCTGATTTTGTTTTTGTAGCAATGGCCAGCATACATTCAGATTTTTTTTCAAATTATTATTATTGATTTTATTTGATTTCAAACATGTAAAACATTACAAAAAAAGACTTTAAAATTCCATTGAATCCCCTTTTTTAAAGAAAAGTCACAAAATGAATTCAATAAATACATGTTTGAAAAGGGGATATGCAGAAGCAAACACTTATTTCAGCCTGTCCCTTTATTTATTTTCCAGTAATTTAAATAATTCACATATACAAATTTAAACAGTGCAACACAATATGCCAGTAACTTTCAATTTTCCTCTTTTCACATGTGAATCCTATAAATTATCTCCAATTAACATTTCACAATCTAAAAATGTTTAAAATAATTTTTGTTCTTTAATTCTTATAATTTGATAACACCTTCTCTTTCATTTTGATTGTAAATAGTTTGATGCCCAAATATTGTTTGTCTTGTTCTGCAGGATGCAGTTTATGTTCAATCTCCAGCTCAAGTTTTTTTTCCACCTCCATTTAATTTCTGTTCACCTGTTGCTTTCTTCTCATCAATGTTTCCAGATAATCTCAGTTTAGAGCCCAAAAGTCATCTAAAAAAAACATAAAAAAGAAGTCAAGAAAGTTAATTTAAACAAAAACTACCAAATCAACTCCAAACCAACCTAAATTATGTCAAGGGAATTTTTTCCCCTCAAATTCTGAATCAAAACTACCCAATCTGGCAACACTGTTTACATATACTCTGTCACCTATTGCAAATCTGTTTGTTCCAGTCTGCTAGATCTCTTCTCCTCTTTTGCTTCTAGCAAACACTGTTTTTCCACTCTGATCAGTTTTGTCTGAAAGTCTAGTTTCATTCTGACTTATGTACTCTAAAAAAGGATGTCCTCTGCCAAACCAATCTACCTAACCTTTGATCTGGCCTGATTTTGGACTACAAGCTTTGATTTATGATTTGGCTCCCTCTTTCTGAAATCACAGCCTCTGCTTGGGGGTTTCCCCCACCTGCAACCCACCTGGAGACCATGGCTGACCATCCCTCTCCTCCTCCAGTTCTGCCTGAACTCTTAACCGTAATAGTGTTCACTTTTTTCCAGCTTTTCAGTTTTTAGTTATCATTCTAGCATATAAAAGCATTAACAATTTTCATCTAGGCTGTTGCATCAGTTTCAGGGACACGACTGACCTACATTTGTCACATAAAATTAAAACTTTTTTTTTTTTTTTTTACCATAAAACAAACCGTAGACATTAGCGCGCACATTTAGAAGAGTAAAATCAAATTAAATAAACATGTTTTGATGATTAACACAGTAAAAACTGATCACAAGTAGCTTTTAATCACACGGCGGCGTAAGTTGACATGAATGTCGACTCTAATTTGTACTTAATGCAACATAATCATCACAATTACTCCTACGCATAGTTACTCAGCTTTCTACACATCCTTTTTAGTCTGCACATAATCACCATCCCTGAAAACATTAGTATCATCGACATCAGCATAATATTTAATGGCCAAAATTAGCACAAGACTAAGCCTTGACCCTGAGGTACACACAAAAAATGTATGTACACTAAGGCACACACTACTAGTAGGAAAAAAAGGAAAAAGACAGAGTGGAACTCACCCATCACCGACATTATTACCCCTTCCCTTCTGTCCCCTCTGGGGAACGGACCAGTCCCTTGTCACAGACTGACATCCTTCCCATGGGTCCCTAATGGTCCTAACACACACATATACACACCGACACACACAGACATATAATCACTCCTTAAGGCAATTCTCATGGAGCTGTCAGACTGTCCCTGGCCAAAGACCAGAGGTATCCACTAGTGAGCGTTAACGGCTGCACATTTATATATGGGTGTATCCGATGTTTTTTTACATGTGGGACAGCACAAGTTTTGACATGTTTTGATCCCGCTGACAGTTGTTAGGGAAGTGGACACCTTTCCTTCTTTTGTAAGAGTGAAAATAAATAAAAAAATAAAGTAACACATTTTCTGTTTTCTTTTTGTCGTCCCGGTGCTGTGATTGGCAGAAATC
Organism: Oryzias melastigma; assembly: GCF_002922805.2. NCBI lineage: Eukaryota > Metazoa > Chordata > Actinopteri > Beloniformes > Adrianichthyidae > Oryzias > Oryzias melastigma. The sequence continues at coordinate 26,664,507 of NC_050512.1, forward strand.
CTCAGGGGCTGAGGTGAGGAGGGGAAGACAAAAAAAAAAAAAAGTGGAAAACTTACCTATCTGTTTGGACTGTGTGAGTGTGGAATGATGGACAACTTACCTTAAGGCATAATTGGCAGTAAAAGTTAAAATTATGTGACTTTAGCCCCCACCCACACTATCCATTACCCCCTTCCCCAATGTCCACATAGGAAAACAAAACAAAAAAAAAATACATATATATGGTTTCACTGAGCCTTTTTTTTCTTATTGTAATATTATTTTAGGATATATGCCTGAAAAGGTTAAAGTAAAAAATCCTAAAATGACTGTAATGTGTTATAAATAGATAGCATTATAATGCCAGGAAAAAAACTCTAGGTATGACAATCAAAACATTAGTAATCTGACAAAACATGATGATAATCCCACTTTCAGTATAGCAATCAGTGCATTTTACACTCTTTTGAGCTGCTTTTTATTTATTTATTTATTTTAAGATTGTTGAGTTCAACTTGAGGAAAAGCTACATTTCAGAATGGCAGACACAATAAAAAAATGGTGCCACCCTAAAATGTACACTTTGAAGTATATTTAATGTAGAGGAATAAATTAACCTATGACGCAATGACGCAAGTTTTTGGACAAAAAAGAAAACCAGCATTCCAAAGACTCCACAGAAACAGGTACTCCATCGGTGATTCTTATCAAGGTGTCCCAGTCGGGACATGCACCAGGACTTTCGTGTTACAAGGCGAGAGAACATATTTTAAGTGCGTCCAAAGCTGGATTTTATTATTGGCTGCACAAATTTAAAAATTACCTTAAAGTTCAAGCCTCACTAGCTGTAACGCTCTTAGGTGCATGAATTGTGTTCTCTGCATTTGATCCACCCCCCACCCCCCACTGCCTCATCATGGAACCCAACATGGTGGAAATAAACAAAAAAAAGTAAACTTCATACATGTAGGTTTGCAGTAATCCTCTTAAACTGTTAAAATTAATGTTAAGGCTGCCGTAAATTATAATTAAAGTAATGACTAAGAGTTATTTGTCCTATTTGTATCTTGCTGCATCAATCCTGAAAGTCTGTAAAGTTTATCACGTGTGTGTCAATCTTTTTCTTCTTCTTCTTCTAATAATAATAATAATAATTTCCAGCAGGATGAACGCTGATGTGTGTAATGCTGCCCCCCACAGGTGTTCAGTAGAAGTCACTTTGTGTGTCAATCAAAGTGTGAGTCAAGCTCATCTAAGGAGAAAGACAATTAGATGTAATGAACATCAGGTGTGTGACCTGCAGGATGAACTTTTTAAAGATCCTGTTGTTTGTGGAATCCTCATTCGGTGTCGGGCAAGATGGGAGCTGAGTCATTTGTGGCCCTGTTTGTTCTGGCTGTTTGCCTTTGTAAAGGTATGGATTTGGTTTTCATTGAAACTGAAGTGTGTTTTAATGCAAATTAAAACTTTCATCTCTTTATCTTTGTAAACTGTTTTAAAGGTTTGAGCTCACCAATTGAAAGAGGGGAGCAGAATGCAGATCATAAACAGCTTGAAAGAGAAAATGGTGAGATACAGAACATGGGCCATGAATTTTATGACCAAAATTTTTTTTTAATTTTATTTTTAATAATAAACTATTCTGGTTTCTTCTCCATCAGATGTTGCTTTGAGGAATGACCTTGGTCTTCCACAGTCACTTGACTCCAGGTTGAAAAATCTTGTTAAAGATGGTAGGTTTGTTTCCTCTAAAACCTGGGAATATTTTAAATTGAATTCACGAAGGTATCATTAAACTTAAATGTATCAAATTTTCCTTATAGTGCAACTGAAAACAAATGAGGTGGAAGCCATTTGTGTGTCCGACGCCGCCAGCAACCAGACTGTGTCCGACGCCGCCAGCAACCAGACTGTGTCCGACGCCGCCAGCAACCAGACTGTGTCCGACGCCGCCAGCAACCAGACTGTGTCCGACGCCGCCAGCAACCAGACTGTGTCCGACGCCGCCAGCAACCAGACTGTGTCCGACGCCGCCAGCAACCAGACTGTGTCCGACGCCGCCAGCAACCAGACTGTGTCCGACGCCGCCAGCAACCAGACTGTGTCCGACGCCGCCAGCAACCAGACTGTGTCCGACGCCGCCAGCAACCAGACTGTGTCCGACGCCGCCAGCAACCAGACTGTGTCCGACGCCGCCAGCAACCAGACTGTGTCCGACGCCGCCAGCAACCAGACTGTGTCCGACGCCGCCAGCAACCAGACTGTGTCCGACGCCGCCAGCAACCAGACTGTGTCCGACGCCGCCAGCAACCAGACTGTGTCCGACGCCGCCAGCAACCAGACTGTGTCCGACGCCGCCAGCAACCAGACTGTGTCCGACGCCGCCAGCAACCAGACTGTGTCCGACGCCGCCAGCAACCAGACTGTGTCCGACGCCGCCAGCAACCAGACTGTGTCCGACGCCGCCAGCAACCAGACTGTGTCCGACGCCGCCAGCAACCAGACTGTGTCCGACGCCGCCAGCAACCAGACTGTGTCCGACGCCGCCAGCAACCAGACTGTGTCCGACGCCGCCAGCAACCAGACTGTGTCCGACGCCGCCAGCAACCAGACTGTGTCCGACGCCGCCAGCAACCAGACTGTGTCCGACGCCGCCAGCAACCAGACTGTGTCCGACGCCGCCAGCAACCAGACTGTGTCCGACGCCGCCAGCAACCAGACTGTGTCCGACGCCGCCAGCAACCAGACTGTGTCCGACGCCGCCAGCAACCAGACTGTGTCCGACGCCGCCAGCAACCAGACTGTGTCCGACGCCGCCAGCAACCAGACTGTGTCCGACGCCGCCAGCAACCAGACTGTGTCCGACGCCGCCAGCAACCAGACTGTGTCCGACGCCGCCAGCAACCAGACTGTGTCCGACGCCGCCAGCAACCAGACTGTGTCCGACGCCGCCAGCAACCAGACTGTGTCCGACGCCGCCAGCAACCAGACTGTGTCCGACGCCGCCAGCAACCAGACTGTGTCCGCTTTCTGAAAGTTCTTCACTTTTGGTCATTTGTTTCTTGCTTTGCAATTCAAAATAAATTAATTTTAATTGTATAAGATTTTGTAATTATTTTTGACCTTGTCACAAGCTTTTTAGCCAATAAAGATCTTGCATGATAGGTTGGTTGGGAAACATAAGCGGTTGTTTCACAGAAATTAAAACGGGGGCAGTGCCAAGAAGTAGCTTGAGGTTGCTGGAGCAACAGCCTAATTGGACATTAGTCTATGTTGCACACATTAAACGTCTGTCTCGTTTTATTCAATGGCAGGCCAGGTTAAATTTAGCTCCCCTGCCCAATTTAGGGAAAGTCCTTGTGGCAAGACAGAATATTGCACTCTGAGTGCTGTGTTTTAGGTGTTGGAAAATCACTAATTAAAAAAAAAAAAAAAACATGGAACAGAGGGGGTAGCTGAATTTTGTCCATATTTATTCCTTTACCCTACATCTATCTCTGAATTTCAGTCAAATCCTTCTGTCTTATCTTCAGAGGACTTTTGGCTTAATGCAACTTTACCAAATTGACAAGTAATCTGTCACTTTAAACTTGGTTTTCCTTTGACCTTTTTTTCACATTTGTTTCAATAAAATCCACCAAAGCTTTAATTACAAATCTTTCAGTAGCATAAATTATGAATGTTGTTTGAGTATTGGTTGTTTCAATGACCTGTCAGAAACTTGTCTGTGTCCTACTGCAAATGGTTTAATTACCAAGGTGGGTTACAGCCCCATCACGACCAAATCTGGATCACTAATAAATGGATGTTCTGTTTTGGGTCTCCAAATATAAATTAGGATTTCAATCTTTCGTAGGAATACATTTAGTTGGCTGAAAAAAGACAAAGTTTCAATTACTGAATATGAGTTGAAAATAGAACAATTATGGGAGATTTAGACTGAGTGTTGGGGAAGCAATCTTATTAGGGTTTGCCGGAGAAACATATCATTTCATTGACAGTGACAGTAACACCGGATGCCATTTTAATTGACACTGTGGTAAAGGAGAGGAAAGAGTGACAGAAAGACAGAGAGAAAGAGTGCTTCCTCCTGGGGGATGATCTTAATTGGTAAAGTTGGGAATGTAAGCAATGGCTTGTTTAATGTATAAAAGCAGCATATTCACACCATGCTGGGTGCAGTTTCACTTAACGGGAGCCCCTGCTCTGCACTTTATAGAAAAGTTCAAAAATATTTATTTTATGTCATTTTCCCAAACTGTGAAAGTTTAGTCCATTTTGCATCAAATAATCAAATCCATGCTGGGCCTGCTTTCATGCTGTTTATAAAGTTAAGCTCTGAGGGGTAATAAATGTACCTTTTTAAAATGAAAGTATGATGACACGGGAAACTTGAAAACTTGTTTTTTGCTTGTTTTCCCACAGATGGCCAGATCTGGACCATAACTGAACTGTGAATACATTTAAGTATTAGACTGATTTGCCAAAGGGTGCACTGTGACACAGTGGTTATAGTCTTCTTGCCTCACAGCTAGAGGGCCCCTTGAATAAGTCGTGGCGCATGGACCTGAAACAGAAATCACCAATGCGGGACCTTTCTGTGTGGAGTTTGCATGTTCTCCCCGTGCATGCACAGGTTTTCTCTGAGGACTCCAGTACTACTCCCACCATCCAAATACATGCTTCATTGGTTACTCTAAATTATCCCTATAGATGTCTATGGGTGTGTTATTGTGGTTCTGCGACAGACTTGCAACCTGTCCAGGGTGTACCCTGTCTATGCTCACTTGTGGCTGGGTTAGGCTCAGGCTGTCCCATAACTCAGAAAGGGACAAAATGAGCTTAGGATTGTGGAAATTAGGTAAAAAGAGGCAGAGGTATGAGCCAGATCCATTTTTGGGTCTCCACACAATAGTCTATCATGTTTTTACTGTCACTCATCTTAAAATTACTTCGTTTAGGACCTTTGTATAACCAACTTTGACTCTTAACCACAATAGCCATCATTTCTTATTAGTGAGTCATTGTGTTGCAGCCTAGGGGCAACAATCTCACTTTTCCCTTGAAGGTGGTTTGAAAATAACAGTATCTGGAGAAAAACCCTTACACAGAGTAACCTCTCTGTGGGTATTCACTCTGGCAGATAAGTCCCCACTCACTACAATGTAAAACTGCCAAGCCTCACAGCAGACATGCGTTCAAATCTTATTGACCATACTGTGGGAGAATTTATGTTATTTTATTTTTATTCAATTTCAGTACTTCAGTTATAAAAAATAATGCCTACATCTTCCCAAATTAACACATTTTCATTCCCAAGTCACATATTGACACATGGTTAAGACCTCCGCAACAAAATTCAAACTCTACCGAACACTGGTGCCAACCTTCCACCAGAGGCATGATGGGATTCAGTGTCTTGCCAAGGACAAATTGAAACATAGGAGGTGGAAATCAAACCTGCAATCTTAGAATCAGAGGTTGACCAGAGCAAGGCAGTAAAGCGTCCTAGCCATAGTAAAGCGCCTTAGCGCTGCACCACGACCGTCTCAAAGATCCTTAATCAGGGATTGGAACTCTAGGTCTCAAGAGACACATTCCTGCATGTTTTCCAAGATACCCTGCTCTAGCATGTTCTAATTGGCTGGACGCACGTAACCCCGGTAATCAGTCGTGAGTAGAGCTTAGATATCTGAAAGTCTTGCAGACACAGAGGCCCTCAAGGCCTGGAGTTGTCTATCCCTGCCCTGTGCTTTACATACAGGATGGCAACTCCACTGTTGTTCCTGGATCTAAGGTTCAACTATCGGACGAATTCACCTCTCCAGTTCCCTGGCCTTTCCCAGGTAAACTGAGGAGTGTGATTCCCCGGTAGTTGGAACACATCTTCCAGTCCCCCTTCTTGAAAAGGGGAACCACCACCCCAGTCTGCCAATCCACCGGTCACCTACTGGCATGCAATACTGCACAGACGTATCAGCCAAGACACTCCCACAGCATCCAGAGACTTGAGGTACTCGGGGCGAACTTCATCCACTCCCGGAGTCTTGCCACAGAGGAGCTCATCAACTACGTCAATGACCTCAGCTTGGATGATGGACAGCCCCACCCCAATTTTGAAAGTTTTGTTTTTAAAACTGAACATTTTGTTTGCAGTTAAGTAAATTGTGAACTTTGAAACTTTGACTTTTGTTCACAATGTGATGGCACAAATAGCACTACATCTTATTAAGTTATGTTTCCTTCCAATCAGTGAGGTGAGACAATTTATTACATTTTTTAATGCAATAAAACAATTTTAAAGTTAAATCCAACTTTGAATTGGACACATTTAAAGGCCACTTATTCTAGGGCCAAACATGTTAGAAAAGAAAAGCACATTTCTAATACACATAGGGCCATCTGTCATCTTATTCAAAAATGTTTTTAATTGTGTAGTAAGGAGACACTGACAAAAATCCTGTCACTGAAAAACACAGTTTAAACACATTGCTTTAGGATGTATACATAGAATTAGAATTAAAATAATATTTTTTAGAAATAAATATTCTCGTAACTATTTGTATTCCAAAGTTTTTCTTTTAGATTCAGCAAGCTACAATTCTTCTTAAAACTCTTTCGAATAAAGATTTCTTTACATTTCTTCTTCTTGGGAATTTAGTAATCATTAACTTACAGATGACAAAAAATGGCAAGTCTAATTTTTTTCTTGAAACCTCTTTAGACTCTTAAGACTTTCTGTTTAAGAAATGTACGTCTTGCTTGCCCTTCTTTGGCTTGTTCTCAAGAATGAGGTTCTTCTGACGCAGAACAAGACCGATCAAAACATTCTTACAATTGAACTAATTCATGTTGGTTCATATGACACTTCTACTCACGTCACTAACATTCACTTTATCGTGGAAGGTTTCCCCAAGACACCACTGATGACCCCTCAGGTTTCCGGCTGGTCCAAAACAGAATTGGAGTGGACTTTCTAGAAATGCCAGCTGATCAAATGTCAGCAAATGTCAGTTGCTCTCGCTGATCCATCTTAGGCTGACAGGCATGTTTATCACCACCTAACCCCACCACCCTTGATTCCGCTGCTTCCATCACATTTTCTTCAACATGCAATCTTTATCTGACCATGCTTCTGTGCTCTTTATTTTATCTATGATTTGATGAGCCTTGTCTGTTATGGCCTGGTGCTCAATACATTTGTATCTTCATTTATATGGTTTCAATGTCAAATCTTCTTCTCATGGTCCTTGTGATTCATGTTTTCAGGGATGTTCTTCACCTGTGTCCAGCTTGAATTTTCAGGTCAAGCTCATCTAGTCATAGTTTTGATCTCAATTGCTTTTAAATGTGTATGTCTTATAAAGACCATATTGTATTAATTTTCCCACATATTTTATTTGAGTTTCGCTCCCTCCCCCAACTCTACTAACTAAATTGTCGAAACTGTTGTTGATCAAATGATCTTGATCATTGTTGGAACAGGCACAAGATTTTAAAATTCTAAAATGAAATAAAATTACTTGGTTTGATCAGGAGAGTTGACCTTTTTTATTTGTGACTTACTACAAAGTCTTTGTTTTCACTTCTCTCTAATTAAGATATAACAATTTTCATATGCTGTACACTGTTTTCTGCTCTTAACATTAAATTAATACAAGACCAGTAGAATACCCAGGCAGTACAAAAACACAAAATTTCATCGACAATCATCTAAAATTCATCAACAATATAAACACTTCATTGCTCATCCTTATTGTCAGGGTTCGGTCTTCCAGTTCCACCTCTAACCATTAGAGGGAGCCCTCTTGGGAGTTTTAACATCTCCTACGTTCTCTCTTCATATCCCGTCAATAATTTTGACAAGCTACAAAATGTTGAAAACTATTTAAGGTTTAAGTTGATTTATTCTGGAATAATATTCCAGCCTTTTTATTATTCATATTTATGTTAAAAAGTTTGGTTTTAAAGTTTTAAAAATTGGCAATTTACTAGCTTTTTGGTCTATTTCGGCATTTATTAAGATTTTTTTAGGCTATTTTTGAGTTTAGCTAATATTAAGCTACATGCTGCTTTGGCCAATTTAGGCTTTTCTTTGTTTTTAAGTCTGTTTTGGAGTTTAGCTAATTTTTAGCAACATGCTAACTGTTTTAGCTAATTTAGGCTTTTTTCAATTTTTAGGTTATTTTCAAGTTTAGCTATTTATTTCAGCTACATGCTAGCTGTTTTGGTTAACCTCATTTAGGTTTTTATTAGGCTATTTTGGCACTTAGCTAATATTTTAGCTGGCTAACAGCTTCAGCGTTTTCAACTATCAACGTAATCGTTTTCATCTAGCGGTATTTTTAGCAATCAATTTCAGCATCTTCAGCTCTTTGCACAAACTTCTTCAGCGGCCAAATTACGCTTACAGCATTCACACTAGCATTGTTGCAGGTAATGCTATATATCTGGTTCACAATTGTGTTAAAAAGTTATGGTTTTAAAGTTTTATGAATTTAGTTTTAGGGTGTTCCAATAAATGTGTATCCCGTTCGGCCCGCGACCTCAGGTGTGTTTTGGATTTTGGCCCCTTGTGCGATTGAGTTTGACACCCCTGCCTCGCGTCTATCTAGCAATCCTCAGTGTTTCTATTGTATCTTTTGCCATTGCGTGTTTTTGACATTTGCCTGTTTCTACTCACTTCCCTGTCTCGCTCCACGTTTTTTGACTCCTGCGTGGCTTGTGACTACATCTTGTTCTGCCCTCGCCTGTTTTGGTCACTATTAAACTTACCCGCCTGCATATGAATCCAAACGCCTCTGCATCCTCGTTACAAAAGGACAGTCAGAGTGAAGCTTTTTTCTTTTCTCATATTGGTACTTTTTTCAGATTATATTGCATCCACACAGTTTGGTCTGCTGCAGTCTTTGGTATGTTCTTAAAAGTACATTTAGTAAAAACAAATAAAATACATTTTCATTTTATTGTCTTTTTTTTTACACAAACTGGAGCTGATTGAAGACAAAATGGGTATTTGACAGATTTTATAAGACATCGTTGCAATATCAAACCACAGTGATTTCAAGTCAAAGTGTTCTTTTCTTTTCACAACTATTTGTAATTTTGCATTTCTAACTTCTTTCAAGGCTTTACAATCCAATACTTTTGAACTATAGTTGAGTTTGTCGTTTTTATTTTATTGTCTGGAATCATTTCTGAACTTCTAGGTATATGTATAGGATAATTATTAATATTTTGTGTAAATGATTCACAAAGTAAAGCATTATGTTGATTTTTACGTCAAAGATGTTTTTTTGTTTTTCTTCAAACTCGCCTTTATGTTTGCAGTTTTCCAGACGAGCTAAATTTCTTTTGTGCTCGTAATTCTACAATGTATCTTTTTCTTGAAAAACAGAACTTTTTTTTTGGAAGGTAATATTACATTTGGCCGTATATGCTGAAATCTAGTAACATCAATGAGATTGTAGCTTTTCAGGATGATAGTAGAGTTACACAGCTTCTTCCTTGTAGGCTTGTATGCATCATTTTGACATCTGCTTATTGTATTTTCTCAAGCAACTTTCTCATTCCTCTGCTCACTTTCTTACATATTTTGTTGTCTCTGCTGGAAGTTTTATGATGATTGGTGAATCCAACTTTTTGTCCATGGGTGCTTATGTGTGCGTGTGTGGGTTTGTGCTAAATTATACATCCTGCTGTAGGTTCAAAAGTGCAGCACAGTAAAAGGGAAGGATAAAAAAAAGACATGAAAGACATAAAATTGTTTGTGGAGGCAACATGAAGCAAAATAAGAGTTTTGTTTCAGAGAATAGGAATTTGCAGCAACACAGAATAAAACAGCAAACATATATGAGCATTTAAACTAATAGATCAAGAGAATCTAGTGCTGTTGTTCTGAATGTGATGGTGTCCAGACTGAAAAGACAGATGTGATGCAGTTTGAGTGATTACATGCCTTCTGCAAATGAAATCATCACGGCTCTGTTTGCCGGTGGGAAACACTGTCAGCGTTCCCTGATGGAGCGAAAGCTTTCCCACTACAGCAGAAATAATATTAAAATGTTCTTTGTCAGTGTTTCTGACTTAAATATCATTTACTTTGAGTAATACTTCAAAGTACATAATTAAATTGCACAGTTTTATTTTACTCCAGTGGCCTATTTTTTAAAAGTAAATGAAGGAACTGAACATAAGAAAAAAGCTTTGCCTGACCTTGTGAAGTACAACGCAAACTGCTTTTATAAGTGATGTGGCAGACAAAACATTCTGCGGCAGTGTGATTCCAGGATTAAAGACTCATTCCAATGAAAATGGAGTTTTCTGTGTTTTTAAAATGTTCTTGTGAAATTTGTCTGATAATATAAATAAAATTAAGCCTAAAATTGCACTTCTGAGTATTTCTTCATGCAAATCATTGTGATTAGGAGCAGACAAAGATATTTGTTAAAAAAAGTTTGTATTTGTGAAAATACGCTCAGGGGCCACAAATTCCCTGCTCCACTTTGCAAAAGGGAGGGAAAAGGGGGGCAGGGTTGATCTGTGCTAACAGTCCCTCCCAGAACTTGGTGGTAAATTTATAATGATCTACTGCAGCTCTACAGAAACTATGTCCTAGAAAACAAGTTTCTTTTAAATTTAGTCTGAATGCAGCATATTTATAATTAAAAGACCAGAACTGCAGTTACAGTTGCATTGTGTACATTATGACTAGTTTAAATGTGGAGACTATTTTGGCCAACAGGTGTAACTACAGAGTGTGTGTGTAGACAGGCCCCGCCCATTCTGTTAATTAGTCCTGTTTTTTTTATGATGTTGATACCGTCTGTTGCCATCTTCTTCTTTCTTTTTCCTTACCCCACCTTCTTTTTTTCCGCCCGGTCCAACAACAAAAAATAAAAAATAAATAAAACATAATCAATATAAATAAAGTTTAGCACAAAATACAACAGGGGTTTATACTCAATAAACTCCTGTTGTGTCGGTAAAATCTGCCCAACACAAGAAGCTCTCAGCCCGTATCTGTTGGCTCAGGACAAGTTAAAACATAAATAAATAAATAAATAAATAAATAAATAAATAAAAGACCACTTAAAACGCTTTTAAAGTCCCCTCCAATGAAAATCCTGGTTTTTTTTTTTTTAGTTTTTAACATGTATGTGTGGTATTTTTCTTATGAAAGAGAAAAAATGTAATAAGAATTTTGTTTTGCATTTCCAAGTATCTCTCCTTTTAAATCGCTGTCAATCAAACTGTCATAGACAGACTAATATTTCACTTAAAATGAAAAAAAAATGATTATGTAGTAAAAGACTATCTGAATATTAATACACTTTTTGTGCTAATAAATAGTAAAACACGACCACTAAGCAACTGTTTCTCGTACACAAGTCAATTTTAGCCAAAAAAAAAAAAAATCATGATGCTTTCTTTTGATAATTGTGTCTTTTTTCAGACTATTGAGTCTCAGATCATTCAGATCACTGAATTAGATTCATTGTCTGTGAAGAACAGCAGAACTTTGGCCCGCCTCGTCTTTCGCATTTTGATTGAAGCTTCCCAGTTCGTGCTGCGCAGCCTCTCTTGTTCTTACATGCAGCATTTTAAATCGATAAAACAATAGCCAAATGAACTATAGAGCTAATTCACTGAATTGAGATGTTCCTGCACCTGTTATTTTTAGCCAAAATAAAAAAAACCTGAGTCGTTTTCCATGACATAGTTGTTCATCAGAAATTCACCTCTGAGTTTTTAGAGGGACTATTGGCCCAGAATAAGCCTGCACTCATTTCCTATCATCCCTTTGTTTACAGACTTTCTGACTAGCTTACAGCCCCTCACCATCCCAACCTAACATCACCTTTGCAACAACAATGGCGAACAAAATCTGTGCCATCCAGCTGTGAAGTTTTGAGCAGGATGCCGTGTCAGAAAAGGAGAACAAAGACGTACATGGATCTAGTCACCTGCAAGTGATGCAGTGTGGACACCAAGTGGACGCCAACTGTGGAACCTACATCACTGCTACAAGCTTTTTCCAATGGCTTTTTTTTGTCTGATTTACAATGACTTGAACTGATAAATACTCATAAATGCACATTTACGCTTATTTTTCTTTAAATATGTCCTCCATCATGAGAGAAATGCCACAAGAACTCAATAAAAACTAAAAAGTCCATTTTTTTGGAGTGGATTTTTGAATTTTTGAACACTAGAAGACTTGAGTGAGGATGACGGATACCTCACTGCGCTAAAAGACTATTAAAAATTACATTAGATCTATTATTCAATTTTAAATCCATGTGTTTTACATTTGTTAAAGAGCTCACAAATTAAAACATATAGCATGTATGTAAGAATGCAAGAAATCCACAGTGCAGAGGAGACAAAAAAGGCTTTAAAGTGAGAAAAGCAGGGAAAAAAATAAATATATATGTTTTTTTTTACATAAGAATATCCTCCATCATTGTTTCCTCTCACAAAGAGCCCACCTGGGCTCTTTCCTGTTTCCCCTATATCTCTGCTAACCCCTTCTTTTTTACAATTATTTCCCTATTATGCCTCTCGTCCATCTGTCCATTTATTATTTGATCCTCAATTTTCTCCATCAATCTCCCTTTTTACATCATTGTCCGCTGCACCTCATGTCAATCCTTCTTTTTTTGTCTGTATCCAGCTGTCAATCCCTCGATTATCTATCCATCTCTCCTTTCTTAAGGCTTTTTAGTCTTTTTCCTGCTCTCAGAAATCATGGCCACGATCCCTGTGGGGAAATTTGTCCTGATAAAATGTCACTCACATGCAAACACACCCGTAAACACTCTAGCCCACAAGCGCATTTCTACACACACAAATACACACGTGCACGTATCCAAAAAGCCTGTATTTGTCCTAATAAAACGTCAAGCCGGCAGCAAAATGAACTGTAATGACTTTCAGGCTGTACTAATGGCCAATAAATCCTGGATTAGGAAGCTCACACGCACTCCCTCTCTCTCACACACATGCACACACACATACAAACACACCCACACAGGGTCATGTTTCATGGCGTGCTGCGCTGGGTTCATTCAGGAGTCAGATGGGTAAAGTTTTAAGCTGTTTTCTGCTGTTAATGACTGTTGTGCTGACTTTTATAATAACAGCATGGAAAGATATCAGCAGGAATTAGCATGCTAGGATCATTTAAACCAATGATTCATGATGACTGGGGCTCCAAGCCATTCACACTCACACACAGAGCAGATGCACGCACACACGCGTAGATACAGCGATCACACACACAAGTGCTTCCATCAGAGGATTTCACTTTATGACAGTTCAGAGTCATTTTCCGGCTAAATGTACAAACTAAAGTCCCGGAAGCAGTGTCTCTGTCGTCTTTCATTATCAGCTCAGTGATGGATTCATTTCATTGCTTTATTTTAGACAGAATCAGCAGGATAAAGTGCAAATGAGAGGGAAAATTGTGTATGTAGGATTTTTAAGGGGGATTTTTCCTCTGTGAGATGGAATGAGGAGGAAAGATTCACATAGAGGACCGGCATGAAAGTGATGGTCATCAGTCAAGATACGTTTTTGCTCAGGAAAACTCAGCTTTTTTCCTAGCTCTAATCAGATATAAATCTGTATTAAGCCTGCAGCAACTTTGTGCAGTGCAGTAAGGTTGAACTTTTTAGCAAATTTTCGATGTTTGTGGAGCATTTTAAAACAAAAATTCGAAAAGAAATTCTTAGTTTTTGTGCTATTTCAGTTGGGAAAAATAAAAACTTCTTTTCTGCTCCATTAAAAACAAACTATTGAAAAATGGGGAATGCTTTATTGAGGTCAATACCAGATGATGAGATATAGTGAGAGAACTCACCAGAAACATGATTAGACTTCACTCCAGCTCTTCATCAAGCTGCCAGTCCTGTTGCTAGATGTCACCCATTTAGACCTGCAGGCATGGAAGATGAGGATCTACAGCCTATTTATCTGAATGACATACCAGCATAGGCAGCCGGATTTGCAGCCAAAATAGCCGTATTTGCAGCTACCAGCACGGTGGAGGCACCAGCAAAGCAGCTGTCTCTGCAGCCACATCATCTTCTCACTGCGTGATTACAGCAGTTTTTGCTCACTTCCAGTCATCCTGGCATAATTAAGCAGTTCATACTTCCAATTCAAGCTCTAAATATTTTGACTTTTACGAAGGTAGTTTCCATAACTTCTCTTGGCGTAAACGTCTTTTTTGCATTGGTTTGGTGCGAGAAAACCTTGCTGCACATAAACGTTGATGCCCAGACATCATTAGCCAGAATTGGAAGTTCCTAACCCCCTTCCTCTTATACTCTTAACCCGAATGCTTCCCCTACCTGTCCAATTGTAGAGGCATATGTTGGGCTATTGTGTCCGGATTGGTTTTTTTGAAGGGAAAACGCTCGTGGTGGAGGGGTTCGTATCCCTCTGCCGCGAGGGTCCTCCGCATAGTGCTGTGCTGCAGAAGAGAAACGCATTTCTTCAAAAGGGTGTGTTCTGAAGTAGAGAAGTTTACATGTAAATGTAAGTTTTAACATGAAGTTTTTCAAGATATAAAATCGATGTTATGTAATTTCCAAGATGACTGGCGACTACTGATGACATCATCAAGAGGGAGTGACATCCGAATCAAAAGACACTATTTTTTTCAATAACTCTGTTTGGAGGGATGCATGTAGGGGTGGAGGAGGAATTTGGATTCGGCCTTATTGTTTTTTTTTTTTACGGTCTTAAAAGACTAATTTAACTGGCGACCCCAACAGTTGCATTTTTATGTTTGAACAAGTGCTCTGAATTTTAACTCGTTAACGCATGTCATTAAAAAAATATATTGTGAATGTGTTAATATTCATTAATGCCAACAAATCACACCTCAAGGAGCAGCAATCCATGACCTTGCCACGGCGGTGCAGCCTTCCACATTGAAAGACTTTGTTTTTTTTTGTTTTTTTTTTCCCACTGATACCATAGTTACAATAATAGTTATAATAAATAAATATTAAATCTGTTTTTAGATTGTCACAATAGGTTAAATAAAGCTTAAATTCAGATAGTAAGTTTGACCTCCTACTGCTTGTTTTTTTCCAGAAGATGAAAAAAAAACGTCTGAAAGCGGCCTGCGCTGTGATGTAGAGCAGTGACCAGAATTTTTTATTTTTTTATTTTTTATTAGGTGTCCAGGTCCGCTTCTTATGTCTGTGTGTCAGCATCTTAGCTTTCTTGCAGTAATACTGCAGACATTAAAGTATTTAGAGTTTTTTATTATCTTACTGTTGTCTTACACATGACTCTTTTGGGTTAACATTTGACACATTTAAACATTTCAGACATCAAAAATTAAGGGACATTTTCTCTCTGGCCTGTTTTGGTAATTTGATCTAATTTATCTAATAAAACATTGTGATTAATTGGGTTTAATCACAACACAAAATTCTGATTAATCTGATACATTTTTTATTCAATTGACAGCCTTAATTAAAAATACATTTACATTTTTACATTTTTTAGGTTGTTTTTGGTTTTGTCATAATTTTTATATTTATTATTACTTTGTCATTCTTGAGCCTTTTTTCAGTGACCACTATGCTTCTTTAATTAGCAGATAGAGAGACACCACCTATTGTACGATTTGGGAGACTAAGGGGTACAGAACTAAGATATTATAGATAATAACTGGCTGCAGTTTTGTAAACCTGACAGAGGTTTTTCTGAAACATGATGTCTTTTTGAAGTAAGTTGTATCATTTTAACTACAGTAGAACAGAACAGAATCCCTCAGGGGAAAAAAAATGTTATTTTGAGATTTGCCGCTTCAAATCTGCCAAGAGGTTAATTAAAAAACAAGGAGCCTCCATGAGGGAAACCCAAAGGATGTGTGTTGCAAACCTAGAAATTTTGGTCCACTTGTCTAATTAAAAAATCACAACATGTTGAAATATTTTTCTTATTTTGAGTTGGAAAATAAATAAAAAAAAATAAAAGATGAAAACAGATCAAAATCAGACATGCAGAAGTTGCTCCCAGATGAGTATTTTGTTTTATCTTGAGCATGTTTTTGAGCCAACATGGTTAAATACTTACAAAGACAAATCTATTTGTTAGTTCTGTATGTAATTACGAAATTATGTGCTTTCCATCCAACAGTGAAACAGGATTTCTGTTCTGCAGCGTGAACTCTAACAGGAAAGAGAATCTGAAACTCTCTCGATATTTGAGCCGCTTTTCTGTTGTCTTACAGACAGCTGTCTGCGTGCGTCGAGAGAACAGTGGAACTCAAAGATGACCTGTGTCATGGAATCACGCCACAGATACTGACTGAGATATTTTCAGGGACGGGAACCAGCGTTTTACCTGATATGAATAATGCCTGTAGGGGCAAGGCGGGGACCGTCATTATGATGACACATTCACACTGTGATGCAGCCTGTTGTAATGTCAGTGCTGACCCCTATTACCTGACGAGTGGAAGACATTAGTGAGCTCATTAAAAACTGTGACCGACCGAACAATTTACTCATCTTCTTATGCTTCACTTTTCTATTTTCGGTTTCACACTGTGTCTTTGTCCTCACAAAGAGCGCGGCTGAAGAAAGCAAATGATGTCAGTTATTAGGTACAATATAATGCAAACTGCAGCCTAAATAAATTGGAAGAAGACAACTAAACTCCAGTATATTTCAGTAAAATAGCACTTTAAATAATTTTTCCGAAGAAGCTAAAAATAAATAAGGTTTTATTTAAAATATTGCATATTTTCTAAAGTTTGAACTCCAGAAAAAGTGAAAGTTTATACTGGTTTATACTTCTTCCAATTCCTTCTTTGCTACATGTTGAAAACACATCTGCTACTTTCTTAAACTGACTTCACTTAAAATTCTAAACCCACAAGCTAGCAAAGTTAAGAAGAAACATAAATTTAGAAACTTATCTTTCGCAGAAAAGAGATAGTGAGGAATCAGAAGGCCTATAAGGAAAAAATAAAGCTGAGCTTAACAGACAAAAACAAGGAGTCTTTGCTCCGAGCACAAATTCATAGTTGTTCCCATACATCAGGAGTTTGCAACCTTTGACGATAAAAGAGCCACTTGGACCAGTTTCTTACTGATCAAAACCCAGAAAGACCAAAAGCCCAACCTCAATGTTTAGAAAAATACACTATTTCATGTTTTTGTGGTAATTAAGTAATTCATTTACAAAATCTAGCTTTTAAATATTACAATTATTGTATATATTATATTGTTCTGTATTTTACCATTTTAGCTTATTTTACTTTTGATAGCTGTACTTATGAGGTCCTTTCAAAATAAAGTACACCAGATTCTTCTGCGGAACAAAAAATTGAAGAAAGCCAAATCAAGTATTGCCTTTTCTATCATTGTGACTTTGGTGAGCCTTCGTCCTTTTTCTCATTTTGCTATTGATTATAAATTTGAAAACATTGCTGTAGAATCCACAAAAATGAGCGTTACATAAAAATTATTATTATTATTTTTTAATAACCACTCTTAAAGTGGTTAAATTACCAGACATGTTAAATACACTAAAAATAAATTACAAAACTAAATTAGAAAAAACAAAAAAAAAACAACAACAAAAAAAAAAACAAAACAAAACTACAAACCCATTTTTAAATCAAATTGTTTGCATTTTCTTTATGCCATTATGGAGGGCTGAAAGAGGCTCCGGAGCCTCAGGTTGCAGACTCCATCCATGCACCAAGCCCACGCTCTGCGCAATATTCAGCACCTAGCCATCTATGTTCAAAGATGCTGCTAAAAAAGTTGCTCTAATGATGGATTCATGTTTATAATTACATTTGAAAAAAATTAGCTTTAGTGATCTTCATTAAATTTCTCGTAAAAATAAATTTTAAAGCAGATGAGAAATTTTCAGCACAATCTGGTTGCAGACATCAACGCCCCATCCTCAACTGGAACCAGAAGTTCCCCATATCTCTTTAAAAAAAAAAAATCACTATTTCGACTGGCCACCCTAATTATTAGGTTTTCTCGCGATTAAAGCTTTAATACAACTTTGATTACAACTCTGGTTGGGTTTGGGGTTACGGTTAGGGTAAGTTGCATAAGTTCCACTTCCAGCCGACAATGTCAGTTGCTATCTTGTCTGGAGCTGGGGTCCCTCTCGATATTTTATGGAGGATGAAAATAAACTTTACGCTCAAAACTTAATTGGAAGCTAAAAAAAATGTGGTGCCCATTGTGAGAATAATGTCTGACATTAAACCGATCCGTGGCCTGAAAAAGGTTGGGGGACACTGATTTAGACAATATACTATATATTATCCTTAATTGAAAATAAAAGATGATTGTGTCCAATGTTTCTATAATGTTCATCCGTGTATAGACTTGTGTTTGCTATAAGAAAAGAATATTAAATTCGAAAAAAAAAAAAAACGCAAAAACAGGTGGTACATAACACTAACTGGGACTGTTAAAGATGCTGCATGGGCCCGTTGTATGAGCAGTTATAAAATAACAAGTTTGGGATTAAAAAAAAAAAAAAAACAACAATTTCCCGTTCTCCATATGCTCTCCCCCTTTCCCACTTTTTCCTCTTAATGGAGCAGTTTCACAGCCTAATAGCCTGGAGAACAAATGATTTCCTGATTTTCCTGAGCTGCTGAAGACACTTCTCTGCTGGCAGACGGCAGCGGATAGAGGACGACTGCTGGTGCTAATGACAGATTCAAACTTCTACCTCATGTCTAATCTAGACCCTCTCCACCCATCCACAGTGACTGGGAAAACACAGGCGTTTGCAGAGGTTAAGATCCGGTGGAACAGGTCAGTTTTCCTCATTGGTCTTTGATTTGACTTTGAGCTCCATCCCTGGGGTAGCTAATAGTCCATTTGATGCAACTGTTCTTTCAGGAGGAAGATTAAAACAAAAGTGAAATACCAACTCGTTCATATTTTCTAGTATTTAGCGGAAGCTGGATATCAAATTCTTTACCAATGTTTTTGTTCTGATCTTTGTAACAATAATCTGCTACATATAATCCAGACAGTTTATTCGACAGGAGTATGTCACTTTCCTTCTTGTTTTCATCTGCCTGAAGGAATCCTCCAGAACAAAGAGGGTGTGCATATGACTTCAAAGGCAGCCATATTGGATGGATGCATTACAGAGTAGTGAATAGATAGAAACTATGGTAAATTCTTGTTGTGCTGCTGGATTTCCCAAAAAGATGAAAGTTTTGATCATTATTTCCAAGAGGCAATTTTACCAGTTCAGTAACATCTAACGCAGCTGATGGTTCCATCCAATATGGCAACAGAAACAAAAATTACAATATTCCCTTTCTATAATCAAGGTTCATCCGTCATCCGTCTGTTTTGTGGATTTCTTTTCGGCACAATGTTACATTGTTTTTAATTTTTAATTTTTTTTTTTACAGTAAGTGTTCTGCATTCTGAATGGCTGTTGACCTTGTCATCAATCTCCTACGCACCGTGTCTCTTGTACACAATGCATTCAGTTATGTCATCCTTCGATCATGCCCAGATCTTTCTTTTCATTCGATAATTTAAGATTTTTCTTTGGTTTGAACTTCTAGAGTTTAAATAATTTAGAAAAGTGTGAAAATGTTCATGTCTATCTGAGAAAAGAGTATAAAGAGTGTGGTGAGGAGTTTTACAGCCTTAAAAAAGTCTGTAACCTCACTTTGTGTCTTTCACCTATAGCGGGTTATTTATGGAATTGATCTCAAGCAATAAACAAAGGAACAATAAACATGGTTTAACAATATAAGTGCACATTGTCACAAAGCTGTTTTGTTTTGTGTTTTAATCTTCAGGTTGAGCACAATATGTACCCCTTGCAGATCCATAAAGTAGGCCATTGGTGTTTCCTTCACAACAATCTACTTGCATATCAAAAGGAAGAAGTCAGAAAAAGGTTTAGTGTTAAAATCCTTGTTGATTAGTATTTTTTTAAATACTTACCAACAGCCATATCAGGTTCACAGCAATGTAAATCACTAAAAAACCCAAGTTTTGTCCGGCTAAACTGGTCTTTGGACCTGTTCAGACCAGCATTTAAATGTTGATTGTTGAACACTGAAAGGACGTTTACGGTTTTCCAGTAACATTTGCATTAAATTACAGGGACCATACAAAGCAGAAAGGTTACTATTTGTTGCACGGAGAGCATGACGGACTCCTTAGAGGCCCTTTTCAAGAAAAAGTCAGATCAGGTGATTGTCAGTTAGGCTTAAAAGAAGAAACCAGTGACAAGAGGCATCTGAAAAAACCCATATAAAACTGAATTTGCAAAGTTCAGCTTAAAATATATTTATATATATATATATATATATATATGTATATACATTGCCTGTTCAAAAGGTTTTGGATACGCTTCCTGAGTTAAAGCAGTCTTCCCATTAATGCTTGCGTGTATAGAGTTATGATGCCAGAATAATTTTATTAAATGAAGGCCGGAGACTTTGCAGCTTACTTGGGGACAACCCAACCTTTGTCTAGATTTTATAACATTTACATGCGTGGACCAGCAGAGTGGCAGTTTCTGCCCTGACACTGGAAAGTTGCAAGTTGAAATCCATACCTGAGTCATACCAAAGATTCTAAAAAAGGGTTCCAGTGCCTCCCTGCTTGACATTCAGCATTAAGGGGTTGGAGGGGGGTTAAACCACCAAATGGTTCTTAAACACAGCTGTTTCTGCAGGGTGAAAGTCATCTGGGTGAGTTCGGGCACGAGGTGATTTTCACACAGTTAAAGGTCTTTCTCCAATTGAATGTTAAACGAATATTTCATTTTAGGCTATTTTGAAGTTTAGCTAATATTTCTGCTACAATTATAGCTGTTTTGGTGAATTTAGGCTTTTCTTTTTAAGTTTTTATTTGGCTGTTATGGAGTTAGGCTAATATTTACATGCTAGCTGTTTTGGCTAATTTAGGCTTTTTTTCTGTTTTTTTAAGGTATTTTGAAGTTTAGGTATGTTTCAGCTACATGTTAGCTGTTTTGGCTAACCTATCTTTTTATGTTTTATAGGCTAATGTGGCATTTAGCTAATATTTTAGCTGGCTATCAACTTCATCGTTTTCAGCGATTAACCTCAGCTTTTTCGGCTATCAGCTTCAGCATCTTTAGCTATCAGCACTAGCCTCTTCAGCTGCCAAATTCAGCTTACAACATTCACACTAGCATTATCGCAAGTATTACTATATATGTAGTTCATAATTTAGTATAATAAATTATAATCATACATTATAATCATAGTTTGACACCCCTGGTTTAGAGCATCTCTAGAATACTTCTGCTTTAATTTTAGCGGCTCACGCAAGAACCAGGACCATGATAAGCCAGTTTAAAGGACCCGGCAACATAAACTTGGTCAGAGGAAAAGGACTGTTGCTAAAGAAAATGGAAAAAAATGTCCTGGGCAGATATAAAATTACTGTACATTAGCCCAAGTTCACAATACACCAAAATCCATCCATCCATCCATTTTTATTGCTTTGACCAGTGCAGGATCGCATGTTTTTGTGATGACAATTTTAGCAAAGAGTTAGACCTGTTTAGGTTATTATAATAATTTAGTGTTGTTTTGTATTGGATTTTTTTGCTGCACAAGGGAACAATGAAACTCTTGAAAACCTTGTTTGAACATTTTTAGATGGATGCAAATGTTTTTAGCTTCAGCCAGCTAACCTTGTTTGGACATTTTGTCCATATGCCTCCCAGACTCCTTCCTGGGGAGCCCCTATAAGTCCGTCAAGATGGGTAGACCCCCTGTGGTAGACCCAAGATGAGCTACAGAAATTTCCTCTCTCTGCTAGCATGGGAACACCCCAGGGTCCCCCCAGAGGAGCAAGAGAGGTGACTGGAGAGAAGGAAGTCTTTATTACTTGGATTACTTCCCTTGTGACCCGACCACAGATAAGTGGAATATGATGGATGGATAAGCATATGTTATCAAATGGTTAATGTAGGTGAACTAACTGGCAGACTGATTCAGTCAAAGAAAGATGACCTTGTCACTTCAAAACACTCACCTGATCGATTCGCAGAGTGACAAACATCCAGGTTGGCTCTTAAGTGCAACATTGGAAAGAAATGTCTTGGAGTACTTCACAAGGTGGACTGATCAACAATATTCACACACACACACATAGGTGTGTTCATGCACACATGCATTCACATGTCTGCAATTTCCATGAGCAGTGAACCCTGGCTGACATGCTGTCAGCAGAACAAGAGAAAAGACATCTCACCATCCATCAGTGTTTGGATGAACACAGACACGATTCCTTTTCAATTCTCAACCTTGGAAATGTTGCAAAGTTATTGTGAGCGGTTGTCTGTTTAGAAGGTAAAATAATTGATGAGGAGCTGGAGAGGTGAAGTTACTGTTTTATCAAAAACTGCAAAGACGGCCAGATTCTTGTATTCATGTTTACCCTCTGAAACAGAGAAGTTTATCATACGAGAGGAAACAAACTTTTCTTTTTTTGTTTAAGGCTTTTAGTCTGCCCTTCAGGATGATTCACAGTTTTTAATTCCATTCGCTTCCCTCATTAGAAGCAGCATGACACTTACAATTATGAAAAGACAATGATTTTTTTTTTAATGTCTTCCAAGTTTTTGATGAAAACGATGACTTGAAGTCATTCGCAGAAGTTTGCATTTTGCTTTGAAAAGTATTGTGATTTTATTTTTTCATACTAATCAGCAAAGTGTCACAAAGTTTTCCTTAAATTTTCCTTTGCTTTTATAGTGCTTCACCAAAACTCAAACACTGTTGGCTGCTGTCAAAGAACTACTTAAAATGTTGGACCTTTCAGTCCCACTTAGTGAAATCTGCATGTAGAGTCCCACTAAAAACCCTTTTGTAAGTACCCCAATCAGCTATTGCAGTAACTCCAAACCTCGCAGCACAGAATACACCTGGATACAATGTCAAACATTCAGGTATAGTGTCATTTTTTGGAAAGGACAACCTCAGCTGACTAGTTTATGTCTTATGCGGAAGTCTCTCTTTCAACAAATTCGCTGCTCAGCGCTTGTCCAAAAATGTATTCATAAGATTGATGCCCTAAACCAGGGGACTCAAACTGGCGGCCCGCGAGCCATTTACGGCCCCCAAGTTGATATTTTGAAAGTTCAAGGTCTACTAAGCAATACTTTCTGCATGTCCAGACTTCTTCCCTGATAGTTTTGTATTTGCTATGTAATGTTTCAGCTTGGTTTATGCTTAAAACTTTGCATGTGCTTTTTTCATTGGGTCTGGTCATCAAAGAACTCCTTAGCAACAGTTGTTAGCATCGTTAGCTCCTGTCTTTTCACAGAACATGCAGAAGATATTGCTTAGTAGTACATAGACGTGAACAAATGTTCAATAAACTTGTTCAGTAGACATAGACAATAAGCATATTTTTGGCACAAATGGAGCCCCATACAGCCCAGCCTCAGCCAGACTCTGCCTATGCCACACACATCTCGGGGGAGCAAACAGCAAATGTTTTTAGCCTGATTGCTACATGGAGAGGTGTCTGTGTCTCATTTTACAAAGCATGGAAGACACTGGTAATGTTGAGTGATCGGATTTATTTATTTATTTTTTTAAAAAAGCTCTACAAAAGCATCGATAATCCCATCTCTCCACATCTGGCTTCATGAGACCATTCAGAGACTCAGTGCAGAGAGCTTCACCCCTGCACCAAGATTTCAGCGGCGTTTCCATCTCTCTGTGACACAGTTTGAAGACTAGCTGTCCCTCATAAGTCTCAAGGGGAAAAAATAAGACTAAAATCAGAGGACCTTTTTTCATTTTTATCTTGATGCAAAAAAGAAAAATAACATAAATTCAGGTCAAGAATGGCCAGCTTCTTTTCATGTTGGATTTGGATTCTGCAGAGTATAAGAGTATATTTATATTTAAAGAAGTTTACTTACAAAAAAAAATGTTTTATTGTATAATGAATAAAATCTCTGTGAACGTTTTTACAATTTTTTAAAGGAGAGAAGTAGCCTTACAACAAGAAGCTACTATCACAATACTTTTTTGTTTTGAGATGTTCATATTATCATCCACTTTTTTGTTCAAACATAACAGGGTTAATTATGTTCACACATTAAAATCTAAGTGTAATCAGACAAAAGGTCACGCCTCCACAGGTTTGGGAGAGTTGGCTTTCTCCTCCCTGTGTTGCCTATTTAGGCTTTTATTATGAAAAATGATTGAAGAATCCGTTCTCCTTCCTAAGTGGTCTAATCATTGTCCTTAAGTATATTTATCAAACACTTCAATGTTCAGCCTTCAGAAAAGTGTCAATAGTCTCCAGTGCTTAACAGCTACACTTCTTTTCCAGCGTGTTGGTTTGTTGTTGTCGTCTCATGTGGTGCTCTGTTTGACATCCACAGGTGTTGATAACGTGCACACCACATTAATGGGAGGTCTTTGAGCTCATTTGCTGCTAAACAAAATCAAATGTCACCAACAAAGGGGAGATGAACACAAAAAGAGGCTAAACTGCCAACACGACAGATCCGTGTTTTTAACTGGACTGCAGACTTCTAAATGAGTATTATCCGAGTCATTCTCTGAATTCAGCAAAATTTGAATTATTTGGTTCCAAAAATTAGACCACAAATAATTATGTTTCTTAACATTACACCTTACAAGGGACTATTTGAACTTCTCAGAAAATATGTTTTCCCTCCTTTGGCATAAATTAAGAAATCCATTTGTGACTCTGTTTAAAATGTAACGGGACAATCTGACTTCTGTATGATTGTAATTCTGAACAAATTTTCCCAGACCGCCAAGTCCAACCTTCAGCCTGTAACAAGGATTCAATACCATAGCAGTGCTTTTTTTAGTTGAAGATTTTAGCTAAAAGTTGCCACATGCCTATAGAATATGGCATATCATATAGTATGAGAAAACAAGTAATTAAGATATAAGACAAATGTTTATTTTCTACTACAGCAGTTAATATTATTTCTGCATGTAACAGTATCAATCTGACAATAGAAACAATGAAATATAGGTAAGAAACAGTGATATGCTTAAAAAATACATACATAAAATAAAAGTAATGTCGTTTTTAAATGAAAAATAAAAATTAAATATTAACTATTAGATATTTGTATTCTAATATTCCTTTTTTCTGTGGGGGTTTTAAATGTTTCTTTGGTTAAAAAAAAAAAAATAGTGAATATACAAATTTCCTGTTGTCTTTCTATTACCATAAGATGCTTTATTTTTTTAATTACCTCATTTGCATTTTCTGCCCAACTGTCTGATTGCATTGGTGCAAGTTTGTGACCAATTTAGTCTTTTTTTGTCCGCTAAAAATGCCCATTAGAAATACAACAGGTAAGGCACGCAGTACGCCTGCCTCAAGGCAGAGGGCGCCAGAGAGCCTGGAGACTGTGACACTGCAGCTAAAGAATAACAGAATTAGCGGGTCAAGTGTAGCCGTCCAGTTATTCTTTAATATTGATTAGCATAATTTTCTAAATGGAGGATTATACTGTCAATGGTCTAAACTCAGGAATTTGTCACCTGGAAGAAGCAGCGTATGGACTTCATTTACGCGTTAAAGTAAGTCAATAATAATTTTGGCATTTTTTATGCTAAACTTTGTAAATAGAAGAAAAAAAAAATGTTAAAAGAAATTTTAAATAACACACAATCAAATGGTGAATAAGCTGCTCTGTAGGGTTCATATGTTTGTAACGCACAGTAGATAAACAAATGATTACATTGACCAAAAAAGCTTGCAGTTACTGGGTATTATTTGTTTTATATTTAATGAAAAAGTAACTTTGGTCGGTGGGGACATACTCATTTGGCCTCCGGAAACCATAAAATATCTCTAAAAGAAATTTGTTTATAGTAATACAGAGATACAGTTTATTAATATTTCAATTTCATGTTTAAAAATACCGTTTGTGGTTTACTTTGGTATGAAAATCTTTGAGAAAAAAGCTGCAGGACACAAAATACACTGAATTTAGAGAATCACCCGTCAAACTAGTGAAGTTAAAAGTGTTTTACATTACTGTTCCCCTGCCTTTGTTGCACAAGTCAATTATTTTAGGGAAACATATATGATTAAAGCATTTTTAAGGAAAAAAAAAAAAAAACTAATTTTCTGGAGCATAGTTTTCACAGAGTGACAGTAGTTCATTGGAAATTCACCTCTGAGTTGTGGGTGGGACCCTTTCCCCTCATCGGTGCTAGAAAAATGTCGAGTAATATCAAAGCTATCCAGCTATACTGTTTTGAACTAGATGCCAACTTGGACATAAAAAACAGAGATGTTCGTGGATTTGTTTGTCTACAAGTGGGTGCATCAGAAGGGAGCAGAGCAGAAACCTTGTAGCTTGCCGTAGTTATTTGTACGTCACAGTAAGTAAGTTTTTTTTTTTTTGTCTGCTCCTGATTCACAGCAATTTGAGCAAAGAAATACTCAGAAATGACATATTAAACTCTATTTTATTTTTATACGACCCCCATCAATAGAAAAAATGGCACAAGAATGTGTTAAAACAACTAACTTGTGTGTGCGTAGGAGTTTATATTTTTGTTGGTGCAATGGTTATGGGCATAAAATGTGATAAATCTGGGAAAGTTTTAACTATTTTTTTCCAAATTGCACCACATTTAATAGACAGCATGTCCTTTTTTCATTTGTCATTATCTGCAGATGTTTGCATACAAAAATCTCTGAATGATAGCATAAAAATGGTTTGTTTTTTTTGTAAAATGTATGTAAAACGTTTTAATATAAAATGACTTTCTTGCTGTTGTAGAAAATAAGAATTTCTTGTTATGAGTAGCATTGTGACCGTTATTTCAAGCAATTTTCCTTCATTTCATGTTTCTTGAAGATTTTCTGAATCTTTCTATGAAACATAGTGTGACTATTTTGCTGCATGAAGGTGTGTGTGTGTGTGTGTGTTTGTTTTGAATGCCACAAGCATTTTTCTAATCCTCGGGGACACAGCTTGGAACCCAACAGAGCCTTCTCTCACTGTGACAGTTTCGGCTCACTGAATCACCAGGGCCGTGCGCTTGTGCGTGCGCGCACATAGACCTGTCTACATCTGCACTGACTGTGTTGTTGTGTCCGTACCGACTCCTTCCTCTCCTCCATCCACACTGCGGTTTCTTCTGTTTCAGGTTTTCAACATGAGCGCTTCAACAGCCCACCATGCTCATTACACACACACACAACCCCAGGGATCATCTGTGTCAAGTCACTCTCCCGATTCACTCCTTCACTTCCTCGTTTGCTCTTCCTTCCCCCTCCGCAGCTTCTCCTCTCTTGTCCTCCCACCTGTCCCCGCTCTCTGCCATCTCTTTTCCTACTTTGTACCGGCTTATTTCTTTGTTCCCGCTTTTCACAAAGCCGTCCGGGTCAGGGACGGTCTCTAATGTGGAGTTTTTGTCCATCTGCACTCTCCTCTCATTGCGGTTGTGAAGTCTGTCCACCTGAGGAAGTCACGGGAGGAGCAGCTGGTGCAGAGAATGAAGCAGTCTCAGAGTCACAGTCAGTCAGCGCACAGACCTTTTTTTATGTCTTACCATTGCTGGATACTTTAAGAATCAAAAACTTTTAAGAATTGGCTAAAAAATTAAAACTTGTAAATTATTTTCACCCAAAATAAGCAGTGGATTCTAAAAACATCCCATATAAAAGCTTTTATTAAATATTAAACAGTAGAAATGTAGAAAAGCAAAGTTTTTGTCTTGTTTTTGCTCAGTTGCAAAGAGATCAATCTTTATTTCAAAATAAGAGCCCTTATTTATTTATTTATTTATTTTTAAGCTGGAATAGTAAAAATAAGGTTATATAAATCAGGCATTTGTTAAGTTAATGTAAAATTACACTTTAAATATTTTAGACAACCCCAATAAACAAAAAATGAATACACAACGATGCATTTTTATCACATTGTAAAAAGAAAAAAACTACAATTAATTTATAATTTTTGACTTTCAAATTCGATTTTATTCAAGAGATTTTTTCTAAGAAATAATAACAAAAAATGCATTTAAGCCTTCAGTATGGTGAAAAAATATGCAGCTGAAAGCTTAAACAACCGAGAAATATGTTTGTGTGAATTTTTTGGTCACATAACTTATAAAAATAAACAGGTTAAAAAGTTAAACCACAACTTGCTTGTTTTCCTCGGTGTTTGCTTCTGAGTTGCTGTCACAGCAGACAGTTTCCATATTGCTCTTTGTCATCGAATATCACTCCAATGAACCAAATGGGAACTTGAGGATGTTTATGTCTCAGAGCTTCTCTTATAGAATGACATCAGGTGTTAATTAAACACAATCCAGCTGAATTCCACCATGACCAATTTAATCCGTCCTGCCTGTATGGGAGGTAAGAAGTGTTTGTCAGATGGGACTGTCTGTCTGAAGGCACGGCGTCCGCGGGGACGCTGGTGGCAGACACACCAACTAAGAATAGCGAAGTCTGGCTGACAGGATGGGTGGATGGAGGGCCAATTCACGCCTGGGCTGCTGAGAAAACGCTGAGGTGAAAAATAGACAGCAAAGATTGCTCTCTGTATTTCTAAACTGCAAAAAAAAAAATTCTGTCATCCCTTGAATTTACCTCATGCGGTTAATAAAATCCTGCAGCGACATGAAAAGCACAAAAAGAGAAATAATTTGTGATAAAAACTTTAATTTAAAAAAATATGTCTTATTTCGATTTTCCAAATTCACTAATAAGTATGACCTCTGCTGATGTGCTCTGTCATCATTTGGATAAGGACTAGGAAAAAAGGTTTGGACGTGCAGCACATGTTCACCTCCTGCTGCTCCTGCGGTTGCAGCATCAAAACATGTCATTCCTCTGAGCCTTTTCATTCTTTTGCTAATTTTTTGGAACTTTTAATAAAATATTTCGATTGAACAAATCTGAAAAGAGGTGGGGAGGGGTTGGAAGTATGATATGTGCTGCACACAGCAGCTCCAGGCATAAATGTACCGGTATTTGTAAAATCTTTTTTTTTACTAATATTTGCAAGTTGTTATAAGTTCTGGTTTAAAAAAATTGAAAAAAAAAAATGTTTTAAAATTGTTATTGTGAAAGTTTTTAGTGAGTTGTCACTTTTTATTATATTATTTTTATTTTGTAAATGTAGGAATAAATCCATCTAATATGAGTCTGAATTTTAATCTCTCTGCGCTTGAATTTATTCCCAATAATACATATAAATAATATATATATATATATATAAAATTTAGCATTTTTTGTTTTCCTTTTAAAGCTTATTAAGACTAGTTCCTGATTAGTATTGCTTACTAGCAACCTATGGAATGAAGGGGTTAATGATTATTCAACATATTCATACATATAATAATATGCATATTAAAGGTCTGTACAATTCAGTTTTAAAAATTGCTCTTTGGTCAGTGTGACATTCATACATTTAATTAATCATTTATGAACATAAAAATGTATGACTAAATAAATAAATAATGAAATTAAAAGTGCTTCCTTTGAAACAGGAAATTAAAACCAATTAATTTGTGACTTGATGATAAAAAGTGCATCAGTCATGAAAAGAAAAAAACAAGAATACACGATTATTTGAGTGTAAAAATGATATTAATATGTGTTAAAATTGTTACAAATAAAAAAAAAAAGCAATTAAATATTAAAAAACAGTACTGGGAATTTTAAAAACAAGCAGGTCCGGATTTCATTTTTAGCATTTTTTTTAGCCATGTTTAAAACATTTATTGCAGTGGTGAGGTAAAACTGTCTCTGTGTAGCTTTTCCCTGAAGGCAACAGATCAAACTGGGGATGACCGGGGGTGTGAAAAGTCTTGTTATTTCACAAGCCTTATACTTTTAAATTGCCAAAAATAGATTAAACTCAAAGAAACGACTTTATTTCCTCAATTTATATTTTTGAGTAATTGTTTGTAAAAATAGTAGCAGTTTAGCTGCCTTTTTTAAGTACTTTCCTTTTTTTTTGTTATGGACCAAAAAGCCTGGAAGTATTTGGGTGTCCCTCCGACCATCCACCCTTCAGGTAACCTTTGACCAGCAAACCCGACTAAATACCCCTCCCAGGCAGGGCTATCGACTTAAAAATAAAGCCAAGCTGCAGTCAGAGTTTTATTAAGTCATCTTGGATTTAAGTGGGTCACAGGATTAGGCACTTCAATCTGGAGAGTGTGTGGACAATTGTGGTCCAGACTTTTTCCTCAGCGGTTGCTCACACATGTGCTTCACAGTGAGAGATTCTGCGCTGGAGATGCAATCTCACAGCTGGAAATGCGAGGGAGGGAGTGTGCCGGAGCGCACAAGAACATGGAATAAAAAGTCCTCACAAGAAATTGGTGTTTTGTTTACAACATGTCAAGTACGGTAGATGAAATTTTAGTATTTATGGTAAGACAACACGTGTGTGTGTGCGTGTTTTTTTTTTTTTTTTTTGCCGCTCACTTTAAACTTCGCAGCTCCTAAACAGGTAACGGCTGCAGGTGTAAAAAAAACTGTCAATCTTTGATACAGAAATGTTGCACTAAACAAAAATCCAACAGATTCATTCAATTTTTTTGTGAATTAAACTGTTAGATTTATTTTTACTGAACTTGATTTGGTGTAAGGTAGCAGCAGACAATGTTTTTGTGATTTTTTTTTTTTGTGCTAAAATACCCACAAACATGTTCTTCTACATTTTTATTGTGTTTCATTTTATTGCTCTAACTGTACATCTGACTTTTTTCTGTTTTTTTTTTTTTTTAATGATCCATTTTCTTTGTTTGGGTTTGACTGACAACTGGAGGATGAACTACTAGATCACATGCACCAACTTCCATCCACTGTGTGGAAAAAAAAACTTTCTTAAAAAAAACTTTCTTAAAAACCTGTGGAGGTTTTTAAGAAAAATCTCAATTATCATGTTTTTAGATTTGCTTTTAAGTAGTTTTTACATTCCCTCATGTTTTTTTTTCCAGTGTGAATGTGTTTTTTTCAGTTATATCTATTTTACAACAATTTTATTATTTATTTATTTATAGCACTTTGAGGTGTTCTGAAGCAGAAAAAATGCTCTTTAATTTTTAAAAATTTTTTTATTTGAACTTTCATTTTAGTTGATCTGGAACTTGTGTTGTATTCTTGACAGAACGTAAGCAAGATTGTCATACTTGTATCAAATAAGTCAGTTTAGGAGTAGATAACAACACATTTATAAAGTTGTCTTCAAGTTTTTGACGGGAATCTTATTGCCAACAGTTACGGTTAAGAAACAACAACTATGAGATATCCAGAATGATGGATGGAAAGTTTCGTTTTAGGGTGTATCTTAACTAGTTGTGACAGCTTTAAGACTCACTCAAATGGAAATTGTAGGTTCTTGGTGTTTGTAACATATTTTTGTGGCATTTATCTCCTTAAGAAGGACATATAAAAAGAAAACTAAGATTAAATCTGCGTTTTCAGCTGCTCAAATGGTTGTGTATAGGACTAGTAAATAGGAAACTACGGTTTGTTTTCCAGGGGGCACAATGATCTTGATCCATGGACATCCGGTGTAAAAAGGCCACAACCTCCCAGTATTCCGATGCATCCACTTGCAGGGAAATAGATCCATTAACGTCTTTGTTTTCCTCATCCGAGCCAGCATCTGCCTGTACAGCTCCAATATTGCTATATTTTTTGTGGCACTAGTAATATTAGCTTGGGGTTTTGAATTGCAGTAAATTAGCAGGAGAGAATGTAGACAAACAAAGTCATGATAAAAAAAAAGTGCAGGCTTACTGTGTGCTAACAGTCCAAACCACAATGCAGAGGTACATTTCTAATGAACTATGGCTGCTCTGCAGAAACACAAAATCACAATTAAAAGACCTCTGAGAATGCTTTAACAATAGTTCAAAAGATGATTGGAATGAGACTTTAGGAATGGCTTAAGATACAAAATTGTTAGAAATTTAATAGACTTACAGCAAATTTAATATAGATTTAATTGATTTCACTTTTGGCAAAATGTGAACTGATATTTACCTAAAAGTAATCTAAGCGTCTCTGATCAGAACTTTTGTACCAGAATCTTGAAATTAATCAAACATATTTTAAAAACGTGTATAGTTTTATGTGTTGTGTGTATTTTAAGAAAACAAAATTGCACAGAATTGAAGTATCAGATTTATATTTAGCGCTAATTTTTGCTGCTCAGTTTGTGACACTCCACTGTGTGTTAGTGTGTATGTGTATGCACATATTTGTGTGTTTATGTGGCAAAAGTAACACAAAATAGAAAGTTATATTTCACATCACATGTTAGCAAAAGGGCATGAGAAGAGGTGTGTGTTTGTGTGTGTTTGCACTGATAGTGATTGCAGAGTGTGTGTATATGTCCATGGTGGAAAATGAGTGTGCATGCATCCCCTAAATCACATCACACAGCTAATGTAGATGTTAAATTGAATCGGCTGCTGCATCATTTGTCTGGTGGATCGTTACGGGTAATACGTCTGTCATATTAGCAAAGCATTCCTCATCTGGACAGTTAAATCTCCTCCCTGTAGTCACTGGAATGGCTGCACTTAAGTAGTTGTATTTTTTTTATTTGCCTTTCAATTTTGGGAATTTTATAAACAAGACAAATGTCATAGTAATTGTATTTCTTGGAACGTTAAAGACGTCTCAGCAGAGCTGGAAGATCAGACCTTAAAGCCCCTTTAATCAAAATTAAAGATGTGTTAGTTCTTTCTAAGTCATTTTTAAAAGTATCATTTTAAAAGATGAAACATGGTTTGGCAGCTTGTGGTGTTTCTCCTGTTTTTGATCCTAATTATTAGTTTTTTATGGAAGGATATACCCGTTTATAGTTATGACATTCCTATATGGATGTCAGAATGGACCACTCCGGAACAAATCACATTTTTAGGCTACAAAAAAGAAAAAAACTAACATTTTTATTTTAGGGATCGCCTCCTAGAAATGTCACCTTTTTACTCACAGCGAATCAGCTTATCACTGATTCTCACAAGAATTTTACGCCAGATGCCCTTCCTGACACAACCCTGTATTTTTTGGGGATCAAGGTTTGGGTCCTCTGGTGGCTACATCTTTCTGAAGTAGCGCAAAGGGTCTTGCCCAAGACCCCACCCTGAATGATGCTCATTGCACATCCTGGGAATATAACCCTAGTTTCCCACATGCCAGACTCACACTTAACCAACCGAGCAATATAGACGTCAGATTGTCTGTTAAGAACCCATAGTGGCATCAGTTTAATAAAAAAAATATCTGAAACACTTTCTGTGGTCAATTTGGTTTGTGGTGTTCTCCACATAATTTTGTTTCTAAGGAAAAAGGATTCTGGGTTTGTACGGGTTAAAATAATCCATTCAAAATCATATTCAAGCTTTCTAAAAAGGCTTTATCCCTAACGTAGGATAAACTACAGTGTTCCCCCGCATATTTGCGTTTTCACGAATTCGCTGATTTTTTTGGTCAGTCATGTGATTCTTCCTGTTCGTCACAAAATCTCGACAACTCATGACGCTTTTATGAAACTTTTGCGTCTGAAGGAGGATCTGGGATGTCTCCAGTCGCTAACCCTGTAAGATTAGCTCCTCCTAACCTCTGTGTGTTTGTTGATGAGGAAGAAAGTGATCAAAAGACTTAATTGGAATCTAGTCAATTTAATAAAAGTTGAATCAAGCTTGTACAGAGATCTCCAGGTCTCTGACTTATAAAGACTTATAAAAAAATTATAAAACAAGGTTTATGTTAAAGGCGGGCCTCATTTGGCTCATGGTCAATGTTTGACAGGAGAGAAGAACCCCCAAAAGCCTTGGTGCAAAAAGGCGAATCTTTTTACAGACTTTTTCTTTTCACAGCTAAAATCCGATATATAAAAAAATCTTGGTGACATATAATTCCAGCAGGACACAAACCGCAATTATAAATGTTTGCATGATGACCTTAGAAATGGTTGGCACTTCCGCAAATTAAAAAGGACGTTATCCTTTCGTCATTACCAAATCCAAGTCTTTGATTGGTCAAAGTTCAACACTGTTTAACTTTTTCGCCTGTTCGATGGATGTGTGTTTTGAACATACAGCCTGCATGGTCTTGAAAGTATGTGTAGCTACACATGGAGGCAAAGCCAATACCGCAAATTTGTACGAGTGTTCATAGACTTTTCTTCGGAAATGGCGGCTTAAACACTCGTTGCCCACGGCGGTGTAAACGTATAGCTTCAAACATCTGACCTCTGAACCCATTTTAACCATCAATCATTATTCAATTGTACATTATTTCCCTTTATTTTATTTTTTTTTTTACTTGGGAAGATTAAGTTGATATTCATTACAGTTAGAAACAAATATGTGAAATTTAACTTTGACTTTCTGGAGTGACCCGCTTCACTCCAGGAGTAAAATGTTTTCAAATTAAATACGTCCGTTTCTGGGACATCACTCCTTGTATGTGTGTGTCTTTGTATAAAAAAAAAAAATGAAATACAGCAGTTAATGACCCGTTTATGATGGACGGCCAGTCGACAATTTTAAGCAGTCAGCTGAGTAAAGTATGCTAATGCTACTTTCTGCTCTGCATTCAAGTACAGCAATCTATTCTAGAGAGCTGATAATTAGCCCGTTTTCTGTGTGTGTGTGTGTTTGTGTGCGTGTTACTTTCTACCTGTAGACAAAATTGCTGCAAATCAGCATTCCAGGCAATGATTTCATTCAAAATGATTGTCCTCTGAGAGAAACGTGTATATCACAGTTTACTTTTTAATTTATTTATTTTTAACCAAATTACTGCAAATGTGTTTTTCTTTTTCCTGTTTTTGGGAGAAATAATTTGCATTTACATATTGAAGTGTTTGTTTAGTTATGCTCCCATACAAATTTCCTCTTTTTAGACCAGCAGGATCAGTTATATTTGTTTATTTGTGATCCATTTTAGCTTGACCTCAAGTGTCAACACCAAAGACAAGGACTTGAGATCTGACTCCTAATTAAGGTTTGAACTCCATTAAGAAGAAATTTACATTAATGGATCATGTGAAATCTGTTGTGACACCATGAGTTGGTTGGAGTCTCTGG
This sequence comes from Oryzias melastigma, assembly GCF_002922805.2. Classification (NCBI taxonomy): domain Eukaryota; kingdom Metazoa; phylum Chordata; class Actinopteri; order Beloniformes; family Adrianichthyidae; genus Oryzias; species Oryzias melastigma. Next base: position 26,699,602 of record NC_050512.1, read on the forward strand.
AATAGAAGTCTGGAGTTGTGGTTCCTCTTTTCAAGAAGGAGGATGGACTGGAGGACGGGCTCTAACTATAAATCTTCAGCCTCCATGGGGAAGTCTAGAAGGAGAAAGGATGGTTGGTAGCTTCCTTAGAAATGGAGGTGAGGAGCTCGAAATTAAGCTGCTGCACATTTAAAGAAACCAGTTGAGGTGGCTTCGACACCAATTTCAAATACCCTCTGGACGCCTCCCTATGGTATTCTGAGCCCCTGACAATCTGGATGGTGTCCTTTTTAATTTATAAAAATATATCATAGAGGAAAAATTAATAATTAAATGAAATGAAATCAAGTCTTTAAAGTCCTCCAATAACAATTCTTTTAATAAAAAAATGTTCCCAGGAGTGTTTTAATTACGATTATTACGTTTTTAACTAAAATCCCACATACGAAATGTCTTAAAAATTTATTTTATTTTTATTTATTTATTTACATTTTTCATCTTGATCTGAATCCTCTGTTTCCAATATCTCCTCTGAGGGGGCGTGGCTTTTGGAGCTGGGCTGAGAAGCCCCGCCCCTGTTCCCCCCCTGTCTGATTATGATAGCTCTGTGTCTCGCTAGCAGAATTCCCTCCCTGCTTGTCCAATGTGGGTCAAGAATGCATGTTAAGCATGTTCTTGAATTTGCGTCACGTGGTCTGTGGATCCGTAGCTGAAATGTTGAGAATCACTGGCCCAGAGGGCCAACAGACACTTGTTAACCTGAAAAGCAACCTGACCCCCCTGTATGTCTCATCACTGACGATATTAGTTTTAATGTGCTGTAAAAAGTTTGTTATGAATGAAGGAGATCCTGACAGCACTTGAAGCATTAAAGACAGCAGCCTGATGGACCTTCTTTGATGAAGTTATGCCAGAGCTTCCCATTAATGGACATCCCTTTAACACTTTAAATGTCTGCATAATTATCACGACAAATTTGCAATAAGCCATTACTCGTAGAGTGGAGTGATTTTTGTTCAGGCTGGAAAAATGAGGGGTTGAACGAGGATATGAGTACAACATTAAAAACAAAAATGTGCATATCTTCAACATCATTTAGCAGCAGAATGACAAAAATGTAATCAGTGACTGCATCTACACTGAGTAATGTTTATACAGTACAAGCACAAATGTGGGAGGCAGATTTTTAAATCGCATTAACTCTCCAGACTGTTGCGGTTCTTTGTGAATTAGGCTTGATAAAACAGGAGTCAGACATACAGCGATGGTTAATGATGCTGGCACTTTAAGTGTTTATGCAGGTCCTCAGAGAATCACTCAGTCGCCTTGTTTGTAATTATACTTCAGCATTTCAAAAACAGCTCTTTCTTCTGATACATTCTGTCTGACAGCAGCCCTCTCATACTCGAAGCCGGCCAGCTGTGCTTGCAGGAGTAGAAAGGTTTGCCTGTTTTCTCTTCCGGGCCCTCTCAATTGCCCTCTCTGAGCCAGGTATGCTAACCTGGTAGCTGACTAACTACTTTTTGAAGTCTGTTTTTGAGCAGGAAGAAGAGTTCTCAATGTCAAACTTCAATCGGTAGTCACAACGGTCCTCGTGGGTGGATCTGAGCTATCTGCAAGCAAACCTGTACAGGGCATACAGATAGACCTCATGAAGTATCAAAGGGTGGCTGTGGTGGAGCAGTAGGGCAGTTGACCTCAGACTGGAAAATTGCAAGTTCAATTACCGACTGAACTCCATCTTGTCCCTAATGGAATCTTGGCATCAGTGTTCATCATTGTGTGGGGGAGGAGTGAGCTGTAGACACAGCTGCGCTCAGGAGCCAGTTGGTGGTTTAACCACCCAACAACCCCTTAAAGCTGAGTGTCAAGCAGAGAGGTCTCCTGGATTTGAACTATTCCACTCTTAGGATGAACAGTCTACCAAGGTATGTTCCATTTTCATAACAGTCCTAGAGGTGGCTAGACAAGCCTTTTTAGGCTATGGACACACCAGGCATGTGACACGTTAGAATTTAGCCCATAGTGTTCACACTGGACAAGCAGGGAGGGGCTTCTTTTTCTATCGATTACAATCACATGTTCGCCACCCGCAGTTGGGAGAGGGTTGATACGAAATGGTAACATGGCTCAAATCTCTTGAATTTTGCTCCAGGCTTTTCATTTCACGGTATGTATGACAGACGTAGCTTAAGAGAACCACAAAACACGCCTTCACTAAACGATGTCGCCACTCTTGTCTATGACCCTCCGTGGGTCCGAACAATCCAAAATGGGGGTTGTGTATATGACTAAGGCTGCAGGAAGGGCAGATCTTTTTAAAAACATAAATATGCCAGGATTTTTTGATTACATTTTAGATAATTCCTATGGTCATAAGAAACAGAGTAATGATTAATGATTCAGTATTTTCATTATATTAAATTTTGCTCTGTAGACAGTATACCTAAGTAGAAACTTTAATGTTGTATTTTCATTTTGGGGGTCCAATTGCTGAAAATGTCTTAAGTAAGCCATGATTTTTTGGAAAACCTTGGTGTGTATTGTGCCCTTCCTATATCTTGTGAATGTTCATGCACCGAATGTGTTTGCATGCTTATAAGCATCGTTCTAGCCCCCCCTCCCCACGGAATAAACCACATTCCCATTAAATCATAAAGTAGGGGAGATTGGTAGGTTCAGAGTCCACAATGGTTTGGTTTTTCAAAGACAGTGAGATCTAGAAGCTGTTTGAAGCAAAGGTATCTCCTTAGAGAAGGCAAGGAAGGCTACATATCTGAAATTCCACAGGAAGAAAAGAAGTAGGAGAGAAAAAGAAATGGAGGCTGTGGGCTTCAACCTAAACACCAAATACATTCTTTGAGGAATGAAAAAACCATCAGAATTCAGATCTTTGTCTATTGCTAAAGTGTCTGGGTCCATCATTGTCCAAAGCGTGTAAGCTGCAGGTAGTTTTCTTATGCAGCTTTGCCAGGATCGTCTCTTTTAAAAATGAGTGTATTCTCCAAAACCTTCTCCAAATAAATCACTAATTATTGCAAGATGACTAAAATACCTGCTTGTCAGTAAATTCTGGGAATCAAACACATTACAATAAAACTCACCAAACATGATCCACTGAAGATGACAGAATCATGCATGAGTGGATTTGCTGAGAAAATAACTTTGTTGGCCCACATTTTTTTCTAACTCTTAAAACGGATGCCAACTATTCTCACAGCATGAGTCTCAGCTGAGAGCATATTGTTTGGTTTAAAGTGAGGGAAAATCTACCAGCGCAACACAACAGATGCGAGCAAGGAAGACTGACAACCCTGCTGAGTGTGTCTCAGCACTGAGCAAAGACAATAGTAGATGAGTTGAAGAAAGAAAAAGTACACGAGTTGCTTTTCCTTCACATGCTCCGACTAAAATACTGTTCAGGTGCCAATTCTTTCATTTGTATGCAGCTAAGTTATTATTTACCTTTGTCAGGCTTGCTGATACTTGTGTTTATTTTGTGGATGAGAAAGTTGTTCGCATTTCATTAGATCTGCCTGAATGGAAACACAGTCAATGGCTTAATTAATCCACAAGATGGATTTAGTTTGGATTCAGGATTTTTGTTACATAAATGAAGGTAGAAACAGTTGGATTAAGAGCAGATTTGTTGAGGCCCAAACATACGTTGGTACATGTGATGACTTAATGTGAAAAACAATAGCCCACTGCCCCAGCCGGAAATGACTGAGCGGTCATATCCCGAATGAGGAAGTAGGTTTTGAATATAGCCCATTCACCCATGTAGCGAAGACGCAAAAACTTTCAATGGTGGCTCCTCCCACACAATTCTGGAGCATCGAGTTTATAAACACATTTTTGGACAAGCATCCAGCTGTGATATTCAAAAGAGAGGCTCTAAATGCAAATTTGATGCATGGATTGTGTTCACTTTGAACGCAGCTTTAGTCTGTTCACACACCTACAGAATCCAGAAAACTGCAAGTATTCGCTTATATGCAAATTCAAAATGGAAATGCAGTCACGGGATAACGTTATATTATTTATTTTGGAGAATTATTTACATATCCAATGACATAACTTTTAAATTGCATGTTACTTTCAAAACCCCCAATCGTCTATTCTTTGTACATATTTTGGCGTTGATGGTTGTTCCTCTGCTACTTTACTAGTTTGGTAACATAAATGTCAGCAAAATGCAGGTTACTGCTGTTCTCAGTTTGTACTCTGCAAGGAAGGAGCAGCGGTGGCCTTGGTTATGCATCAATGCTCTGTGGTTACCCTGTGGTGACTTCTCTCTTCTAAGTTTTGTTTACACATGTGCAGATGTAAAACTACAAAGTCTGATGTAAGAAAGAGGATACTTGTCGTTAAGTATTGGCTTTTTGGGGAGATTGGATAATTACTATTATTAGAAAGAGGACACCAGATTATCCTGTCTACTTTTTACTTGGAAAAACCTGACAACACGAGAAATCAGAAAATATTCAAATATTTGGTGTGCATGTAAACGGGCTCAGTGACTTAAAGAAAACAGTGGGACTTATTGGATTTGCTTTCAACACATTCAATGAATGTTATTAATGGATGAAACAATGCACAATGATTAATGTGTTTGTTACAGCAGTCAGATGCCAGGAAAATCTATGCATGTGCAAAAATAGACGTGATCTCTGTGGACCACTGCAATGTTCTACTTTCTGATATATTGTCATTTATTTGTAATGAGTCGGAGCCTCCCACAGTTCAACAGTTTACTGCGGAGACTGACATTTGAAGAGGGAGAAGTGAGTCTCATATATGGTGCACTGAAAGTCGATGTAGTGTTACATACTCCCCGAGTGGAGCTGAGCGCACTGCACACCCTCCACATTGTGTGTGTGTGTGGGGGGGCCCTGATGGGAGGCTGAAAGACCCAGTATGGCCTCCAGTGCCCTGATTGAACTCCAGCAATGAGCTACAGTACAGCTTCAGCATAGTTATTCCACTACTGGCATCTCTAACTTCCAAATGTGCTCGACTTAAGCCTAAGCGCGGCACGGATCCACCAACTTCCACCGAGGCGGTAGACATCCAAAGGGAAAGACTGTTTTGCATAGAGTGACATGGAGTACGGATGGGGGTTGCAGGGCTCAGAGGGGGGGTTTGCAGAGTGACAATTTGATTCGGTGGAAGAGGGGATGGGCTAATGGAAGTGCAGAAGGGACAGTGTGGCAGTGGAGTTGGCCTATGCAAAACTTGACACACAATTAGAGCATGTATTCACATTCGGATCACATTTAAGTGTGTTTGCGCTGCAGAGGAAGAGGGCGCCCCCCCAAACACACATTAACTGTGGTGGTAAATAGTCCGGACATTTTTTTTTTATTTTTTTCTTCACTCAGACGGCTCTCCCTTTCTCAGTCGCACTCACACACGCCTTCACACGCACGCACACACCTGTCACGCCTAATGCAGGAGTGCTGGGTAGGGGGCATGGAGCACCATGTCAGCACTGTCATCAGGCAGGCAATGAAGTGCAGAACCACAAAGTGACAGGAAGAGGTGGGTCTTTGCATGTGCAAGCTCAATGAAGGAGAGATACGGGGAGGAAAAAAAGGAAGAGATGGAAGGGTCAAACAGTGGAGAGATCTGAAATCTAGCAATAAAAAAGGTGCATACCACTGTTAAGGATTCTGACTGTCTGAGTGTCCCCCTGTCAATCAGAGTTTTGTCTATAAATGTGCACAGGCCAGAAAAGATGAAGCAAACAGGGACTCAAAGGTGAAGCCCTGCAGCACTTTGCCTCCTGCAAATGTCTGTCCTTTAAAAAGAATATCAATCTTTCAAGTCATTTCTTTGATTCGATTCTAAAGGGTCATTTCCACATGCCAGCATTTACAGGCAGCACAATCCTGAAAGCAGGAAAAGCTGCAAGTAGCATTGCGTTTTGGGTCTTCAGAAAAGCTATATACATTTGGTATTTTTGTATGATCATACATACAAATCTACAGTTTTAGAAAAGCATAAATATTGTATTGCAAATTCCCCCGAAAAATTAGCAGAAGACACTCTCGCTGAATTCAGTTAAAGGATGCAGTGTGTCTCAACTCTACAAGTACTGAGTATCTGTTAACCACAGGCCATATTAAGCTGGCAGGAATGGCATGCATTTGCATATCCAGGGCATTTTACAGCCTAAAAAGCTGGAAGGTACTAGGGAACATTGGACACATATTTAAATAAAATACTATTTTTAGTAAGATTTTGACTCTGTTTACATAAACTCAAATACTTTATACAAAATCAGGGAAGTCAGCCACTCATTAGGTTTGATATTTTAAAAAAAGAGATTGTCCTTTTGTCTTGTTTTGTCTACTTTTCTGTTTGATTCTCAAGCAATCTTGGGCCAAAGGGTTGGAGGTAAAAAAACAGAGTAAAAACCGCGAGTTGCAGGCTGAGCGAAAACTGTAACTGTTGTGAACCAGGGATGACTGGACTCAAATCGGAAAAAACAAAAATCTAAAGTAGACTAAGCTTGATTTCTTTCTAAGATTTTATAGTTTAACGCATGTACTTCCTGTTTCAATATTGGTAAAATGAGAGATGTGGTTTTTGTTATTGTTGGGTAGATGCTTCCATGAGTGGACTTAACAAAACTCACTTTACTTAAATCAACACAAATGTCCATTCTCCCTAAAAGTTGTTAAGGTGGAAGAAGTTATCTTTAGCTGATAGTCCCACTTTAGTTTTGCTGTTCAATGGAGGACATAAAGGATCCCTAGCCCAATTTAACTCTACAAAACCATTTGTATCAAAGTTTATACACACATTTCTAAGACCGCTTTCTCAAATCTTTCCTTTTCAACTCATTGTCTAGAACTTGGTCTATGTTCCCTGACCTTTAGTGGATTATCATTCCACTAGGGACAGCAGAAGGGCTTTTCCTGGTCATTTCAAAATGGCTGCTTCTATGAAATCTCAAAAGCACTTTTGGCGTGAAACGTTTTGCTAGTATTCAAAGTTTTATAGTGAGAATTATTCATATATTTTTATTTATAGCATGAAAGCACTACTTGCTGTAATGAAACAATACAACCTGTACTGATAAATAATCTTATAAACTCATTTACACCATGCTTAAAAAATGTTGATCAAATTTGAGACGGTGGGTAAATATTTATTTTTTTTATTCTCGAACACTCATGTCAACATTTATGTATCTTAAACTTGCATTGTTATGAGCAAACTTACGAAGTCAACGTATCATAATTGATACTCTCTTAAGAAATTAAATTGCATTTTTTTGTGGATTTCCTCAGAAGGTTAAAAAAATCTTAATTTAAAGAAGCTTACATTTTCTGTCAATCCTTTGATGTAGTAGGTTAAACAGCCCTACAATATGGACTGAAGAGCAAAGAAAAGAAAAGCAAGAGATTCCCATTACATGCTATGACATCTCACACTTACCGAGACTATCAGCTCCCCTGATCCATTACTGTGACTTATATGTTTTTCCAGAAGAAGCCATAGTCTCAGGTATCAATGGAAACAAACCCATACATAATAGTCCAACAAAACAAATGCATCACCTGCAATTTCTCACAGAATGCGGGGTACCTTGTGCTCAGAGCTGCTGATGTGCTCATCATTTTACTTCAGTGAAGTGATGAGGCGTAGGATTTTATAATCCTACTTGGTTGTTGAACCCAAGTGATGCTGTCATTGCCTCGGGGGCATTATCAGGCATTTATCACCCTTAACACATCCCTTATGCCTCCCTGCTCACAAACAACAGTACGGAAGCATGTCGGATCACATTCCATGGACAGCTCCACTCCATAAACTTCCAATTGTGAAACATTTTTACAATGAAGCCTAAAAGTTTGTGAAGAATCTGTCGTACAAAAATTCAAAATTGAGGTTTTATTTTATGCAACCTCCTGAAATTAATTACACAAAAAGGTTGCAGAAGCAGTTAGCCAAAATATGCATGGATAAGGTTTTATTGTTCTGAAAAAGTTGTTGACGTGTTCATCAGCGAGAGTGCCTAACCCACTGATGTCAAGAAAATGTGTTGTTGTGGAGAGATTTGAGGCCAGCCCAGCACTAGTGCTTGTGTTATAGGTGCTCCGTCTAGACAAAGGTAAATCAATAAAACAATAAGTGGCTTGAGATTGCCTTCACTGCCAATAGAGAGATAATGTTTCTACATTCATGTCTGACTTATTGCTTCAAAATTCAGATGATCGCCCTTATTGAGTCTAGCTCTGCTGGAAGTTTCTTCTCAATTTTTCATTCAGAGTGAGTTTATCTCCACTGTCGTTGTATTGCTTGTTCAGTGGAGAGAATACTCCAAAACTCTTCAGTGTAATCTTTTGGTTACTTATAAAGACCATTAATTTACATTAAGGACAACATGTTGTAATTAGATTGATCTGGACTGAACTGGATTACAAGGATCTGAAATGATTCGGATTCTAACAATTTAGCCTTGTCGTACCTATCACTGGACAAAAACATAGTAAACCCTAAATAGGTTGATTGTCTGTCGTAAGGCTTTAAAGGTGTATTTAGACTGGAAAAGTCTGTTGCTCCGGACAGTCCACTTGATTTGTTCTGGATCCAGTCCTGAATCTTGGTACGGCGAAGGCATGTTGCACGGCAGTTACTGAGACAATGACTGAGATAGTATGGTGATAAGTGTTTATGACCTATTGATTGTTGGGAAAGTAGTATGAGAAGTAATGTGCATCATGTTAAAAGTTGTTTTGATGAGCCTCCATTCATTTAAACACATTTCAATGAGTTGCTGTGTCTCATCTTTGCTCCATGTTTGTCCGCAGCTTGTGGTTCCCACTCTGTTTACATCCCCGAATTCCCGGCTATGCTAGCTATTTTGGTCCAGTTGTTCCCCTCTCAGCACTGGACCTAATCAGATTGAGGAAACTCAGAGCAAACTGGAATTCTGTCCAATTGGAAATTAACAAAGTGGTTCCTGGTCCCGGATTCCAGTCTGAATGCACCCTAAGACAACCTAGATTGTGAATTAACATCTATTTTTCATTTAGTTCTCCATGCCTTTGTTTGGTGCAGTGTGATTCATGTGTTGTCTGTCTTTCCCACTTCTCCAGGGGAAAAGGAAAGATTTCAGATTTCAGGTGGCTCGTCTGTGCTTCTGTTCTTGCCAGTGGACCTCGCCTCTGGCTTGTCTCCCCCTTTCCCCCCAGCTGTTCTGGCTCCATCTTTTT
>NC_050512.1:26708869-26711131 GCF_002922805.2 Oryzias melastigma
AGTTTAGTTTAGCAACCAGCATTTTTTTTATTTTATGACTGACCTTATGTTTTTGTACAATTACTGCTGTGAAGCCCATTGAGACAACCATAGTGATATTGAGCTCTATAAATAAAGTGAATTGAATTAAATTAGGAATTCATCAATGAACTAAAATGGAATAAAAATATAATAGCATAAACCAGGATTCATCATAAGGTCATCTTTTTGAAAGTTAAAACAACTAAGAAGCAGATTATATGTATAAAATAAGAAAATCTGTTTGGACAATTAGAAGAAAAAAAAAATTCTGTGAAAGGCCCAGTTGCAAATGTATTATTAGTATATAAATGAAGTGAACCCAATAAACCGATACCAGACTAACATGGTTTGAAAAAGATTTAATTGCATTTTTTTTCTGTTGTCTCTTGATGTCACATGTCGTCAAAGAATAAATAACCAGAACTATCAGACTCTCTAAACACTTTTTCTCCATGTGGAGAAATGGTTCTCTTGGGAAGTAAGACATCATTCTCCAACAGTGCTGGTTACTGTGCATCATTAACCATGGCCATAACACCACGTAATGACAGCATTTCTCGATTTCAAGAACTTGTGAAAGAGCATTAACAGCGATGCAATTCTTTCCCACCTTGCTTAACAAAAAAGAATTATGTTTGTGAATTGAAAAAGTAAAAGATTTGCGACAAAAGCACTGCATGGAGACAAACGTAACAGAAGTATGTGCCGATCAGATTTTATGCACCACTGTGGAAATGGGACTCTAAAAAAAGCTTCTTTCCCCCCCATAGCATGTGGTAGCTGATAATGAGTCTCTTTTTCCTGCAAAAATAAAAATGGGTACTTTTCATCATACAGCTCCCAGCAAGATGTCCTGTGTGCCGTGTTTTTGCTGGCTGCAGCCTGTGACTGGTGGCAGTGTGTGGAGCTACAGTGCGTGACTAAAGGAAAAAATGAACTGCAGGGAAATTTCTTTTCAGTCAACTGATTGAGCTTTAACCTTCACCTTTTCAACTTGATAGCTTTTTAGCTTCATGATGGGGACCTGCACAACATGTAGAGGGTTATAATATTTTCTGTGAGATTGTCACCATACTCCACTGTATCAGATAACATTTTTGTGCTTGCAAGGTTTAAAAGGACAACAAAAAGATGAGACACAAAAATACATTTGAAGTGTTTTTATTATATACAAAAAGGATTATCAAAGCACAGTTTGTTGTGAAGAAATGTTTAAGACTTGAAATATAAGTGGAACAGAAACCTATATGTCCAAGTTAAATCACAACAGTTGTCAAACTCCAGGCCTCAAGGGCCATTTTTTTTTTTTACATGTTTTCCAACTAACCTTCCATTGTAGCTTTTCATTGGAAAACCACACCTGATCCAGGTAATCAGCAGCAGGGCTGGGTATCTGAATAACCGGTATGCTAACGAGCCATCCAACCTTTTGAGATTTTCCTACCCGCTGCACAAAATGATAGATTTAGCTATCCAATTACTACCTTATCAGATAATCCCACCTATATGAATGAATGCAGTTTGATGTTAGGACTTAAACACAGCAGGGTAGGAAAGGTTGGTGAGGGCACCGTTTCACAGGTTAAAATGTATATGCTGGAACTGAACTGCTCAGTCAAGCTTTATTTCTTCGCACTGCGCTCATGGCGATTGGTTTGAAAGACCTCACGGACTTTGAAACATTCACCATGCAGACACGGAATTGCTGCATAATTTATGGTGCAGTGCGTAAACAATTTACAAGTCCCAGAAGCTAAGTAGCGAGCTAGCCTAAAAATCTAGAGCTAAGTTGAAAAGTGTCACATTGGTTGCATAAAGCATACGATTAAATGTAACCTAAAGTAACAAAAATGCAAAAAAACAGCATATAGTAACTACAACATTAAAGAAGAAGCACAGATTTGTAGGATATCTGCCAAGACTGAAAATGATGGCGTGATTTTAGTCTGCGCATGTGCAGTGGAAAATTTCATGGGTAGGAAGGATTTCCAGAACACTAGCAACAGGTCAGGTGTCACATGGCTAATAAACCCTTCTTCTTGTAGCTTTAGGAGTCACCATAGTAACAAAAAATAAGACAGAAAAGGGCCAATCCTGACAACGCACTCTGTATTACGTATTTACAAGTTCTGTAAAGCAGATATATGTCTGAGTGCTAGGGGTCAGAGAAGCATATTTGCTAAAAAAAAAAGAAAAAAAAAAGTTAGTGAAAGTAAAAATTGTGTTCAAGTTTAATTATAA
>NC_050512.1:26712112-26726133 GCF_002922805.2 Oryzias melastigma
GGTGCAGTGCGTAAACAATTTACAAGTCCCAGAAGCTAAGTAGCGAGCTAGCCTAAAAATCTAGAGCTAAGTTGAAAAGTGTCACATTAGTTGCATAAAGCATACAATTAAATGTAACCTAAAGTAACAAAAAACACAAAAAACAGCATTAAAGAGGAAGCACAGATTTATAGGTGATCTGCCAAGACTCAAAATGATGGTGTGACTTTAGTATGCGCATGCAAAGTGGAAAATTTCATGAGTAGGAATGATTTACAGAACACGGGCAACAGGTCAGGTGTCACATGGCTAATAAACCCTTCTTCTTGTAGCTTTAGGAGTCACCATAGAAACAAAAAAATAAGACAAAAAAAGGACCAATCCCGACAATGTCATCTTCAGCTTCAAAATAACAACAGAAAGTAAGTATAATTACTCTGTCATAGGTATTTTAGTAAATACTGTAAAGCAGATATTTGTCTGAGTTTTAGGGGTCTGAGAAGCATATTTGCTTAAAAAAAACAAAGTTAGTGAAAGTAAAAATTGTGTTCAAGTTTAATTATAAAAGGATGTTTTAACAGAACTAAATGGATTTAAACTTATTTGGAGGTTCAGGGAAAAAAAATAAACTATGGTTTGGATCTGGGATCATTGTGAACTCATCTAATAAAGTTTCTGCAACTTCAAATCACAATTATCACAGTTCTTAATAATAAGTTTTTCAAATCATGTAGTTTTTACCTCCAGAAATAATTTTCATATAAATCTATCTTGGAAATATTAAAATGGATCTTAATGTTTAAGAAATATATATATATATATATATATATATATATATATATATATATATTAAATATTTTAATTATCATTTTTAACTGCATTTTAATACATATACAAAAGTGTTTTTGCTGTTGCTTTAGACCAGCAAACTTGAATATTTAAGACCAGGGGCGTCTAATCCCAGTCCTCGAGGGCTGGTGCCCAACGTGTTTTCCAACCAATCTGCCATTGAAACTCCTTATTGGCTAAACACACCTGATCCAGGTAATCAACAGCAGAAAACCACCAGGAGGCTGGCCCTCAAGGCATGGTCTTGGACACCTTTGCTTTAGACTAATTACTGCAACTGCCACAATGTCTGCTTTCACAGAATCACATTTGATTTAGTTTTATTTATATAGCCCACTATCACAAAAGAATTGCCTCATTGGGCTTCACGTCGCCAACAGTAGCTTGGATAGGCACCAGCAACCCTGTGACCCTGACAGGGATGAAGAGGGTTAGGGAAACGGATGGATTGTCTATTGAAATGTGACCATGATCAAGTTCTGCAAATAATTACAATGCAATTTTTTAAAAGGATTTTTTTTTCCAAAGTTTGCACATTCAACATACCTATATTGCAGCCATTCAGCTGACTAAATCCAAGCTGTGGAGGAGGAAAAGAGTCAGCACATTTCCTTTCTACATCAGACGGTGCAGAAAAAAAAAATGGAATGGAAACATAAAAAGACAAAAGAGATTAAGATGGGTAAAGAATTTGTAACTAAGCGCTAATCCAGAAAATACAGTCCTAAAAGGACAAAGTTGATCAGTCTAAAAACCTGGAGGAAGAGAGAAGAATACAAAAACAGAATTGAATGCAAAGGTACAAGTGGCCATGAATGAAAGGTGGAAAAGGGAAAAGGAGGTTAGAGAAAAATGAGGGGACTTTCAGTCAGTGAGAGCAGACAGACAAATGTGAAGTTCCCATGAATGGAAATAGGTGACACGCCTCTATGATGCCATTTCACAGCTAAAAAAAAAAAAAGACATTTCCTGGTTGTAAAGAGAAGATCAAGCACACAAAAACACCCGTCTCATTTGCAGGCAGACTACTGCTCTTTTCTTTACACCTACGTCCTTGTGAGAAAATCTGCTCTTTGTGCTCTATTCAATTTCCAATGCATACCAACTGATGAAATTTACATAGCCTATCTGTGTGTGAGTGTGTAAGTGAACCAGGTTGGAAGGCCACAATAACAGTATTTATGACGAAACCATTCAAGCAACATGTAGCTTTAAAACACAGTAAATACACACTTAAAGAAAACTCTTTTGCTAATAGAATCTAAAGGTGTGTCTAGCCTCTTTGGGCTTTCACTGTGCATCCAGTGAAGTCTTCCAGCTCTCCCAAAAAAAGGAAAAAAATGAAGATCCCATGCCAGAAAAAAAATTAAACATTTATAAATTACTTTAATCACAAATGAAGGGAGTTTGTTTATTTCTCAAGTTGTTTTCAAGGGGTTTCAAATAATTTGTCATTTTGTTAAAAATAACTCAGTGTTTGCTGTTTGAGAAAGTGTTGAGATATTTATTGAACATATTAAACCTTTCTTCTTCAGGTTGGCTCGTAAAGAAAAAATAACTTTTTATGACTTCTTAGTAGGGATTTCTCTTGGAACATTAGTCACTAAAGTTGTTTTTCATAGACTATGTTCAGTATCTGTGTCAAATAATCAATTATTTACACCAACTTCATCCTTAGCCTGACTTTGCTATTATTGGGCAAGGGGAAGCTACACAGAGAGGTAGGGCCACATACAAACACAAACACATACATTCCTCAAAAGCAATTGAGAGCCACCAAAAAATCAGTAAAACATGAACTGTTGAAGGACAGAAATACACATGGAGAACATGCAAACTACACAAATAAAGGCTGAGGCCAGGATCTGAACTGGAGCTTTTTTTGGTCATGCAACCCAACTCCAATAATGACTTTAAAATATTTTGCTCAGTGGGAATGGAGACAGGGCAGGAGACAGAAGTGATAAATAGGGCTTCCCAATATTCTCAGGCCACTTTTTGGTTTGTCTGAAGGCTGGTGTATTCCATCTGTTTCTTAGTTAGTTCCATTTTCTTGGGGCATGTATGACTGAATATTATTTCTACCCCAAGGTCATATTCACCTTTGAACCTTTGCAACACCTCTGGTCCAGTAACCAATATACTGGGACATACACTAGACCACTGTCAAAAACAACTGTGACAAGCCCAGATACAGTGAGGATCAGCTATTTGACAGGTTTATTCCTTGGTTGTTGTCATGCTTTGTTTTTTCATGGTTAATGTTCATAATCATCTCAACTGCTTTCTTTTGTCAATTACCTTGAGTGTAATTAACAATGGGATGCAGTGGTAGGGTGGTTGTCCTCTGATCGGAAGATTGCAGGTTTGATTCCCACCTTGCCCATGTGTCTTAAGTGTCCTTGCAACACATTTTTATTCCCAAGTTGTCACATATGGATGTTTGGTTAAGGACCCCTCTTCGTCGGTTTTTGACGTTTTGGGTGTCCGCAACTCATTGTTTTTTGATGTGGTGACTGTTAGTAAAATCAACCCTCAGCACGCTTACTGGTCCTCAGGACATGGCTGGTACCAGTACCCTAACCCTGCACCGGACGCAGTCCCAAATGTTGTTCCGAACCCAAAGTGGTACCAGGTTAGGGTACCAGTGCACTCCATGTCCCAGCACTGGACCGATTCCAGTTTGCGGCCCCATGGTTAAATGGGAAAATTCAGCACGTCTAAAAACGACGAGTAAGAAACACCCAAAACATCCATTTTTGACACAGACGGGTCCTTAACCATATATCAAAATGTGACGAGTTGGGAGTGAGAAGTTGTTGGTCCTTGGGCAAGACACTGAACCCCACCTTGCCTCTGAGCTACCACCATGTGTGAATGGAACTGTGACCGTGAAGCACTTTGGGCCTTCAAAGAAGGTAGAAAACCGCCGTACAAGTATACGCCATAATTTAGAGTCTGGTTTTCATCTGCTCGGCTTTGTCACCCTTTTGTTGTTCCCTTAAGAACATGTCACACTGTTGCTTCATACAAATTGCGCATTTTCCATGTATGACATTTCAGTCTTTCATGATGCATTTGAGATATTCATAGGTGTTTTTTTGTGTTTGTCATTCGTTGATGTCCTTTGAGGGTCTCAGCCGACGAGTCTTTACACGAATTCGGTTTTGAGTTTTTTTAATATTTGGTCGATTGAGAATTACGCAGTTTATGCGTATTTTACATGGTTTATACACAATTATTAAGTAAATATGACATAATTCACTACTCGGCATCTGCGACTCTGGACGCATGCTGGGACCTTCTCGTGGATCTTCCACACCGGAAGTCACCCATGTACGCAACTAAGACTAATCCTGTACCACTCTCGTAGGGATTTTATTCTGTCCCATCCTGGTTTTGTGATTAACACCAGAGATGACTCCCATCCCATGGGAATCCCGCTGGAATCTTGTGACCCGTGGGACTTTATTCATATTTCTTCTGGGGTTTTAATGTTGTTCTTTCTTGATACGTCTATGAAAAATTTTGCATCCAAAGCTTTCTCACTGTATTAACGTATACTCACGCATGAAAAATTTTCAGCTGTGCCATCTGTACAAGTTGCACATTGTGGTAATGTGACACAGCCTTTAGTTTACAGGTTTTGTCATGTTTTTGTGTATTAAACCTCTGAGTTCTGATAAAAGGTTTGACTCCTGAATATTCCTCCATAACCAATCCCTGGAAGATATGTCGTGGATGACATATTTCTATTTTATTTGTGATTTTTGTTTTTGTTATAAACACAACCCTATTAGTTTGCAAAGCAATGTAATACAATATTTTACATTTAAATAACCACATTTTTTTTTTTTTTTTTTCTGTAGTGACCATCGAATATCTGAACATGTACTGGCTCAGGAATTTCCAACACTTTGGTAACAGTTAGGATTTCGAAGTAGTAATAGAATAACTTTAATCAATTCATTAGACATTCTTTCAACATCTCAGGGACCTTTTTAAACAGAACTATAAGACTTTTTAGCCTTGAATGTTGGGTGTTTATGTTAAAGAGGCAGGTCTGAAGAAAAAGAGGCCAAATTAGGTTTACTTACATGGGAATAAAAACTGTTTCCATATGTGAGCTGCAAAGCTGGCAGCATACAGATGAGGGGCAATAAAAGAAGAAAGTTTTCTTCACTCAAACTCTCTTAATAGCTTAGTTTTCAATAGAGTTTGGGTGTTTTATGTTCTAATCAAAGAACTTTTACTTGAAAAGTTTGGAACCTAAAAGACTGTGTTTGTGTTTTCTCACTAACTATCCCTGCTGTACTGCTGAAGATTTTGAGATGTAACAGGCAAAGATGGAGATCAAACTCGGAGAAACTAAGACAGAAAGTTGGAAAGCAGAAGCTGGTTAAAGGAGTTATAGGAAAATAGTGCAAAATGTATTTTCAGGAACCAACAAAAATTGAGACTCTAATTCTGCATCAAAATACTTAGATCAGTTCTTTTTCAATAGTTTTAGACACCTATTAGTTATTTAATGCCTCATTTGAACTCGAACTCTTTCTAGAAAAAACAAAAACAAAAAAAACCCCAGAAAAATTAGAATTATTAATTAATTCAATCCATTGCATTTTTTACTTCAGTTTGTCAGTATTTAAAAATATGTAAACACTCATTGATTGTATAGACATACTTGACAGTTGTCTAAGGCAGGGGTCAGCAACCTTCAACAGTTAAAGAGCCATTCTGGACGATTTATTTCTGACAACATCCCAGTAGGAGCCGCAAAGTCTTTTCTTACACTTGAAAAGAAGAAGACACTAATTCGTATATATAGTATTGTTGCTATTATGATAAATACAAACACATTTGTTTTTTCAAGCATAACTAAAACAGAAACTAGACTTTTTTTCTAATTCTTTCGAAGTCTACATGACTTTCTTTCAACATAAAATACATCCTGTAAATCATAAAGTCATCTCAATGCCGGCAAGTGGTGAAATGTCAGTAGTGATGAAAAATAAACACACACAAAACCACTGTTTGTGGTGCATCTCAACCAGAAATTCATAAATCTACATAAAAAAACAAATAAACCAGAGCTAAGGAAGCGACCCTTATCATGTTTTTCATAGTTAATATCCTTGACTTTTTATTAAAAAATAGAAAGTGCACCTTAAATTCTGGTGCGGAAATTCTGGTTGTGTGCACTGATTGACTTTAGGTGGATTTTCTGTGGTAAACAGCACTCAAACATCATTCAGTTTTGGTAAACTATAAAGCCAAACTGCTTGATGGATTGTTGGAGCATTATGGGTAATGTAGTCACAATCCTGGCGGCATGATACATACTGTCCTTCAACTGTTTGACTTTTATGACAATTTTTTTTGCTTAATAAACTTAGAAGATAAACCTAAAATATGTTACTTTTTAAAATTAAAAATATTGCATTTTTCTTTAACCAGAGAGCCACAATGGAGCGGTTTAAGAGCTGCATGTGGGTCCGGAGGCACAGGTTGGAGACCTCTGGACTAAGCTTTGTATTCTATAACAAAACTAATGTTTGAAAAAATGTTTGAACTTCAGTAATTTGCACCCTCACTGCAGTCTTAGTCTATAGACATATATCCAAAATAACAAACTATTTAGAATGAAGCAATTTCTTAAACACTACTACAACCATAGTACGATACGGTCCGGTTTAGAATGGTCAAGGAAATTCAGGTGAGCATTTCCACTCAAACTTGGAGCATCCGGGGTGAAGCTAATAACAACGATGGAGCTCATTTTTTCTGCTTTACTCTCGGTATTTTTAGAGGAGATTGCGGACAGTGAAGATGAATACAGCCATTTCCTTCTGCTAAACAACAGTAGCTCAGCCCTAACTGATCCATTACATTTTTTTATTGGTCTACAACCAACAGGGGCCTGAAAATGGTATGGTTCAGTCCAGCTCAATGGGTTCATTTTATAATGGAATTGCTTAAAATTTTGTACTGGACTGTGCTGCTCAGTGGAAATGAGGCTTTAGTTAATTTTAGGAAACTTTAGGAAATTTTGCATAAAAGAAAAAGACAATAAAATAGAAAAATATATATATAAGTGATAGGTTAGAGATCAGCATTTCTTAAAGCTGAGAACATTTCATGAAAAAAACAAAACTGGTGATGGTGAGAAAAAGCTTCCAAAAGCTTTTTAGCTTTCCTCTTAGTAGTGAAAAAAAGAAACTATAGAAACCTCTTGAACACATTGAGTCATGTGCAATTCACATGCTAGGCTTATGATTTTAATTATTGATTATTAAAAAAAAATAAAATGTCAACCCTCATGCAGTCTTACCTTAATAAATCTGACCCTAACCCCATACTTTAAGATCAGTCCAGATTAAATAAAGCTGAGTAATAAAACAAAAATGCTGGTTCTAAATTTTTTTTTGGGGGGGGGTCCAGTTTTTTATTTAAAAACTGGACAAAATACTCCCAATAAAATACATCAGCTGTCTTGCAGCATTGATAGTAATGCTCTTTGGGTTACCTCACAAACCACATTTTTTGTTTTTCACCAAAACATCAAATCCAAAAGTGACTCATCGAAAATGTGTTGATAGATTTAAAAAACACAATAGTAAATAGTTTCACCCACCAAAAAGCCTATTCATTTTTTGCTCAAAATATCTCCATTATTTTGAGAGTCCACAGTCATATTTAGAAACAAAAGAGAGAAAAAAAATAAGAGTGTCAAATCTTAATTTTGACTTTTTTTGTCCTCCATCCAAATCTTGTACATTCCTTGGTGCTCAAACATCTTTTTTATAACCACATTGCGGGTCAAGCTGATAAAAAAAGATACTACAAGAGAATTTACAGTATGTGACATTTCTTTCAACAGTTCTTAAAGATCCTCCACCTTGCATATTTTCTCCAAGTACAAATTGCTTGAATGTGTCGGTAAGTGGTGCGGTGAATTGTCTATTCCAAGTCGGCCCAGGTGGTCCCTGCAGAGTGCTTGTTTTACATGTCATCCACTGTGCTTTTACAGATCATTGTTTGCGAATTGGAATGAACCTCCTTCTGTGTACTTTTCATTTGTGCTCTGAAAAGCTCTTATCTGGTGCCCAGCAAGACTTTAGAAAGACAGACAATTACTGGTGAGAGGAAGAAAGAGGGAGCAAACGAGGAAAGCTGAAGAGGTTATATCAACACAAATAGGGGGGTTGAGAACTGAGAGAAAACATGTACGGAAAAGGGGGAAAAAAGGTTGATGTGAGACAAAAAAGCAGCAGAGAAGAAACTTCAAAAGCATACTGATCGTTCATCTGTGTTTCTGAATGTATTGGTTAGTACCCAACATCTTGTTTTTTACCCATTTATTGACACCAATGTGGATCTCCGTCTTAGTGGCCACCTTTTCCGGCTTATCTAAGAGGACAATGAGGCTTTGGCAGCTGAGAGACATTGATAGTCCTCAGAGGGATGGATCTGTGCAGATCTCTTTTTTAGGTTGAACCTAAAAACCCATCTCAATGAAACTTTTTATTTGAACATGTTATCAGCATTGTTCTCATGATGGAGAACATAATAAAACAATAAAAGATTAAAACTGCATTTCTGAGTATTTCTTTCTTTATTCAAATTGTGGTGAATAAGGAGAAGACAAAAATGATCTTTGAGAAAGTTCTCAGTTGTGATGTTGAACCTGAGATAGGAGGGCTACAGTCTCCCTTCTCCATTCCATTCCTTTACAGACAAATAGATCAATTAACGCCTTTGTTTTTCCCGTCCGAGCTAGTATCTGATATAGAACTGTACAGCTAGATAACTCCGATATTGCTCGCCGTTTTTGAGGCACCACTTGTGTTAACTTGGGGTTGTGGGGGTTGTTATAGCAGGAGAGTGTAAACAAAGGAATCATGGGAAATTAATGCTGGCTTACTCCACATCAACTGTCCCACAAATTTCCGATGAACCCCTGCCACTCTGCTGACATTATTCATTCATGCATCTTCTTGTCCGCTTCTTCCCTTTTGAGGTCGCGGGGGTGCAAACTGAACTTCTGAGTATTTCTTAATTCAAATTGTGTTAGATCAGAAAACTGAATGCTAGAAAAAGCTCAGACTAATGATGCAGTTACTGAAATGGGCAACCTCGGGCTCAAACTGTACAGCTGGATTGATCCAATATTCGCGTCGTTATTTTTGCGCTGCCAATGCTAGCCTGATGACTGAGCACTCAAACAGGGCTCTCGGGGGGGGGTTGCTCTTAGCCAACAGTCCCACCAACCTCAAGCCAGAATTTAAGGCCTAATTCTTATCAGCTACCGCCACTGGGCATATATGTCTTGAAAACAACTAAAGGCTTTTTGATTTAGGCTTAAAAAAAACTATTGAGAAAAATTTTACCAATGAAAAACTATGATTGGAGTGCGACTTTAAAGGGAGGACCCTGAAGCAG
Source organism: Oryzias melastigma (assembly GCF_002922805.2). Classification (NCBI taxonomy): domain Eukaryota; kingdom Metazoa; phylum Chordata; class Actinopteri; order Beloniformes; family Adrianichthyidae; genus Oryzias; species Oryzias melastigma. The sequence goes on from NC_050512.1 coordinate 26,721,383, forward strand.
GTGTTCAATAAAATGGCCGCCACTGTTGTGATTTCTCTTGGAGAAAGAGTCAGGATACTGTGTGAGACAAAGTCAGGTGAGTGCAATGCAATGGGAAGTGACTTTGTTTGGCTTTGTCCATTTACTGGACCTAATGATATACCTGAAGAGACGAGGTATATCTTAAGTTGCTAATTGAAGTCTTAGCTAGAGTGCTAAAATCTGTTTTTTTCTTTTTCATTTTTTCTTCTCTTCTTGTTGAGACTGATGTCGCTAATAAGTCCAAACCACCTGAAGAGTCTGCATCTTTGATCATGTTCTCTTTTTTTCACTTTTCCGTCATGGATAGTAGCATTTGGCACATAAATGATGGTGATTAGGTAGTTGTTAGCTTTGTGACTGCTTGTTCCTGGCTCATTTGCACCTTTTTTTTTTAATGCGAGTAAACAGAACACTGTTAAACCTTCTCTGTTGTGGGCCTTTAACTCATTGAAACCCTGTTTATTTCAAAGGGTCAACTGAAAACATGAGTGATCTGCTTATACTCTAACATCCACAACAGCTTTAAAATGTGCCTATATATATGTTAGATAGTTTATTAACATAACTGTTATGGGTAAATTGTACTAATGCTACCCTTTAATCAAAAGTAATGTTTAGAGTCTGTAAAAACAAAAAAAAATGCTAATAACATTTACACAAATGCTTTAGCTATTTTTGTACAAAAAATGACAACTAAACATTGCCTCCAAGAAATTAATATTCATATTTATTAACCTGAATATAAATATGGTTGCGTACACAAACTAAATTTTCTATATAAAGTTACTTGATGCCTCTTGAGAAACAATATTTATGTGTCATAGATATTTAGTCGAAAAAATTAACAAAAGACAAAAAAATCTATATATATTTAAGATGTTGAGATTAATCATTTTTGTGAAACACACTGGTTTTTGCACTGCTAAGGTATTTTTATTAACAGAAGAGGGATAATATTTAGTATGATTAACTCAAATGAAGTATTTTTATATGTGTAATTTATTTTTTACTCAAAATTTTAAAACAAAATTGTTAAAGTAAATTACCGTATTTTCCGGACTATAAGTCGCGGTTTTTTTCATAGATTGAATGTCCCTGCGACTTATACTCCAGTGCGACTTATATACGAATTTTTAATGAGATGAGATATAGACCGTAAGTCTAGAGTGCCCTCTTATGGTGATCTATGCAATTACTTTATTTACTTTAGTTATTCAGACGTGACACAGAGGACTAAGAATTTTACGGATTTACTGATATGGAGTGAGATTGCGTGCAATTAATTACAGTAAAGATACAAAGTTGATGAGTTCTTGAGGCTATAGTTAAATAAAACTGTTATGTTATATAAATGCTACACCTTTTCGTTTTTTTCATGGTGCTAATATGTGAATATGTGTTGACACATATTTAGCCTGTTTTCTATTCACTTATGAATGTCATAACTTACCTTCCAGGATGATATAATATCGTTTTTTTCAACCAGTTTGTAAAATAAATTACTTGAAAAAAATGCGACTTATACTCCAGTGCGACTTATGTATGGTTTTTTCTTCTTCATTATGCATTTTTTGGCCCCTGCGACTTATACTCCGGTGCGACTTATAGTCCGAAAAATACGGTAGGTGGAAATTGTTACATCAATGTTTTTGTGAAATATAAATAGTTTTTTTTTTTCAGTGTCGACCAATATATAAAATGGTGCTGCTTACAGCAAGGCCCCACAAATGTTTGATAGCACAGCCTGATATATATATATATATATATATATATATTTTAGGCCAATTTATGGGCCAGAATGTGACTGCTATGTTTTAACGAAATGTTTGTCCATTTTTTCCTTTAGTCTTTAATTTCAAATTTAACTCTTGCACTTCACTGGGTTTAAAATGTCATCCAAACAGCTATTGGGAAAAAAATACACTGTTAGTGGTACAGTAAAGATGTTAAAAGGTTTCTAACTAGTATATTGGAACTCTAAAACTGAGGCTGAGGTACATTTTAATCCCAACTTTGATCTCACTTTGATCCTTTTTTTCTTGCGAAATCTAGAAAAAGTTAAATATTACTTTATAATTAAGCTCTGACATTAATTGTGTCAATTAAATCAAATAAATAGGAGTTTTCTTAAACAAAAACAAAAGTAAAATTGGATTCTGCAGACTTATTAATCTATGCTCTGATGACAGCAAATGCAACAACTGTGACTGATCTGGTGGAATTTGTTAATTTTCTGGTATGTAATTTTGGCTGTAGGTTATTTTCCACTTTTTTGTCATGAGAAATAGAGTATTGCAAACTGGAGTTGTGCACATTTTTACAATTATTTGAAAGACTATTTTCTAAAATTTCCTTTAATCTGAAATAATTCAAGAAAAAAAAAAAAAAAAATCTGTTGTCCATAAGCATTCAAAAGGAGTATTATGGAAAGTGCAAAAATATGAGTAAAAAAATCGGATCAAAGAGGATATCTGACAGAATACAGACAAAGTTTGCAAAAGTGCACAGTTTAGTTTAATAACATTTTCAATGGAAAAAACTTCAAAACAAGTGCTAGATCTTCACACATGCAAATTCAAAGAGCAGCACTGTTTCCTGACAGAAGCTTACCAGACAGACAGACAGAAATGCTACAGATCTACTCATGAAAACAACAGACACACAACTTCACAACTCAACGCTAAGCTGGCCATGTACGATACTCATATTCTGCAAGTGTCATCGCCGCCTGAGACTCCATCTGATCCTGACACTGATCCTGCATTCTGTCTGCAGCCGACCTCTCCCGCTGACACAAAACAGACAAACAGAGCACATCTGATTCCACATAACAAGGGTAATCCCATCACAGACACACACATGCTGCAGCATGATGGGATTTGACAAGAGTAGCTTTTAACTCAGAAGGTCTTTGAAGGTGAAGACTCAGGCAAAAGTCAGAGTTTGGTTTTTTTGAAAATGTTACAAGTTGTTTAAAGATAATCTTTTTTTTGTTAAATCTGTCATGTTTTAAAACTATTTTTTTCTCAAAACGTAAGGTTAATACCAAATATTTCACTGTCGTTTTATATTTATAAACTCAAAATAGCTCAAACAAACCATTTTTTTATGCAAAAGTGACTGAAAGGTTGACACCCATGTTGCTTTCCATACATTAGGAACTAATGTTGATCTGTGGTGCTAAAATAGGGTAAAGTAAAACTGCATTTGGAAAATACAAATTATTGTAGAAAATAAAAAAAATATATTTTCTTGAAAATAAAGGCAAATGTGAGCCAAAAAGAGGAGGAAAAAGAGAAAAAAAAAACATCAGGGTTTATTTCAGAGGCAAAAATGAATCGAGCAGAATGATCTCTGGACCAAAAATAATAGAAAACAAAATGGAACTGGGATTTCTCTGATCTAATGTTGCATACATTTTGTAAGATTAGATTTGGTGCTGTGGTGTACAATATTTTGATATTTTGCAAGGCTTCCAGTTTGGTGGAAAACCTCAGTAGAAATGTGATGTGAGAGGAAAAAAGCTAACACAAATGGCAGCAGAGGGGACGAGCAGGTAAGATAGGGTGAAGTCAGTTCTCTCAACAATAGGAGACTTTTTTTTCTTTTTTTTATATCAGTACAGAGAGATGAGGTCAAAATAGAGGTGGAGGTGGTAAAAGGCCAAAAAAAGGGGGAATCTGGAGTTGTATGACAGGACACAAAGGAGAGAAAGCTGGATCTGTACAGGTGAGACAGATAGACAGATTGAAGGATGTACAGCAGATCCCAACCAGTGACTGTATATGAGAACTGGACTGAGTGAGAGTGGCGTCACTCTTAGAAAATGGTTTACTTTGGACTCCATTCAAATGAAGCCAATTCAGTCGCCATTTTTTCATGATTGGGATGCCACCATATTGGAACCAGACATCAGTAAGCAGTTATTTGTACCATAGATATCTTGTACCTAGTAATAGAGGGCAGATGTGAATAATGCTTAACCAACAAGGAGAGTGTGCACAACTTAAATTAGCCTTACAAATATTTCGCATTACACTCATCACACGAGCATTTTGATTTTCAGGTGGCCATAAGAGCTTCAAGAGAACTACAAGACCTGTACTCCGTGTAACCCTTTAACACCTGAGGCATCGTCGGAGAACACAAAATCCTTTACATAGTATAACTTTTAAACCCTTATACATGATAATTCCAGCAGAGTCTGAAGAAAAGTTGTACGGTACTTTTATGAGAAAAGTCTGACGTTTCAGAACAAATCTCCCAAGCCCAGCGTAACAAAAATAAATAAATAAAAACAAAAATTCTAATCTTTTGATGTGTATAAGAAAAATATCAAAGTTTATGAGGAAAACAATCAGATTCTCGTCCATGTTTGTTTTGGACGACACTTCTTCTGCCACTGTCAGTAGCAACCAGTGTTCACTAGGAAAATAACAAATATATATTAGATAGAAAAGACAAATAAGTCGCTCCTGAGTATAAGTCACACCCCTGGCTAAACTATGAAAAAAATATGTAATTTATCCTCTGGAAAATATGGTTAAAAAAATGTTAAGCAAAAAAACACATTTTGTTCAGTTTATATCACTATATACATTTTTTATTATCAAATTTAATTTTGAATGGAGATTTTAAACAAAATACTTTTCTACTGAATTGTGAATCAAATCTTGAATCCAAATGTGATGGATTGGAATTCTGACGTGACTCACCTTTTAACCAAAACA
>NC_050512.1:26726196-26729113 GCF_002922805.2 Oryzias melastigma
GACAACAGTGAACAAATTAATACAGTTTCTATCATGGAAGCCGAATTAACTTTGTGAAGACAAAAGGGAAATTGATTTCTTCAGGATTTATCAGATGTTCTACTGAATAATCCCAATCTTTTTATTACTTCTTTTCCATGAGCCTTATTTGTTTTATCGTGGTATCAGTATTAGTATTGGAAAAAAATGTATTTCTAAACAAAATCTGCTGTAGCTTTTTTTTTTTTTTTTTTTTTAGATAAAGATGCTTTTTCTGCTTTTGACTTCCAAATTCAGACTTTATTTCTGTCATTTGAATCTTCCAGTCATTTGTGTTCTGATCCCTTTGTAGATACAGTGACTTAGACTTATTTGCCAGGAAAGACCAGAGCCTAGAAGGGTCTGCTGATATGCTGATACCATAAATCAATACAAATATAGTCTTAACTGAGCATCCTGTTTTTCATTTCCATGTTCGTCTTTTGCTTGTTAGCTCTGCTGAATGTCCGACTCGAGTTGGAAAATTCCAGAAATCGAATGTTTAGGGCAGTTGTGTTGTTTTGAGTATTTGAATTTCTGGCCATACTGAGACTGCAGCTACTTTTTCTAATGTCAAACTTTTGACAATAACCCACACTGAACTTTCAGGGTAATATATAGACGGCAAAATGTGTAGCTTGTCAAACTTTTGCAGTTTTCCTATACCTCCTGCCGTATCCCAAGGTACACTAGAAATATAAACACACCCTGGATTGTGAATCATGGGAATAAGCAATTGTTGAAAAACCTAAAAGTTAAATTTAAGCATTAATTTTCTAGAAGAATAGTTTAGTTAAATAAATAAAAAAATATATTAAGAAATGAACGAAAGCTTGCTGAGACCCATTAAAGTTACTTTTTGTCAACATTTTTTACCTCATGACCTGCAGTCTAAACCCAAAACGAGCCTCAAAAGTCATTTTAAAAAGTATTGAAAGTAACATTTTTTGTAAAAATAATAAAAGCAAATTAAACAGTTACTTGGAATGTGGAAATGTAAAATAAGATCATGTTATCTGACCATTTTTTTGTGAATGAATAGTGAATGGAACTTTAATTGATCTGATTACTTTGTTACCATAGCTCTAAAAAAAAACAACAGATAATAAATTACGCTAAAATATAATAAATAACACAATAAAATGTTTAGTGTCTTTGAGGCGTTGTAAATTCTAATGGCTGATGGGAGGAAAGATCTGCCAAAGTGCTCCGTCCTGCACTCTCTGGCTGAAGGAGGGTGAGGATCGTTCATGACGGATTCCAGTTTCTGTTCTCTTCTCATTCACAGCAGTCACAGACTCTAGGGGACATCCCAGAACGGAGCCGGGTCTCCGGATCCTCGTCCTGCTCCTGTCGGTACAGAACGTACTCTTTAGAAGACAGAAGCATCATAAAAAGCCTATAACAGAATCCTGAGAACTCTCAAGGACCTTTATTTTATTTAGGAAAGAAAAAAAGACTATTTCCAAAGTGAAAAACAATGCTTCCTAAACAGCATAAAAGTCATAAATCTGCATTTGTTTGAAATCATAAAGCCTTGAAAAAAACATAAAATTATTTTCTATTCAGCGTATTTTCATTACTTGTAAAAAAAATAATACCTCAAATCAAGCTACATTTCAAGTTTTGTGTTTGACCATTTATGTATTTGTTTATTGAATCAATTATTAGATCAATTTGAGGTTAAAACCATGTATGTGAAAAACATTAACAAATGTAACTTCTTGGATGCGCTTTTGGTATCAAGTGAAAAGTAATCCTTTGATAGCCAAATTTCAAATCCGCTTGGACCACATCGAAATTAAGTTAGCTGAGTAATCACACGCGCAACCTAAAATTAATTTTAAACAGTTGAAAGGAAAAACTTTGTTTTTTTTTAAACAAATTTTGTCATTTTCTTGCTTTAAGACAGTAATTTTGTTGCTTGTTTGTTTGTCCTTGACAAAGAAACCCAGTGGCATTAAATACTCTTTTTGTTCCAGTCAAATATAAATCGAGAAATTGTAAAACAAACAAGAACAATCTCTTAAAGAGGTCTTGGAATGAATGTAACTGTCATTCTTAGCCTCAGCAGAATGTAAACAATGTTTTTTTTTTAATTGATGTGTTTGAACTTGAGTGTGAATCAAAAAAAGAATAAAAAAGTTGAAATAACAAAGGGAACATTTGACACAGTTTGTGTTTAGCGTTGAGGTTTGCTGATCCTCGGCTGCCTCTGTCAGAAGCTGCGTGTGTTTTTGGGGCTGCAGCGCTCGGCTTCTGATGCTGCAGGCGCTGGGGGAGACAACCAAAGAGGAGCTGCGATTCTGCTCCTTGGAAGCACCAAAATGGTTGGGAAGCTGACATTAAATTAAACATTACGGTACATGTTTTATCTTTTGATCCCACAAAAAAACAATAATAATAAAAAGCAATTTCTGCAAATAAGGAGTGTCAGAATTAATTTAAGTGATGATTAAATTACAATTTTGAAATTAGTGAAATATATTAAAAATAAAAACATGTTTGTAAAATATTTGAAAATAAACCATGTGGGATGATTACCATCTGAAGCCACTTTGTCATAAATATGAAGGTGTAGTAATTAAGGTTGTTCTCATTAACTAAATTAAAAAAATTAGAGTGTCTCTCTTGAGACAATTCTGATTAGGGTTAGAGAATCGAACAAAGAGGGGCAGTCATAACCCAATAAACATTATCCCACCTCGAGTGCACAAAAAATATGATTTTATAGCAGAATTTTGACATTTTTTGTCTTTGGACCCTGGAGAACCTACAAGTAATTTTCTTCTGGTCTTTTAAAGTTAATATGACTTTTTTGTTTGTTTTGTTTTGGGTAGTAGTTCTTAAAAGCGTCCAAAAAATAAATAAATAAATACAAGTTTGTTAATTAAAATGA
>NC_050512.1:26729247-26733809 GCF_002922805.2 Oryzias melastigma
GGTAGTAGTTCTTAAAAGCATCCAAAAAAATAAATAAATAAATACAAGTTTGTTAATTAAAATGACCTTGGGCACCATTTCTTTGAAAAATATACACATGTATATATATTAAAGCAGTGACCAAATTTGACCCAGTGGAATCTCCAGGGTTAGAAAGAACATTTTTAATTACTTTTGAGCTTTTAATGAATGAGATTCTTTTATAGCAGCTTATTTATGGGAAAAGTTTGTACTTTTGAATGATTACATATCAGGAACTTTTTATATCTATCATTAAAAAGTAGTTTAAGTTAAAATTACCTTCCCGGTTTCCTGAAATCTGCAATAAAGGTCACACGTATTCATTTAGACAAGATTTGATTACACAAATTATGAGTGAACTTAATGGATGAAAAAAGGAAACTTTACTTTTTTAGATATTATTTTTTCTAAATATAAATTCCAAAATCATTGCTGGGAGTTTCATGAGTGTGGGTGCAACTGTTGTTTACTCCTAATATTTTACATAGCAACAACTGTTTGGACCTGCTTGTGCTGCTAAACTTTATCCGGTGTGGAAGTTGTCATTTGTTAAGGAAAATCCTCCGCTGGTGGGTGGTCCCGGCACAGGCTCATCTTAGCGGTGTATGCATGATGGGACTCAATTTCACAGAAGCACAAACTCGCACACTCACAATCTTGCACGCTCGTCTCGACAAGCATTGTGTTGTATTGTATTATTGATAGAGAAGCAGTCAGAGGGCGATGTTTTTGCATTGCAGCTGAATAAATCAACACCATGAATAAATCACCAAATCAAACCACCTTTACATCCAGGGAGGGGCCGTCAAACTTGTCCTGCAACTCCCCTCTCCCACCATTTCTTTGATTGTTAATTACTACTTCCTGTTTCCAGGCTGCTTCTTGTTAAGTTTGTTTGATTAATCTCAAATAAAGAAGGAAACAGTTACACTTTCAGTATTTTTTTTAAGAAATAGTGACCTTTAATGTATTTAAAAGAAAAAAATCACATGATCTTTTTTTGATTTGTGTGTTTTTTTTTTAAGTGGATTCGGACCAAAGATGTTTCATATGTGAGAGCCTTAAAAAAATCTCACATTTTAGCTTAAAACAAGTTTTAATTGTTAGATGTATCAGGGTAGTTAATAGACAATTGTGGTGAGATGTAGGGCTGCCACAAACGATTAATTTAATAGTCGAACTAATCACCGATTATTTTTTGCGATTAGTCGACTAATCGGGTCATGCGCAAACTGGATGTAAAGCACACATCTTAACCATTCTTAGCTTTAAAACTGAAAAAAACCTGAATTGGCAAAAATAGCTAGCATGCAGCTGAAATATTAGCTAAACTCCAAACTAGCCAAAAAACATGAAAAAAACCAAATTAGCCAAAACAGATAGCATGCAGCTAAAATATTGGCTAAAGTCTAAAATAGCCCCCCAAAAAATCCTAATCCTAAAGTAGCCAAAATAGCTTGCATGTCGCTGAAATATTAGCTAAACTCCAAACTAGCCTAAAAATTTTGAAAAAAAACCCAAATTAGCCAAAATAGCTAGCATTCAGCTAAAATATTAGCTAAACTCCAAACTAGCCTAACAAACTGGGAAAAAAAACAAAATTAGCCAAAATAGCTAACATGTAGCTGAAATAATAGCTAAACTCCAAATTAGCCTATAAAACAGAACAAATCTTAAATTAGCTGAAATAGCTAGCATGTAGCTGAAATATTAGCTAAACTCCAAATAGCCTAATAATCCTTAATAAATGTCAAAATAGTCCAAAAAGCTAGCAGAAAGCTATTATAACTTTTAACTTTACTACACTCTGACTCCATATAATATAAAGTAACGACTAATCGACTATTAAATTAGTCGTCGACAAATTTAATAGTCAGCCCTAGTGAGATGTATTTGTAAAATTTTTCCTTGTTTCCAAATAATTTATTTACGCTAAGGAGCAGTGGATGCAGTTTATTTTTTCTCAGACAGAAATGCAGTTGTGATGGATTTATGTGTGTGTTGCTTGACAAACAATAATTTGGACTCTGGAGCTCCAGTTTTTTTTTTTGCTCTTTGATTAACTGTCATTTTTTAATTGTTAACTAAATCAACCGGCGACGCCTCAGGTGTTAAAGGGTCAAAGAAAATTTGCTTTTTAATTAAAAATGTTGGATTAATAGTCTGTTGAAAAAGTTGCCACATTTTGATGAGTGATGGACCTATAGTGCTGAAGATATTCTGTTTATTGTTTGCTGCTCAATAGTTACTTTATTGGGAATATATAAACATAATAACCTAGCTATAATATACAACATGACGGTTATTGATTCTAGTAAGGATTAGGTTTAGTGAGATCGAGTTTAAGAAACAATTATTTTAAATCAGCTTAAGTTTTCGACATTCTTCTAAATAATCAAGTTATTTTTCCTATTTTTGATCAAAAATATTTCTTCAACAGAGTACATTCTTGTATATGCAAACATATCGTCCAAGGAGAGTGAAAAATCCTGGCTCAGTGACAGACAATAGTGTCCTCTAATCTTTCTGTCCTTTTTTTCTCTGCTCAGAGCCAAGTGGAGTCATCATCTTCCTATTCTGACAACTTAATGCCAGCTGGATTGTGTTAAGGGCACTGGAGAAATCAAATCCTCACTGTGCACAAAGTCCATTGTGAGAGCGCGCACAAGCCAAGAAGACGATTGCATCTTCTCCTCCAGTTGTGAAATGGTAAGCAAACTAATAATCGAATACTGATTGAGAATAGATGAATGAGTCTGAGAGATTGTATAAAAGCCAAGATCAAAGATAAGAAGTATTCACTGTTTCCAGCAGATCAGACTATTGCAGGTTATAGAAACGCATCATCTGCTGACACGGTTTGGCAACAATAGAACACAGAGGCTTCCCTCAGCACAGCCTCCATTTGAAAGGATAATAAGGTTTATTATTAAATGTTTTATCATTTCTTTTTAGTTGGGGGAAGAGGAAATTTAACCATATTGAAATCATAATAGAAGTGTCAGGAGGGCAATAACCTTTGACTGGCTTATCACCAGCTGTAATATATTATGACCATAATGTTGTGTAGGCACAAATATTCAGCTAACTTAATCAAACTCCAGCTTAATTCTCACAGACAAATACCGCACAATTCATTTGTGGCTGCTGCAGGAAAAACGGAATTGTCCTTCAATAACCAAAACAATTCAGAAATGAACAATTATGATAAAAATGAATGTGGGAAAACATGCAATACTAGTTAACTTTGTACCAAAATGTATAAAACAAGAGTGCAATGTTGTTGGTACCAATGTCACTACATTTGAATGGACTTTAACAATTATTCAGAGCAAATGCAGCTAAACATTTGAAGAAATCAACCATTTTTGGTTTAGTTATTTTTATATATTTTTTTCCTACACAATTAAAGTTAAATTAGTTATTAATTAATTATTGTCACTACTGAGCCACCAGTATTGGCTCTCAATCGCACGGTAAAAAAAAACTGAAAAGATGTACATAAGAGGATTGGTTTTCTGGGCAGACTTTCGGCAAAATGGCAGACATCCAATACATATTTCACATTTTGGCTTTGATTTAATTTTAAAATTTAACATTTGATCTTAATTTGCAACAAACAAGTAAAAAAAAAAAAAATGACTGCCCTCCTTTCAGTCCCAATTGTGAACTCAATACAATAAAGAGGTCTCTGCACAGCGCAGCATAGGATGTGAAAACAAAAGATCAGTGGGAGTACAGCAGCTCAGCATCTTAGCGGAGTGGAAAGTGCAAATTTAATTAAAATTTGGCCACACACTGGCAAAATTGCCTCCCAAATGGTAAGATTTAAATCTGCTCAAATCAGCCTGTTTTACCAATACTGCACACATGAAGAAGTCTGAGGAGATCAAGTGTCTCAAACAGACTTTATTAATGACTTACTGCTGGCATGTAAGAAGGCCAATTCTAGGTCAAAGGAAGTTTAGCTTTGATTTGATAAACAAAATAGATGCTCTTTTGGTCCTGCATTGGTCTCAACCTCATTAACAAAATGTAACCAAAAGGTCCAAAGTGGAGTAATCTTCACTCACATCCTCACATTGAAGATTTTAAGCCTTGAGTCTGTTTATAAAAGTATCCACCAACCTATTCATTTAATTTAGATTAAAGTGATTTGGTTAGATGGTGTTAGATATCATAAAAAAATGAATACATTTGAAAAGCTATGCTGTACAAAAGTGGCACTCAACCTTTTTCAGGCCATGGACCGGTTTAAATTAGACAATATTTTCATAGACTGATCTGAACAGGGTTACAATTGGCATCATAAGCTTCCAGTTTTCAAAATAAAATATTACTGAGAGAAATTGTGTTAAAAAAAATCTAAAAATGTCAGATATTTTTTATAGATGGTAATTCAACAAAACAAAGTAGTTGATAAGTTGTTTCTTTTTTAAAAAATTCTATAAATGAAACGTCGTATGAATTTTTTTTCTGTTTTTCCTTATAGAATGCCATTTTAAAACTCAATCCAGGCTCCGTTTATCCTTAATCATGTT
>NC_050512.1:26733888-26743536 GCF_002922805.2 Oryzias melastigma
ATTCTGTTTGTTAATGAGGTTGAGATCAATGCAGAACCAAAAGACTTTAAAGTCAGAATTCTGACTTTAATCTCAGAATTCTGACTTTACAGTCAAGGTTCTGACTTTAAAGTCAGAATTCTGTTTGTCAATGAGGTTGAGATCAATGCAGAACCAAAAGACTTTAAAGTCAGAATTCTGACTTTAATCTCAGAATTCTGACTTTTTTCTCAGAATTCTGACTTTACAGTCAAGGTTCTGATTTTAAAGTCAGAATTCTGATTTTAATCTCAGAATTCTGACTTTACAGTCAAGGTTCTGACTTTAAAGTCAGAATTCTGTTTGTTAATGAGGTTGAGATCAATGCAGAACCAAAAGACTTTAAAGTCAGAATTCTGACTTTAATCTCAGAATTCTGACTTTTTTCTCAAAATTCTGACTTTAAAGTCAAGGTTCTGACTTTACAGTCAAGGTTCTGACTTTAAAGTCAGAATTCTGTTTGTTAATGAGGTTGAGATCAATGCAAGACTTTAATCTCAGAATTCTGAGATTAAAGTCAGAATTTTTCATGGGCTTTTTTTTTTCAGTGGCCCTAATCCTCTTCCGTATACATAAATCCTCATTCATTGGGTATTTTTTTTTCAACACAACAAAACATTTTCTTTGCTACATTTTCTGAACGGATGTCAACCTAAATGAGCCTGGCTGTAGGAACATTTTCACGTCTCTTTTATAATTTTCCACTAATCAGCAACTTTATTCGATTTAATCTTTCTGCCTTAAAATGTTTGAATTTTGTGATGAAGGTTTTCCCTTTTCCCTTAAAAGTGGAGGCTAAAAATTAGACGCTAACTTCAGCTACGCTGGATAAATAAAGCAAAACTAAATGATGCAACCGTCGTAAATCTGGTATTTTCTAAATATGACATGAATCTACCATGTCTCCAGTTTTATTATCTGCGTGTGAAACAGTTGAGAATCTGTCGCCGGGTATTAGACAGAGCTACATGAGAACTGTCTCAATAATTTCCTATGTCAAGGAAGACTCCTGGTTTTATCTGTAATCAGCAGCTTTATTGTTCTTTTAAGTCGAAAGCTCTTATTCGGTTTTTCCAAGAAGAAATCTTACAAATAAATTTTATTTTTTGTTTGCTAGTTTAGTAATCCAGCGAGCCGCTTTCAGTCACATGACCAAGATGGATGTTGTCAGAATCCGGTAATTTTCCACAATAAAACTACTCTAAGGATCAGAAAATAAACTAAATGAAAATAATCTTAGTGCATGTATTTTCTTTTTTCTGTCTGTGGCTTGGTACCATGAGACCCGCGGACTGGTACCGGTCTGTCGTCCGGGGTTTGGAGACCACTGCTGTAGAGAACAACGCAGCTAATTATTATCTCAAATAAGCTGAAAATTGGCAAGCAAATCTTGACCAAAAGGAAATCAACTACAATTAACTAAATTTTGAGAGTTTCATCTTACGAAAAGTCTAGACTGTTAGCTTGTGCGGTTAGCCAGAAATCCAGCTAAAAAGAACTGCTGCAGCAAAGGCCTGATGCCGCTGTTGTCAAGACAAGAAACCTCCTAACAACATTTGAAGGGTTTCACCCCAAGGCCAGTGCCCTGAAACTGCACACTAAGCAAAAGAAGGGAAGACAAGTGAACATCAAACTCACTACTCGGGATGAGACAACCAGGATTCTTGAGTAGATCGGGAAATTGGCCCCAAGTGATAAACTGCCAAGTGAATGCCGCGGGCAGCCCAGACGCAACGAGAAGGAGGAGAGACCATCAGTGAAGAACAAGTCTGTGCTCTCCATTTAAGAGTGGCTCCAATCCAGGGCACCAGAAAAGGCAGATGTCAAAGAGTCCATGGAAGCACTAATCAGATCAGGATATGGCCCTGAGACAGAAACAAAGAAAGCCTGGGTCTATCGCATGAGACAGAACCTGAGGTACAAGTTGTGAAAAGTTGAACTTACAAGTACCAAATCTATCGAAAAAAAAACAAAACAGACTGAAATGGCAATCATATAGATTTGTGCATGGTTTGGGCTGGAAAGACCAGAGCCAAAGATAACAGAGAAAAGTACAAAGAGCCCTGATGGACTTCCAGATTCAGTCTGATAGATGGTGATGGCTAACCAGCTACATATTCTAGTGCCTTACTAACACTGTAAAAGAGAATAAAAACTTGTCAAACCCAAAAAAGTGCAAGATTGCAGAGACAGTTCAAATTATATAGAAAGTTGTTGTAAAATCAGAAAACTTTTCCAAAAATCCCAGTCTTGGGAAGTGACAGCTAATTAAGCACTATGTCAAATAAAGATTTTTATGAGGTTTTGTTATGAATTTTTCCACATTTTTTTATGAATAACGGAGAAAGTTAAAGTGGACATAAAATAATTAATTTGCAAACTAACAGTTCCAAACATGCTTATGGCCACTTCTAAGGTAACTCATTCTCTATTTTTCCTTATACTGTGGAATATCCCACATCTTTATAATCTACTTTATTTGTTCCAATGTACGCTTAGTAAAAACAACAATAACTTTTTAACACAATCTGAGTCAGAAAATCCAAAACTTTGCCATGTCTAACATTTGTCGGCCAGAGCAAAGAAGCACAGTGGGACTCATATCAACTCAAATCAAGCTAAGTTCAAATCCCAGTGGGAATCATATGAGTAGAATCAAACTGCTGTCCTCATCTCAGTGGGAATGATGAGAGGGAAGACGCCATTCAACTCCCACTGAAGCTCAGAGGAGGACCAGCAGCAGCTTTACATGATGACGTGCAGCTCGAGGGGTTAAGCGGGTTGAAGGAAAGGCACGTTCTCATCATGAAACACAGCAAATAAAACCAGACTTTTCACAGAGTTAAAATTTACCAGATTCTACTTTCTTATTTCTCCAATGTATTTTATTTTTTTTTTGTGTGTTGTCTTACAAAGAACCAGAAAAAGGCTATTTTTGGTGAATCCACATCAGCTTAGGTAGCATAACATTTTGTTTTCTTTTTATTTTAATAACGTAAAAAATAAAGAAGGGAATGGATTGAAAAAAATATACTAATTAATTGTAAACTTGGGGAAATTTAAGGCGATTAACATTATTTATTATCTGTGAATAATCACTTTATGAAATTACACAAAAAGCTAAATATTTAGAACATTTATTTTTAATTAACCGTCAACTGATTGAAAAAATAGATTGGGATTATTAATGTCAATGTTTTACTAAGTAAAATTTTATATGACACTGTGCAGCTTTTGAACAAAAAAAAGGCCATAGAAAATGTATCCTCAATTTTTATTGTCTGAAATGTTCAAATGTATTAAGTGTTAACCCATCAGTGTAATTTGTGAATACCAAACACATCAACAGTAAGATAAGACTTTAATGTCTGCAGTATTACTCCAAAAAAACAAATATACAGCCAGAAGAAAAGAAGCTGCAGGCCTAAAAAAAGTTCAGATCACTGCTCTATATCAGTGGCTGCTTTAAAACAATGTTGTTTTAATAAAAAAAAAAAACATGCAGTAAGAGGTGAACTTTCTTTCTGAACTGAAGCTTTATTTAACCTATCGTGACAATCAGCATTTATATGACTTCCTTTGCTGCTGTAGTCGAGGTTTAGAGTCGTGTTACTGTGACAACGTGCTTAACAATGGATTAAATAGTTTGGTTTTTGTAAAAAAATATATATATATATCTAAACAAAAAGATAACAAGATTAAAGTACTAAAAACCAAATAAATATTTATTTATTTTGTAAATAACTATGGTATAAGTGGGATAATACCTAATGAAGTGTTTGAACGCACACTGTGGATGACAGCACCGCCGAGGCAAAGCGAAGGACTGCTGCTCAGTGATGTATGATTCATTTGCGTTAATGAATATTAACGCATTAATCTTTTTTTTTTCTTTTTTTTTAATTAATTGAGTGCTTTAAAACGTTAACTTTCACACCCCTTGTAAAAACGAAATAAACAAAAGAAAAAATAAACTGATTATAATGTAGAAACATGTCCAACGTGTTCATTTTGGCAAACATAAAGCACTATTTTACTCTTTGGTAAATAAAAAAAACCCTCAGATAAAGTAGGAGGCCCTTTGAGCAAATCATTAATAAACTGTGATGAACATAATAATAAAAAAAAAAAAAATAGGAAGTTTAAGGTTTAAATCAACTTAAGCTGTGAATTTGCAGTCAGATTGTAAAGAAATAAATGTGGTTTTCTTCTAATGACAGATGATCACATGCTTTAGAAATAATGGAACAGCATATATATTTATATATATTTTACTTTGATTTAATCTCAGCCGTACCATACAGTTAAAAGATTGCTTGAAAGCACCCTCCCAAGATTTGGTTTCCGTGATACTTTTGGTGTCAGAAAGGGGATTTGTCTTTTGTCGAAGCGACAGGCCGTCGGTGAGCTCTGCTAAACGGATCCCTCTCAAACAAATCAGGGTAGAAGAAAAGACTTTACATCACAAAGGTGTGAACCACCTCTGGAATCCTGAACGTCAGGCCACATTACACTAAAGTACTTGAAGGCTCCATGTTTTCTCTTTTATTGTGGAGTGGAAAGTTTTGGTTTAACAACCAACTCCAGTTTACAGGCAGGTCCAATGGAATCACAATGACGTGTTTTCCTGCAGTTTCTGCTCTTCTTAATTCTTCCAAACAGCTCCTCCTGTAATATCTGCATCTCCCGGGAGGCTGCATGAGCGTAGGCATGTTAATAAGTTTATAAAATTCATCAAAGCTTTCAATTAATCTCTTGGAGAATCCCCTGAAATGTAATTGTTGAGTTCTTTAAGGTCTTGTAAACTACAATCATTTGTCAGTCAGTATCTGTTGAACTGACAAATCCAGAGACCTTGCAGTTAACCAGTCTTCAGGCCTTGTTAAGCGTAAAATTGTGCAGCTTTCAGTTAAACCCTTTAACACCGTAGCTTTAGCTTACATTAGCTTTGTATTCTTTTGACTACCGTAACTCTTAAACCATCTTTACATTTAACTCTAGCGGATTTGGAAGCAGAGAAAAGCAGCCTTGCACTGATATCAACACCTAACAGCAGTGAAGTTCTCACTCAGTCAACATGAATCGGCTAATTCTGTTATAGAGAAAAGCAGCAAATCAAATGCAAATCAGTTCAAAGTCTATTCACATCGGTGCTTTTCTCTACAAAATCAGCTGATTTGTGTTGATCCTGTAAACGGCTATGTCAAAGCTTAAGTGTTATGTTAAAGATATAAAGTACCTTTGCAACTATATTTTTATCTATCAAGGCTGGGCAATACTGATGTATTGATGATATCGGTTAATATTGCCGATATCGATATTTTTCGTAACTGCGATGGGTGTGACATAAACCTTCAAATCTCAATTATTTTAATTCACCTTGAATGTTTTTTTTTTGTAAGTATTTCTTTTCTAAATTACTTGATAAACATAAAAAACAAAATTAGGACAATAGATTCAATTAAATGGAAAATAGTTTATTAAAAGAAAAACTTTTTAAAGTTGAATAAAAATGGAAGAATCAAGGCAAAACAGTCAAAAACCAAAAGAAGCAAGAAACTTTGAAACAAAAAATAAAAATTTTTAACGATAAAAACAACTGGTAGAAATATAGATAATTAGTAACTTCTTAGCCCTTAAATACAATAATAAAAACAGGTGAAAGTAACTTGTCAAAAACAACTGAGCATTAATATAGAATGGAAATAGTGTGAACAATACATGCCGCTGCATGCTTTTTCTCTGCTGCTGAAATCTCACAGGACTGGTGAGAGTGGTGCGGCAGCGACTCAGATAAAGAAAAGTTGTAAACAGAAGTAGAAATATCATATATGTGGGCAGTTATTGATCTGATACTAAAATCATCTTAAGATCATATATCGATATTTTGGATTGATCCATCCAGCATTTTATTATCTATTGTAAAACCATTCCTGATGGTCTTTTAATTATGATTATGCCATTTTTAACCAAAATATATAAAAAAGTCATTTTTTAAAGACATATTTTCTTTAAAAAATGTAGAAAAGTATTATCCGCACTTTTCTTCACGTAAAAGTTTATATTTACATGTAAATAATGACTTTGGAATTCAGATTGTGCCTATTTCCTGCCTATTTCAGTTGTTCCATCACAACTGAGAGCCGCTGGGTTTTATCTGCTTCTTATCCAACATGATTTGAGCAAAAAATACTCTGAAACTTAATTTTAATCTTTTTACAAATGTCTTCCATTCTAAGAAAAATACCACAAAAATATGTTAAAAATATGATTTTTATTAGAATGGGTCTTTAAGATATTATTTAAAATGGGCTTCTTGTGAGCCAACCTTCTTTAGAGAGCCACACTTAAAGGTTATGCCTTTTTTTTTTGTTTTTATACTATAGGATGGGATTTTAATGTGAGACGAATGCATCCACAGATATACAGCATTTCAGCACTTTTTTCACTCTTCAATTTAATAATATTTGAAGAGATTGCAGAGCTTCCGTGCAGACAATGCACATCACGTTAAGTGCCGTCTGCCTATCATCCGCTTTTGATCAACTAAATAGTGGATGGGATCACCTTTATGAAAGCAGCGGTTTCTGTGTTGTTCTTGTCTTTAATATTTCGACACAATACCCCAATGTCAGTTCCAAACACTTTTAAATGAAAGCAGAATGCATTTGAGGCTGTTGCCAGGAAGAGATGCCCCACTTTAGATCATGGAAGTAGAAAAAACTCGCCACCTTAGACCCTTTTAGTCTGACTGAACATCTTAGATGCTGAACCATTGGCCAAACACTTAAAAGAAGACAGAGTTTTTGTTTGTTTTTTTCTATCATGCTCTTTACTTTTTTTGTCTTGTGTTTTTCTAAAAGCAGCCTTTTTTACCATGTTGATTGCATGTTGGGATTCAGGATGAAAACTGCTCTGAGATAATTGTATAGTATTTAAAAAAAAAAACAAACACTTCTTTAACTTGTAGGGTTAATACAAAACAGTATTTTTTAAAGTTGAAAAATGCAAAAAATGTGTTAATGTATTCTGTATGACGGCTTATTCGGTTGTTTAATTAAAAAAAATCACTCAAAAATTCAAATTTGGAGCTTAAATTATACAAGAAACTTGACTGACCTAATTTGGCATTTGAATTTAGATTTAGTTGGAAAGAATTCCGACTTAAGACTTGTAGATAATGACTTGATGCCACCTCTGGTTTCTGCGAGAGTGAAATATAAAGCTGAGGAGTCGGCAGGAGGCTGCGGGTGGAGAACAGCGCGAGAAGAAGTCTGAATATTTGAGAAGGAAAAACATTCATGAGGGCTTCAATAAAAAGCTTCAGTGAACACAGCACAGTCAAGGCTGATGGTCACACACACACACACACACACACAGCACGAGTTGAAATCAACCATGTTTATTCAAACTCTTACTGCTCATCACAGAATCCCATCATGCATTTCACTCCAGTGGTCTCACCCTGTCAGAGTATAACAAGCTCTCCTCACGGTGCAACCCATCCACACATACGCAAACACAGGCGATACACAACCAAAGACAGTGGTTCTGAGCTGTATACACAGATTACATCTCACACACACAAAAATAGGTCAACAAAAAATATTAAAAATTCCAAATACAAATAGTATTTTTTGAAGAAAGTTGCAAAAGGGACAAATTTAAATTAATCAAAGGATGTGTGAAATGTGTTTAAACTTATCAAATTATAATGTGTGGTCCTTTATCATGTCCAAATACAAACTTTCTTAATTTGAAAATACAAAAAAAATAACATGCATAAAAACATTTACTAAGCGTCTTTGTATGGTATTTTCAGTAAAGAAAATAGCTTTACTTAAGCTTTTTTTTGTATTTTCAACTGATTTCTTACTAAATATTTTTATTTTCATAATCAATGTAGTTATGTAGATTCAATAAAAAAATATATTTTCTTTTAAATTGTTTTGAAGTTCACTTTAGAAAAACGTAATCTAAAACAGCTCTGTAATATATTTAAAATAGAAAGCATCAGTGAAATTAAAATGATCGTCTTTTTTTCTAGTCTCATAAAAGCACTGGAAAATAAGTATAGATTCTCTTTTAAATATAGTGTTTTTGTAAAAAAAAAAAAAAGACTCCATAAACCTAAAATGTAATGTTCTAATACTTTTTAAATGTAGGCTTTAACAGTTTTTCAAGGGGTAGAAAATGAATGACATAATTTTTGATAAAATATCACTAATATTACTCATTATAATAACTGTTTAACCAAGGTTCTAATTTCGGCTGGAGATTATATGAGTTCTAAAATGTGCAGCTGCTGTGAATAATGCATTCAAGGAGAGGCAGGGGAAATCTTTCCTGAGGAGAAAGGTGTCAGAAGATTCATATTAACCTTGTCCCAGCCGCTCCCTAACCACATATCTTTTAAACTTTTATTCCAACTTCCTGAGTTACTCTTAACAGATTTGACCTGCTGTTCCATCGTGCATGCAGTCTCTTGCTGTAAAAGTCAACACGTTAATTTGGCTAAGTGTCTCATTGCTATGGATTTATTCACAGTTCAGGCAATGAAGGGAATGTTTTGTCAGC
The DNA here is from genome assembly GCF_002922805.2 of Oryzias melastigma. Lineage (NCBI taxonomy): Eukaryota > Metazoa > Chordata > Actinopteri > Beloniformes > Adrianichthyidae > Oryzias > Oryzias melastigma. The sequence continues at coordinate 26,742,484 of NC_050512.1, forward strand.
CTGAAAAGCTTTTCAGTGGGTTAGTGTTTTAGCGTGTGAACAAAAAAAGAAAAAAAAAGACAGGAAGAATGTAAGGGGAAAATGCAAGTGTTTGTTATTTGCAGACAACATTACAGAAGCAATTAGTTAAACGAGTCAACTCCCGCAGTTCTTGTGTGTTTGTTAACAATTGCTAAGCCACATATCATCTCTTGACACCTTGTTCGCTGTGTACGTAGATGACTTCCACCCTGTGTGTACATGTCGGTGTGCATATATAGTGTTGCATAGAAATATGTTGTGTCATAGACTGTATTTCTCACAAATAAATGGAGAAAATAGAATTTATATCAGTGTGTTCTCATTCCAGCAGTCACACACTGTACTGTATGTGCTGCCATTTTAATACCAGCCAGTCTCACAGCTTTAATTCTTATTTCACAGAACTCAATACTCAATTCTCCAAATTATTTTAACTAAATTATAGCATTTTATGAATAAATATGTTTGTGTCTTAGGATTGTATCATTCTGGGCATTCATCAGCTCAGGTTCCAAAAAAATATCTTGGATTTTTTGATTGGTTGTCAATTTCCAACGAGTTTACCCCCCCAAAAAAAAATAAAAATAAAAAAATAAAATGTGCACAGAAAAAACTCTAAAATATCTCAAAGCTTTTCTGATTTACTTTGTGTGAATCTGGTCTGTGAAATGTGAGAATTTTACACCTTATTGTGGATTGACAGACTACAGCTTGTTGGGTTGAATATATTCTGGCAGGTTTGATCAACACACATGCATATAGGAAAAAAAAATAGAAAAACTTTATCGTTATGTTAACCCCTGCAGCATCAGATTTGTAATTAGAAATACCAGTTCAGTTTGGGCTCAAGTCAAAACTTCCAATTTCTGTGGAACAATCTAGAGCATTGTTGCAGTTTGTACTTTTGCCTAATATTTACAAATTCCTTTAACATTTCATCAAAACTTGATGACCTGTACCTGCATTGAATTTGCTATATTAAGAACCATTCTATGCCTTTATTTTAGGTTTTCCCAGAATTCTCAAAAATTA
>NC_050512.1:26743652-26743953 GCF_002922805.2 Oryzias melastigma
AATTGGAAAAAAAAAATTACAAAAACTTTAGAATTGTTGTCTCATAATAAAAATAATGTATGATTTGAATCTACAAATTATTAACTATTTTCTTAGAATAAATATTGAAAAATAAAAATAGAAAAGTATCATAAATCTGTACCAAATTACATAAAAATAAATTTTCTGTAAGAATTAATTCTACATTTCAATCTATTTATTTGTATTTATATAAAACAACAACAAAAAAACATTTTCTAATACAGAGGAAAAAAGGGAACAGAAAGCAGAAAATTTGTTTATCTGCCCCTTTTATATTTTT
>NC_050512.1:26744174-26758480 GCF_002922805.2 Oryzias melastigma
CAAAAAACAAAGGGGAAAAAAAAACACACAAAGCATCTTGTAGGGAGGAAAAACCCGGCAAAAAGACTCACAAATGCTGTGTGTGTATATAAACACAAATGCACGCACACACACCACTCCATAAATAAGGCTGCCCAACCAGAACTAACAAAGGCCCAGTATGGACAGTCCTGTCAGCACTGCGAAGGAAAGACGCTACGTTGTATGTCTATGACTGTGTGTGTGTGTTATGGTTCACATATGTGTACAACTAGTGTGTGACTGACTGTATGTGGCTTTTTTCACACACTAAGGAATGCTAATTGTCTCCTGTGAATGTCTCTGCTTGTCATAAGCTGCGCTTATTTACACTCAAAATACAATTTTGTGTGCAGAAAATGTGTGTGTGTGTGACTGTTTGTGTGTAGCAGAGCAGAAGACACACTGTGTGTGTCATAAACTGTGCTCATTTACTCTCAGATCGGTGAATGGTGACTGTATGAGATGCACAAGCTGTGTGTGCGTTTCTGCGTAAAAGAGCGTGGTGAAAATTGGATCAAGTGTATGTCAAACACTTAAGTATTTAGACTTGAAAAGCTTGCAGTGATTTCTTTATGCCGGCCTTTTTTAGCCAAAGTAGCAGCAGAGTGGGGATTACCAATAATAATCATAAAACCTATTTTATTTTCACTGTTTGAGGTAGGAGAGCTTCCTTTTCTCTTGCCACCACTTTTAAACCCGCTCAAGCCAATCAACTCTGCTGCGCACACACAACCACACACACACATTACACACACGTACAAACCCTCTCGTGTGCAGTTCTGCCAGCTCGGGTGATCGTCAGAGTTATTACGTGTAGTGTTGTCTGCCTTGTTACATTTTCACTTTATGAGCTGGGAGCCGTACGCGGTCCCTCAATACTTAGCATAGACAGAAACTTAGACGTAGTGTGTGCGTGTGTGTGCTTTGTGTGTGTATGTGGGTGGCTGCTGTTTTCTTTTTATCACCAGAGGACATTTGGTCCTACACTACTTTGCAAACTTAACTACTTAATAAACGCAGAAGCTAGATGTGTGCATGTTTAAGTGTGTGTGTGTGTTATAGAATGAGGGACAGGAGAATATGCAATCACACTGTGCAGTTGCGTGTTTAGGGCTTGTATAATTAACAGACAATGCAGGGTGCGTTTTATTCTTTAGAGCCTTCTTCTAAGTGAATTATGATGAAAGGTCATTTTATTTGCACATGAAAAATACATGCAACATGCTAGGGGGGGAATTGATTAGCTTGATTAGGTTTTCTAAAGACTGGTTTTCAGCGTTAGGACCGTCTGATTTCACATTTTCATTTCATGTGTGCTTACAATTTAAAGAGTTGAGGTTGCCAAAAAAAAAAATCAATTGAAATAATTCTGGTTTAGGAATATTTCCTCAAATAGCTGTCAAGCATGCCCAAAGTAAATTAAGTGTAACATGAATCATAGAAAGAGTCAAGAATATTGGTTATATTCTGTAATAAACCGCAAAGTACTGTGAAATCAAAGAAGGATCCATCAATATACTGCATCATTATTTTTCATTAAAAATGAATGATTTCAAGTATTACCCAAGACATTCAGCAGTCTTAAGCTCTTTTTTCCCCCCACTTTGGAATGAGACATAAGAAAACCTAATAAATTCCATGTCAGTGCTGTTTGTACATGTAGGCTTTTTAACATTTTTAAATGCAAAGCCTATTTTTCAAATATAACTCTGGGCTCACACTGCATCCTTTCTGGCTCTGGTGTGGACGCCGAAGTCTTTATATGGCTCAAAAAGTGCAAGAGATGCTCACACTGCATCCAGTCCAGTCCGGCCTTTGTGGACCGGCCACTCCGTATCCATTTCATCGGATGCCGGAGAAAAGCCGGAACATTTTTTTGTGAAGTTGGGGCCATTACCACCTAAACCGAAAATCTTGCGAGCAATGTAATTTTTCAAAATAAAGCCCATTTTCTGTTGTACTTGCTGTTTTCACTGTGTTGTGACTTGTTACACAATATGTGTAACAGTCAAATTTGTACATTTAAGCCTAAATAAGACAAAAGTATTAATAGTTCTGTGCTTACACATTGTGTGAAGACCAATTATGCAGAAAATTAAGTTTTGTGAATTCAGTGTTCCTCCGCTTATTTGTATTTCTTTATTTGCGGTTTCACTAAATTACAGAATTTTTTTCAGTCACGTGACTCTTCCAGTTCCCCACAAAAGCTCAGAAAACGTAAGACTCTTGTATGAAACGTTTGCGTCAGAAGGAGGTGCTGAAGTGTATCTGAGATGAAGAACAAACCGGCCCGTCGGCTAACTCAGCCTCCTCTCTCTATGCCCCTGCATGGAGAAATGGCATCAACTGACTCGGCCAAAGAAAATCCTAATATTTCGAAGAAGATAATTGGGGAGGATAATTATCATCTGGAGCAGGTGTTTATTATGGATGAAACCGGTCTCTTCTTGAAGAACCCCCAGATTCGGGGTATTCACAGATGTCTCCGGTCCCTAACCCCCAGAAATAAGGGTGGAATGCTGTAGTCCAAACAATAGGGTACTTGTCTTATATAGATTGCAAAAGCTCCTCTCTTTTCGAACATTGCATTACGCCTTGGAAAGTCATTTTAAGTGAAAGATGTAATCATTTAAAAAAAAGTATTTTTGTGCACAGTAGATTTTACTGTTGTCTTGTTGGTCGTGTGTCACATTCATTTTAGGTTTTACAGAGATGTTTTGGTAGAGTCTTGGGCTGAACTCTAATTGTTTCCCCACCCCTCTGGCTTCTCCCAATTGTAGGGACATTTGAAGCTGTCGTGGTGTCCGAAAGTGTTTTTAAGTTGGAGCCATAGGGAATTAGGACTATCCCTCTGAAGGTAGGGTGTTCTGATGTGGAGAAAAAGCGCATTTCTTCACGTAGGTGTGCTATGTATCACAGAAGTTTACATTTAAATTTAAGAATTAAGTTTTTGTATGACCTTTTAAAGCTATTCAGGTGATGTTGTTATATATTTTTCAAGGGCTGGCAGCTACATGCTAATTTTGTTTCCATATCTTTCTGCTTAAAGGGATAAATGTAGGGATAGGAAGTCTTCATAGGAGTAGGGAAGCAATCCGGATTTAGCCTTATGTAGCCAATACTTAACATCGGTTTTATAACTTTAAAAAGGCCATGCAAAACAAGTCATTACTTACATTTAACCATAAACTTCTGTGCTTTAGAGCACACCCCTGTGAAGAAAAGAGCTTCACAGCCCTACGGGCGGAGGGTCACAGAATCCCCTCGCTCAACCCTTACAAAAGCTATTTCGGACATCCCTTTCCCTTCAAATGTCCCTTCAATTGGAGGGGTAGGGGAATAATTTGGATTTGGCCTAGTTTGGAACTTCTCTCTTTTGGTTCTTTATTTTTTTTATCCATCTTTTTCTTGTTTTTTTGTTTTCATGTGATGGTTGGTAAATCTTGTTCTTGAACAAATTACAGAATTTTGTGGTCAGTTTGTATACATTTTGTTTATTTTAAAAGTTAAAAAAAAAGCATGTGCTCTGAATCTAGAGATTGAGTTGCAAAAATACAAAACTGTTCATAGAAAATAAAAAAAATAGTGTTGCCAATTTAAGATTTCTTTTGCAATACTAGTTTTGAAATAAAAAAAAAACAACATAGAAAAAGAATAGAAATAGTCTTTTAAGGTTGTAAACTGAACCAGTGAGAAAGACAGTGTGACAAGTGAACGGAGTGTTGCTTTCTCTTGTCTACAGCACCCAGTCAAAACAAAGTTAGGGGTCTGATAGTTTATTACAATGCAGATACGGGATTACATTGAACTGAATAATGCATCACAGTAGTTAGTAAATCTGGGCCTTGTTTCCCAGAAGTATAATAAAATCCATCTTACACTTAGGCTTAAAATGTTTTTCCCGAAACCATTGTGACTAAAGACACTCATCACAGTGACTGCAGATTAACTGAGATCATCACAAGAAATTGTCTTCTTTATCTTGAATGTTTTGCCAAACATTCATACTAAGTCATTTTGATGCAGAAATAAAAACTTACAGTAAGCTCCTCCTAGTTTCAGGAAAAAAAAAACAGTTTAATGCCTCATCCCCTTATAAACATGTGGTTTTTGTACAGAAGTAATTGGAAACAATAATAAAAAAAGAGGAAATTGGGTGATTTGTGTATGAAATATTACTGCAACATTTTATAACCATACACAAAGCATTAATTTTTCACTTTTAAATCATTTTTTTCTTTAACACATTCTTTTTTTCTCCTCACTTGACTATTAAGATGTGTGATTTTTTTTTTTCTGCATAAAGGCAAAAATCTTTTCAAACATCAATTTCTGAGTTATTCCCCTCTTATTCAGAAGTAGAGGCCTCTTGAAAACTGTTAAATCTGGCCTCCAAATTCCTCCAAAGTTGCTGAAAGGAGGTAAACTGACTTGTAAAGCTTAGACTGCTGATTGTATTGCAAAGACAAAGCATGGATGCTCATCTCGGCTCCTTCCCTGCTGCAGCTCCGGCTGTCTTTGACAGAAGATGGTTGGTTACAGTATATAGGACCACAGTGTGAAAACGGAATCAAGCTAAACATCTGGTGGGCATTTTCTACCAATTTATCACTTCATAACACTGTGGTGTTAAAATAAAAAAAAAAATATTTTATTTCTTTTATCCAGTACTGTATTGGCACAGTAAAAATGGCTTGCTCATCATACTCTCCCACTCCTCTGAGCATCTGCATCCTGTAATATTTGAGGTTTTGTTACGATATTTGGAAGAACTTGGTTACCCGCATACTTATCTGTTCAGCGTACTTCACAGAAAAATAATCCAAGACATCCAGGTATATACAGACAGCAGAACTTAAAACTTTAAAAGGCTATCATTTAAGAGTATCGAGTGTTTTAGGCCTCAGACGTGCCATCAGTGGCAGACTTAGCAGTTTGGGGGTCCTGGGTGAACCATAACATGGGGGCCTCTGTAGCGCTTTTATTATTTTTTTTTCATTTTTTTAATCGTTATTGAGGGTATAACATCGAATAACTTCCTAACTGGTCCGCTTTTAGACAGCATCGATGTCAAGAATCCAAATGTTTTGGTAAGCATTTAAAGAAATATATTTTATTTAAATTAGTTTTACCTTAAATTATGTTATACCCTGAAGTATTAGTTACTCACTTCCTATGTCGGAAGAAATAAAGCCTCGTTTCCTCTGAGCGGTCCGGTATGGTCTGGTCAGGTCGGGAACATTATTTTGAGCGTTTCCATTGTAAAATGGACCCATTAAGCAGTACCGACATGTACCTTTTGAGGGCCTCCATTGACTTTAGGTCCATAGAAAAGGGGAACAGTCAGTTGGGGCGGAGCCGCTTTAGCCACTCGCTGATTGGCAGAAAGTTATGACAGCAATAACAGGCAGAAATATAATGCTAAGCTAACGATTCTGTTTTCCTGTTTATGGCTGTCACGTCCCGCTGCTCCTATGCTGAACCTTTTCAACATTCCCCACCATTCTGCTCATCCGGCAGGTGGGGCAAATGATCTTAATTAGCACCTCCGAGACACTTAAGGCAGAGGAAACGCTCACCAGAAATCCCATTTAAATGTTCTGTGCTGGTCTGTAACGTTCTATTACCAGATCAGATTGTACCCGACAGCTCAGTGGAAACGAGGCTTAATAGAACTCTTGGAAGTCTCTTACTGGAGTATTCCACTGCTGCAGAGGGACAGGGGAGACAAAACACTTTCACACGGTAAGCCTTGTGCCATTTCTGTACTTTTTAATGACAGAGTTGATTAATAACAGTAATAATGGGGGTAAAATTTATCTTAGACATTTTTATTAGGTGTTCAGCTGGGGGGCCTAAGAGTGTTGGGTGCCCCAGGCAATCGCCTACCTTTCCCTAAGTTCGCCCCTGCATGCCGTTCTTTACTCAATGTAGCACTTTGAGACCTGATGTCCACAAAAACAAAAAGACGCACACAAAACAAGAGTTTGGGTTTTAAGAGAATATAAGAACGCAATAAAATTTGGATGTGGTGCAAATTTTAGTTGGAACAGTTATCCTAATTTAGATTGGAGGTTTCATTAAACTTTTGTGGCCCAGTTGATGGAGGTTTTCTTGAAATCCTCCAGTATTGTCAGCAGATAGTAGACCTTGTGTTGTGACTGGAACAGCTTCTTAAATTCACCTCCACTGCTCGATGGTGCTTGAATTTTTGATGTAGTCCTGGAAGCATTCTACCCATAAAAGTAAGTTTTGTGTTCTTGATGTAAAAGATTCAGTTTCTGACCAATTGGAAGGAGTTTTTCTTCACTTACAGTGAAAACTCTTCAGTGTAACCTGTGTAACTTTTATTATGTGCTGATAACAATCTAGTTTTATTTGGATGACTTGTGGTTGTAATGATCTGAAATGTTTAAAATAATTTGAATCAAGGCGGCCAAAAAAGCTCTCTTCAAATAAGGCCTCTGGACGACTTTAACTGTAGACTGGTTCTTTATAAATTAGCTGAAGTTGAGTCTTCTTCATTACACGCTTATATTTTAAAAAGTATTTTTTAAGGGCAATTATCTACTGCGTATTCTCCCAGGGCGGGCAAGTTGGACATCATAGTAAAAAGGCTAAAATATTTTTCAACCTTTCATCATGTCAAGATGAGAAAAGCTGACATTTAGCTGCATTTACCTCCTGCCCCCAGAACCAAAATGTATTTTTAAGGCTGCACTCCTACTTAGCACAAGCTCTTATTCACACCAGCAGAATATTGCTCTATATAGGGTTTGAACAGTCTAATCTGGTCGTCTCCATGAGTTACAAAAGCTAACAAAAAAACAAGTGTGGGCAACTCAAAATTTACCATTTAAGCACAACATTTTGGAAAGGATGACAGAATCCAAACCACTATATCGAAAAGTTTAAATCTTAAAATTTGAAAACATTATTAGAGTGATCTAAAGTTGATATTTCTCTGAATTGCAGCAGTCTAGAGCCGTTCTATAAATATCAAGTACATTTTATGAGGGGAGGTTAATTCTGGGTGCCTCTAAATGTCAATGAAACCTTCCTTAAACACCCACTTCCATGAAAATGAAAAGTTCTTGTGGCATTTTTCTCATGATGGAAGATGTATATTAAGAAAATATCGTTGTGAATAAGATGAAAAAACGTAGACGTAGGCGCTACAGTCGGCAGGCCACGAGCTCCCTGCTCTGCTCCATTCTGATGCATCCCCTTGCAGACAACTATATTTTTGTTTTCCTCATCTGAGCAGACAACTGGCTCAAAACTGCACGGCTGGATAACTCCAATATTGCTCGCCGTTTTTGCTGCACCACTAATGTTAGCTTGAGGTTGTGCTGGGCTGTAAAGTAGTGGGAGAGAATATGAAGGAAGAGATAATGGGAAGTGGAAGGTACAACAGTCCCACCCACAACTCGGAGGCAAATTTCTAATGAACTACCGCCATTCTGCAGAAGCTAAAGATTTTTTATCACTGAGACATTTGTTTTGGGTGCTAACCACCTGGCAAAAGGTGACAATTGGGGATTCCTGGAGCAAGAGTGTCTTGATGAAAGTTACCACCACACATATTATTTTATATTAGTTACAGTCCACCGCTCTGGTTTAATATATTAGAAAAAAATGACTTGACAGCACACTAATCTCACTTAGACCTTGCACAAGTGTATGAGCACAAGTTGACCACTAAGGTCAAAGACTTTATGGCAAAAATGTTGCTACAGCTCAAAGTTGCGTGCTCGGAGTGACCAGATTACAGGCACGACACGGCAGGCGGCGAGGCTCTTCCGTGCCCTGGCAGGGGTTAATGTTGGTATCACAGACTGTTAAATTAAATTCATACCCTGCCTCCCCACACGCCTCTGAGGTGATTTTACCAGTCCGATATCAAGTAATAATCATTACGATAAATCATAGGGAGTCAGGGAGCGACCTCTGTCACAGTCAGTAGACAACACCTGATTCTTAACAAAGACGGCTAACAAAACAGCTAAGAAAGTGAATTCAATTTTGAGAAAGTACTGATTTATTTTCCTCTGAATGTGTGTGTGTCTTATTTTCCCTGAGAGAGGACGCGAGCAAAACCTAATGAGTCTAATAGGGCGATTATATTTTTAATAAACACAGCAGGCAGCTTCAGTCTGCAGAGGCTCATAGCTAAACGGATGGAGATATTTCCAACGAGTCACTGTGGTACACTTACTGCTGATTACAGACACGTAACGCTCACCGTGCACTAGGGCTTTGTGCACGTGTTCTTGTCCACTGTAATTTGTTTTCCATGCATAAAAGTCCTTTTCTGCAAAAAAAAAAAAAAGAAAGCCCACATTGTGTCTGCTTATGAGTTACAGTTTTTCATTAGTGCACTGTATGTGCGGGTTGAAATGGATGCAGTACACAGACACTTTCAAAACTTCAAGGCTGTGCATACCATTGGACTTGTATGGGTGTGTCTACATCCCATTATTCTCTCTGTTGACTAAATGAAATCCCATCTCTGCAATTTCTCTTCCTCAGCACCCATTTACTCTCCCGTCGCTACCCACACAATATTAAAAATCTGCCTTGCTCCCACCAAGCCGGCGATGCTCACCAGTTTGCACGTCTCAAAACATGCTTTTTCCTGTCTCTGTGATGTCTTTATGTCTGTCAAACAATATCAGGCAAAATCTCAGGTGTAAAATATGATCAAAACATTGAGAACGAGGAGTGTGTGTGAGCTCGTTTATTATTTTTTATCCTGCATTGTTTTCTGGGAAAGCAAATTATTCCGAAAAGACGAACAGTATCTTCGTATTACCATCTTATGAAACTTTATGTTGTAGGGACATTAAGTCGAATAAGATAAAACGCCTGCAGGAATTCAAGCTTTTAATTATAAGCGAGGCATTTAAAATGATTTTTCTTATTGCAGGATTTATTTTCATTAATTTCTTCTGCTAAAATAGGTTTAAAATGTTTATATTTTTAAAATGACTAGATTGTCCTAGTTTTATTTACTCTATAGCTTTTGTAGAAAAGCTTAAAATCAAAATAATTATCAGGAGAAATTAAGAAAATACAATTTTTATGGTTCATTAATGTAGTAAGACTATTTTTGAAAAAACAAATTGATTGTATTTTTCCCATGCACTGATGAGTATAATTGTTTTTTAGTGGTTCAGTTAATTCCATTTTAAATTTTTTTCAATCTATTAAAACCTGTTTTTTTATTTGTTTTTTATTTCAGAACATATCTTTTAAAACAAATCTTCTATCAGCATACATTCTAAAATTACAAATCTTTATATGATGACAATTTTTTGTTTTGTTTTTATTTTCTACACTGATTTTGTTTTTGTTATGACTTTATTAAATAAATGTAGAAATTCTGAGGGTTAAGTTAAATGGTTCTGTAATACAATGAATAACAAATAATAAAAGAACATGAAACCAAAAATGTTTTTGTAATTTATAAAAAAAAATATTTTTCTTTTAGTGAATTCTGATTATTCATTACAGCTTTATTTGCGTTTGTGTGCTGGAGGTCTGTTGTTTTACCCTGTTTTTTATTCAGGTCTGTCATCCTAATTTAAATTTGAATTTGTGTTATTTGGGAATAAAAGCAAGTTCACCTTTCATTCCCTGACTCGGGTAAGTAAACATCACACAGCTTCCTCATCGCCTTCCTTGACCCTGTTATGATAATCAGAATATTTACTACAGCAAGTATTTATTTATTTATTTTTTACCTTGTATAAAAATGTAATTTACCACCAAAGGTTATGTGAAACACATTTTCAGTAAAACCTGCATAAACAAATCAATTTACATCCAAATACAAATATTTACTTTGAAATTAAGCAAGTTAGATACAATTTCTAAAATATTTATATAAAAAAAATACAATCAGATGATAATATTATTACATTATTTTAAACACCTTGAGGGAATGTTTTATTCTCCTCCACCTCATCTCATTCATTTACTGATCTTGTGCTTAATGAAGTAATTTTCTCTGAAGAGTTAAACGCTTCTTTTAAAGCATTTTCCCTTCACCCTTTGTCATAGTGCATTTTTCTGATGAAACTAGGTGCAACCAATTGCTTGAAATGTATCAGAGCTCACTTACACTCATTGTATATCTTCACGGTGTTTAGCACGGAAAATTGCTGCTCATTTGTGAATATTAAGGTCCTCATTAAAGCTACACAATAAAGCCTAATATGAAGATAAGTGTAAAGAGAACAGCATCTGCTGAATGACTGCCTGTCTGACATTATGTGAAGAAAATAAACAAAAGTACTGTAGTCCAATAACACACACACACGCAGATCTGTCAAATGAGCAAATGTCACAATTTTTTCTCCCTATAATCAGTTTTAGGTTCTACCTAACACAGTTGGTTCAGTTTATAAGAAATGAATGAAAAACCAATTTAATCCAAGTCAATATTCTAATTCTTTTTATATTGTGAAATCATATATATAAATTAAAAGCACTCAAAGGGTGATATAATTAATACATATGAAGAAACTTTGAACCTTCTTGTTGTATTTGAGATGGTTTGTATGATAATTTGCATTGTTTCTAATATTATTTTTTTTTACTGTTCTTGTTCAAAAAAAAAAATTGACTTGAACATTTATTTTTTATTGTATTTATTTATTTTTTGTGTTCAAAGTTAGAAGGACAGACGAAAGGTGCTGCCACTTTTGCAAAAAAAAATTAATAATAATAATAAAATTTAAATAATGCCAAAAAAAAATGGCAGTGGTTAGTTTTGAATCTAGAACAGGGATCTGCAACCTGTGCTGCTGAATGAGCCATTTGGTCCATTTTTTTACTGACCAAAACTGAGCAAAATCTGCAAAATTATTGTTTAGAAAAATATACCTTATCTATGTTTTTGTAGCCATTTATTTATATAAAGTTTGTTTTAAATAATTATATTCATCAAATTAATATAATTTTCATTGTACAACCATTTTAACTTACTTTACATTTAACCACAGCCTATAAGTCGCCCTTAAAATAAAATAAAAAAAAAATAAATAAAAAAAAACACCCTGAGTCACAAGTTTCTCCTGCTGCTGCAGATTTACTTGAAACAAAAATTAAAAAAAGAAAATTCAAATCTAACATTGCATCTTCCATGTTTAGGACGTTGGTGTGCTTTATCCTTTTTGTCCTTTTTACTATCAAATATAAACATGACAACATTGGTGTGGAATCTATTTTTTAAAATAAATCTATGTGTTTTCTCCTCATTTTAATAATAAACCACTTTTGATATTTTTCTCAGTTATCTGACACGTTAAAAATCGAAATATAAATGACAAAACTTGATTAACTAAAATAAAATAATCTTAAAGGTTTTATTTTCTGAACTCGTGAGCATTTTTATTCAAATCCAAAGGACCACATGGAGGGATGAAGGCGTCACATGTGGTTCCAGAGCCTCAGGTTGCAGACCCTTGATCCAGAACTATCACACCACACACCGGAACTATCACACCACACACCAGAACTATCACACCACACACCAGAACTATCACACCACACACCAGAATGTCAAAGTGAATGCCGGGGTCTTTGTGGGACATTTTTATTATTTCCTTTTTTTGACAATATTGACTTTTTTTTATTGTTTTGGAGTTTTAGTTATGATTTCAAAAGTGTAGCTACATTTCCCAAAGCTTACATAACAAAAAAAGCGGATGGATATTGTACAAAGGTTTGTAAAGTGGATGCATCGGCGGATCTTCGAAATGTTCCAAAACATTTTGGCATGTGTGACATTTGAGGTTTCTCAGGAATAGGGTCATAAATCTTTTATTATTTGATCTGTATGTCACTACAGGCATTCATCGTATTTGCTGCCCCCTGTCCCCCGAGCCCTGGGACCTCATGTGTCTCCTGTGTAATAAGTAGCTGAACAGCAGGCACCACTTTTTGCAATGTGATATCCCGGGAACCCACTGGCAGATTTGGACAATAAAACTCTAAGATTCCTCATAATAAGAGGAATCGCAGAGTATTTCCACACAGGTCCTTCGCTGTTTGATTTCATTATAAATAGAGGAAGTATTGTGTTCACCGAAGAATAACCACTCAATTTTTCCATTGAAAAACTGGTGCTGTCGATGGATATATTTATTTTACGCTGGGAATTCTTCGAAGTATAGATTATGATGGGCAAAAAGAAACTTTCAATTTTATTAATTTATTCTTGTTTTTGGTCAATGAAGTTTCACCATAGAGTGGTCATCCTCACACTGTTAAAATGAGCAGATTCACCTGACGCAAAACTCTTAATATATAGTGGACTGTAGCATAGCGAAGAGTGTTCAGTGGTATATGCTCTCCTCTTGGTGCAGTGTTGTCATTTCTTCTTTCGGTAGTGGGCCTGTGCTTTCTATATATTCTAAAATGATGTCAACATCTGATTTAAGGTCTGGGGGATTTTTTTTTTTTTTTTTTAGTTGCTCTAAACCCGTTCGGATCCTTCAGCACACCTTTTTTTGTAGTGTGTGACTCTGACCCACTGTTTTTAAAGATCTTCTTTTGACAGTTTCTTTGAAGAAGCATATATATATATATATATATATATATATATATATATATATATATATATATATAAGCTAAATTAAAAGATGACTGGGAATCTTTTCCAGTAGATTCTGAAGGAGAAAAGCACTTTTCTCCTTCAGAATCCACTGGAATTACGCTGACGGTGTTTACAGTTCAAAAGTTACGGTATGTTAAAGAGTTTTTGTTTAAGCGTCACCTTCGACGCCTCAGGTGTTAAAGGGTTAATTCTGCTGGTAAAGGTAATATTTCCACTGTCCCATCAAACTCCTTTACCTTCCATAGAAAAATATTTTCTGTATTCAATTGAAACATGACAAAATGGTTTTCATGTTACCAAAAAATTTGGAAACTTTCTAATATCTTAAAGTTCCTCTGAGGCCCAAAGATTAAACAATTCTTATCGAACAATTCAGATTGTCGAAAAAAGAAAAAAAAATAAGAATTTCATTATATTATAAGTGTCACTCTCTTGTATTTTTATTATATCAATTTAAATCAAATAGAGCACTTTTCCTACTGATGCAAGAAAAAGACCTTAACACACACAACATATATGTGAATATATATATATATATATATATATTTATAGTTTTTAATTAGTGGTGTGAAATTATTTTGATTAATTAATTGCAGACATTAAGCGTTTTTTTTTTTTATTACATTAATCTTATTTCCTCATCAGACAGTAGCTTCCTCTGTGAAGCCCGTTCATGTCTGATAATGCTCACCTGGTGGAGCATTATCCTGCCCATACCAAAGGCATTTACAAAAATAAATAAATAAGTATTAAAACTTAAATTCTGTTATATTTTTTACTTTAGAACTCAGGCTTTTTAGTAGTTTTTCCTTACCGGGAGGGAGGATCTAAGGGCAGGGATAACCAGTTTTATGTAGTCTGTTTAGTTTTTAACAATTGTTTATATTTTGAAGCCCAATGAGGCAAATCTCTTTGTGATTTTGGGCTATATAAATAAAATTGAATTGAATTGAATTGAATTGAATTTAGACCCTTTTTGCAAAAGCCGACTAAAAAGTTATAGAAACGGCTTTAGTGTGCATCGTGCACTCTTCTCTTGCCTTTATCCTCTCTGAGGATCATCTCTGAAGAAAGTAATTGTCATGAGAAGTTAAAAAATACTAGGGCTGTGAACATTAACGAGTTAACGCACATGGTTAATCAAAAATAATTAACGCGTTAAGATTTATTAAAGCAAATTAATCAAAGAAACAGTCCTTTGCTTTAACCCGACAGTTCAGGCTTCAACGGCGTGCGCTAAAACTTTCCGTCAGCTGTTACCCCGTTTACACCGTGGTCACTTTCAAAAGAAATGAATAGTCAATCAGTTTTTATTAGTACTTTAGTCTTTCTATTTGTTTGGTTTATATCACCTTTTCACAAAAAGTGGACTATTTGATCCGTGATCCGGTGGCATATTATAAATATAAATTTCATCTGGTAAAGATTGTGATTAATTGTGATAATCACAACACAAAAGTGCGATTAATCAGACTTTTTTTATCGTTTGAGAGCACTAATTAAAAATAAATGTTCTAAATGTAGAGTTTTGATTTTTATATTGTGATTATTCGCAGATAATAAGAGGTCAGCAAATATTGTAAAATAAAAAAAATGATCACGATTAATCGTAATTAATTTTTTCCAGGTTTGTGATTAATTAGTTAATTTTTTTTAATCG
>NC_050512.1:26758510-26776215 GCF_002922805.2 Oryzias melastigma
TTCACTTTTTAACACTATTTTTGTCCGAATTATGAAGTAAAAGATTTTCAAAGAAATTAAGTTTAAATTCTTAAATTCCTTCACTGTTACATCCTACATTCTTATTTCCTCCTTTTATTCTCTTCTCTATTTCTCTTCTGCTTCATCGAAGTCTTCAAAATGAAAATAAATAAATAACCACACAGGTTAAAGGAAACTATGAAAACACTCATCCTTTCTACTATTTGTTATTGTGATTGTGGAATAAAGTACGTCAACATATGTATTATGGTATTAATAAGAAGTTTAAGGTCAATATTTTTAGAATTCCTCAGGAAAAGATCCTGTTTTTGATGTGACAAATTGAGTAATCTGGACCTAATAGGTTTTTGTTTGTTTGTTTTGGTATTCTTAATTGTTTGACATTGAAAGTCTACCCCTTGGTGGTGTAAAAAATAAAGGTTGGTTTTCTGTTATAATACTAAAAACTTAATAAATCCACTTTTTTGCTATATTTTGATACTTTACTGCACTGTAATGTCACACGTTTAAGTGAAAATACATAAGAAAGAAGCTTTTCACAACAATTATTTGGTCATGATTAATTAATTATACAAAAATAATTGTACATCAGCTCTATTTTTAATATCTATGTTACAGTATATAAAATACAATGCAAGCAATATATGATAAGAATATTATCACACACGAATATATATATATCAGATTAGTGGATTACAGGAAAAAAACACTTAAAAAAATAATTAGAAAAGAGAAGAATGTGACCTAAGTCATAAACGTAAAACACACACATTCACACACAGCATAATAGAGCATAAAAGATTCAGTAATAAGATGCGATGGTCTGATACTTCAGTGAGGAAAGAAAAGGAAAAGTCAGGGCTTTGCTGTCTTGAGGAATGAACTAAACCACACGAGACAAGACAAAAAAAAAAAAAAAAACCCTCAGAAAGTGATGAGTGATTCTGGAGCTGAGTGAGCTTGTTTGCTCGGTCTGGACCTCGCTGTGTCTGCTATCAAAGGAAGTCGGTTTCAGCGGCTGCATGGTGATCTGCAATCACGGCAGTAGAGAACAAAATCTCTCTTCTCATTTGTTGAATTTGGCAGATTTCCAGCTGATCACTTTTTGAACGGCCTCGGTCACATTAGCATCATGCTCTTTGTTAGACGCCCACCGTGAGCTCCGGTTCACACTTTTTATTCGACTGAAACCAAATGTCAGTTTTCCCTGATCTCAGTCGCACACCATGATGACAGTGTGATATGAATATCCTCCCAAGCTTCTCTGCTCCAGAGGATTTTTATTGCAAAATAAAACCAAATAAAACTAAGAAATGCTCTGAAAATAAAAATATTTATATATCTTTAAACTTAAAGCTAATATTCAAATAAATCTGAGAAATTCAGATAATCTTATTGGGAAAACATTCATAGTGGCATATTTGAAAATAAAACAAAAAAAAGTTCTGACCAAAACTGGACAATCAGCATCCTTTTGCTTGGCTTCTTGAGAAAATGTAATATTTTGACTCATAAAATAAGCTTAACGTGTGTAAAATATCTTAATTTATTTAAATCTTTGTCTTTCGTGGATGATAAGATTGTAAACGAATTTAATCATACAAATTCTTCATTAAGCTTTTTTTTTCACCAATAAGAATTTCTACTGATAAGTAACTCAACAAGAACAGCAAGACTTCTTTGAAATCTTCTTTTTTTATTTTGGTGAATTCAAAATTCCTCGACAGCAAAGCTTTGTGAAATCAAGGAGCTGCAGCTCGGAAAGCTTGCCGGCTCAGCGCTTCTGGTTGGATGTGAGCTAAAAAAAATAAAAATTTTAAATGTTCTAAGATATATATATTTGTGCACATTTCAAATGAGTTAAAAACATCCACTTTTAGATATATCTTTATTTTGTGTTCAGAAAATGTACAATACAGTTAATTTTATTAATTCAGATTGGTAAGGGAGACGACAAATTGAAAACAGTGCAGTTAAGTATATATCCTTTGAACTGTGGGGCAGTGGAATTTCAAATAGTTCATGTTCAATGGGCAAAAAATGATGAAATGACATACTTTAAATTTATTGAGGCTGCACACAAACCTATAATTAGTTTTTAATGCAAACTGACAAATATATCTACACATGTGAAACGGTAAAAAAAAATGGAAAAAATTCAAAAGTTGACAACAAAAAAGTGTCAGAAATTGGGTGAGGAAAAAGGGATCATGAGTAAAAAAAAAAAGAACTGAAAGCAATACAAAGGACTGAAATGCAAAAATGAAAGCAGAACAGATAAAGTGAAAAAGAGAAATTCCCCGTGAGCTAGCGTTTTTGGTGAGGTCAGAGTAAGCGACCGTCCTGGGAGTCAGAGTGCAGCTGTGGAACTGTTGGGGTCTGGGTGCAACTGAGCCTGACTGTTCCTCGGGTGCAGCTGAGGAACCGTCCCAGAGGTCACAGTGTAGCTGAGGAACCCTGGAGGTCAAGGTGCAGCTGGAGAATTGTTCTGGGGTCAGAGTACACCTGAGGAACCGTCCCAGAGGTCACGGTGTAGCTGAGGAACCCTGGAGGTCAAGATGCAGCTGGAGAACCGTCCAAAGCTTACATTGTAGCTGAGGAACCTTGGAGATCAGGGTGCAGCTGGAGAACTGATCCGGGTCGGAGTACACCTGAGGAACCGTCCTGGGTCAGAGTGCAGCTGAGGAACCCTGGAGGTCAAGATGCAGCTGAAGAACCGTTGCAAGGTCACAGCGTAGTTGAGGAACCTTGGAGGTCAGGGTGCAGCTGGAGAACCGTCCTGGGTCAGGGTGCAGCAGAGGAACCCTGGAGGTCAGGGTGCAGCTGGAGAACTGTTCCTGGTCAGAGGGCAGCTGAAAAACAACGTCCCGGGTCAGGGTGCAGCTGGAGAAATGTTCCCTGTCAGAGGGCAGCTGGAGAACCGTCCCGGGTCAGGGTGCAGCAGAGGAACATCCCGAGGTTGTTCGGTCAGCTGCGTCTCATCCTCGGTTCAACAAGGGTTAAAGAGAGAGAGGAGCCGTCTTCATAACGACACCACTCCCCCTCTCCATTATTTTCCAGACCACATCCAGAAACCGTCAGGCTCGCTGCCCCCCCCTCCGGTAACACGCGCACACAAGCTCGCGCGCGCACGGTCCCTCTCGCTGCCCTTGTTTCCTCTCCTGCGCTCTTGTTCCGCGCGCACCTGCAGCCAGGAGGAAGAGGGGGAGGAGGAAGAGAGCGCGCGGGATCATCCTCATCTCTCAGCATCCCCGCGTTTCCTTCCAGCGTAGAGGAGGAGCGGCAGAGCGGCCGGCGCTGCGCGGCGTCAGGTAAAGACTTTCCACAGACGCGGAGTCTCGGCTGGACCGTCGCGTTCTGTTAGCGCGCGCGCGAGAAGTTGAGAGTGGATGTGGCAGCAGCGCAGGTGGAGCGCAGGTGGTTGTTTGGTCGGAAAAGTGTCTCGCCGGACGGGCTGAGAGCGGCTTTGGTGGTCTGCTTGATTGCTCAAGGGCACTTTTACAGGTCAGATGAAGAGGTTTCAGGCTGTGCGTGCAAAGTTTGTATGGGGAAGGAATGCATTGAAGCAAACGCGCTTTTATAATCTATTTTTCATTCAGAATTGTCAGATTTCCAGGATTTTTTTTTTCATCCGTCTGTGCAAACTCCCAACTTCCTTGATGAGTAAGCAACAGGTGACCAGACTGGACACTTCCGCCCCTTAGGTTCCAACTACACCAGGAGGTCACCCCAACTCTCCTGACTCCATCAAAATGTACCAAAGTGCTTGAAAGATGCCCACCAGGTGTCATGAGTCGATTTAACAGCAGATCTCCATCAAATCGGTCTCATCTACTTAATGCTTCTGAGGAAAAGAGTTACAGTTTAATTGCAAATTTAGCAGAACATTAAACCTCCATCTTCGACATTTTAGCTATTGACGATTAAAATGATGAGTTTCACATCTTGAAAGGCAGATGATGAAAATGAGCTGCATGTCCTGAGGGTGCAGACCTGGGGTGTGTGTTCACACACATGCTGAGTTGGAGGATTCTGCTGGTTGTTTGGATGCTTTTGTGCATTTAGGAGATGCAGTTTATAGAGTTTATATTTGAGTCATTTGTGAGTGTTCAAACATGTCAAAACGGTGCATGAATATAGTGCCAAAAGTCCTGTTTTTGTTTTATTTACTATGGAAAATTTGTGTTTTACTGCCTTTCCAAAACGCCAAACGGACACATGTGAAAAGGGGACTAAAATCCTTTCATTGCTGAAAAAAAAGTATAATATTTTCATTTTTTTAATAAAAAGTTACAGGTAAAAATAATTTATGATGCATTTTGGAACAGTTCGGATTGGTATTTACCTTTGCAGGTGTAGTTTTAAAAAGCGGGCGGGATAACGAGGATGCGGAGGAGCAGATGTTCACTGAAGCTTCATCAGGACGGCGTATGAATGGAGCACTAAAGCCGCCCAGCGTGTTTCAATGATTTCTAATGAAGAGGTCATTAACCTTGTTTTGATTCTTAAACCTGACGTTCCTCTAAACCTGAATATGAAAGAACGGCGACACTTTAAGTAAAACCAACCGACTTGTGATAAAAATTCATTTAGTTGAAGTTTTTGAAATTAATTGAATTATAGGGGGGTATTAATAAAAAAGCAAAAACACAGTTTTACTGTTAGTTTTAGATCAGACTAATGACTTTTTTTTAAATACAATTTATCATTTGTGTTGCTTTTTAATTGAGTTACAGCTAATTATTGGATTTCTTAATGAGGCACAGAGACTTTTTAATGGCACTTTAAACAGTATCAGCTTAAATGTATAATTTATCAATAATGTGACAAATAGGTTTTTGCTAACATTTTAATTTATTCTGTTTTATCAAAATCCTTATGGGATTTAACGCAGGACT
The DNA here is from genome assembly GCF_002922805.2 of Oryzias melastigma. Lineage (NCBI taxonomy): Eukaryota > Metazoa > Chordata > Actinopteri > Beloniformes > Adrianichthyidae > Oryzias > Oryzias melastigma. Next base: position 26,763,430 of record NC_050512.1, read on the forward strand.
TTTTGACTGTCTCACACTTTTATTTTATTTTTTTTATCTCGATTTTTCCATTTTGCTTCAGTCAGGAGCATCTTTTTTCTCTCTGCCTCTTTTCTTCTTTTTTTTCCGGCTCACCGAAAGAACAAGTAGATGCCATTACAGTGGAGAAAAGGAAATTAAAGCTGTAATGGAAACTGAATGTGATTTTCTGGATATAGCTGAATGATTCCTCTTCTTGACTAACTTCAGGTAGATACATTTAAATTTGGAGACTGCTTAAATGTCAGGCACTTAAGGAGTAGATCAAAAGTGAATGGACATAGAATATTTAATTTTCCTTTTTCCAAATGTCTGCCGCGGCGATAAAAAGGCAGACAGCCTTGAGAAAAGAGACTTTTCTGACAAGTGCTTTTGATAATATCCTTTACTGAAGTGATCAGCCGTCAGATTGGCAGATTTGAAAATGCCAGAGGATGCCTCTGCGGGAAATTAGCATTGTGCAGCAGCAACACCTCCAGAAGAAACTGATGCTGCTCCTGATTAATATTGATTTTGGCTTTAAAAGAGATTATCCAGGCGATCGCAGCGTGAACATTTACTGAAACAACCCAGCAGCGTGCTCAGACAGGATATGTTCACAGGGTGATTACAGCCCCTACTAGGAAAAACTGGAAATAAAAATAAAATGTTTGTGGATTATTGGATCTTTCAACCAGCAGTTTAAAGAAAAATGTTGAAATAGTACAAAAACTCATTTTAAATCATCTTTACTCTAAAATACAAGTATTTATAAACATAAATGTTTAGTTTATCAATTCTTAAAATTTATAAAATATTTAGTTAGTAAAACTACAATCTTTTGTTTGAATTCATCTTTTTCATCCACAACTTATACGACTTAAATTAAATTTTTGTTGTTTGCAAACACATTATTTATCTTAATTGCATCACTAAAACACAAAGCACTTTAAGATTAAATGTGAAAACGAGATGTTTTAGTGGTAAATGGCGCTTTTTGTGCCATTCTTCAGTCTCGCCTGCAGCAGCACTCTCAGCACAACACTTTCCGTTCAACGAGTGCAAAAGTGGCTCTGTAAATTGTTCTCTAATGTTTTTATTTCTGCGCTTTTTTTCACCTTCGAGGCAGACATTGGCGCTCATCCATGTGTATATCGAATAGCTTTGATTCTTTTAACTTTTTTACATTTCGCATGGACAGAGTGCCTTTCAGCACAATCTCGAGTTAACGACAAATTCTGAGCTCAAACTTGACTTTCAGAAAGGCTCATTTCTGTTCATGTAAAAATGTAAGTTTTTAATAGTCAAAGAACTACAAAGAGGATGCTTTGCTTATGTTTTAGCATAATATCAAAGGAATTTCTTAACCGTTTTGCTAGAAATCAGATTAAAATGTTAGAATTTGAACAAGTCACAAGTCTGGTCAAACCTGTGCACCTTCATACACTTATTCAATTAAAATATGAAATAGTGTTTTGCACATTTTTTGCTTTCCAAGATAATTTGTGTGATTGATGCTCGTCCTAACACTTTGGTCGTGCTTTATTTAAGAGCAGGCGCTTGTAATAACTTCCTTATCTTCTTGTTTTGCTTTTGTCTTTTAATCCGATGCCCGTATAGAAAGCAATTAGTTTGTCGCATCATGTTTACCGTTTCCATGAACACCCTGAGGACTCATGAGAAAGCTTTTGTGGCAAACAACAAAGTATATAAAAAGAAGAGTCTGCCAATTATTGCCAAGGTGATTTCCTCCGAGCATATCTCCTTTGCTCCATCAACACTTTTAACTTTCAGAGGCAGAACAGAAAAACAGAAAAAAAAGAGTAAACGGTCACGTTTTGGGTGGATAATTTGTAGGAAAACAAGAAAAAAAGATGCTTGTAGTGAAGGTCAATAGTATTATTAAAGTAGAAATTTGACATTTTTGATTCCCCAAAATGTTGTAGCCCCTTTTTAATCCTGGCTTTTAAATCTAAACGAGCTAAATGAGAAGTGAAGGTTCCACAGCTTTTCTCTCAAGACTTCGGTGCACATCCGCAATGCAAATGACAGAGTTTTTAAATGAATGAGAAACGGCTGCCGTGATTTGTGAATACTGATAAAGTTATTAATATAAATGCAGGCACACCATCATATTAATTTCCTGTTGTTGGAGGGATTCAGGCTATGAGCCAGGAGTCACACGACCCTGACATCTGAGAGCGAGGCAAGGAAGGAGAAGTCCAAACTCAGACGAGCGTTTTAAAGCTTTGCGTTTCTTTCTGAAATTCAGGTAAAGTTTTATATTTTTACATACTTGGGTGTCTCTGCTTTATGTAATTTTATTTTTAGCATTTTTTTTTCAAGCATTTTTATAAAATGCATATGCTCTTCATCTCTGTTTTAGAAACTGAAATGTTAACAAATAAAAATGGTATAAAAAAGTGACAGAAGAATTTCTGTAATTTTTAAACGAATATAGGCTGTTTAGTTGCAGCTTGGTGATGACAAAATGGAAGAAAACAACCAAAAAATCTAATTTTATTCATAACGGCTTTTGTATGAATCATTTAATTCAAAAGTTGGTAAAAATTGATGTTCTTGCAGTGTTGGCAAATATGTTTAAGTAAAAGGGTTAATCCTCATCTAAATTACACTTTGATTCCTTGTAAATGTCCTTAAATGGCTAATTTTGACTTTAAAAAAGTAAAAGAACATTTTTATTATTACTTTGCTTCAATTAATGAATATGTCAGATTTTTTATTTATTAGTAATGTTGGTCAACAGTCACTACAGTCAAAGTTAATGCCTTGACTGAAACAACTCATAAATGTATTTTAGTATTTACCATGTTGCTGCAGCTCCAGTCCAAATATACATTTTTCTGATAGGATGTTCAACGCTGTTGCAAAGTTGATTATTTTGAGAGCAGTTCTGTCTATTTACAACCCCACATTGCAAACTCTTATTTAAAGTTAAATTTTTTTCTTCAATTAAAATAAAAAAATCCAGATATTAAACAAAATCAAATCTTGTCTGTAAAAAAATTGAAATTATAATATCTTGAAATGCCATTTAAAAAAATAACACAAATTAGTTACAAAGTGATCATGTAAGGTTTAGTAAATGCTGCCAATACATTTTGCAAAAACTCACTTTGAGTGCAGTAATCAATGGTTGAACTGGTCATTAGGACAGATCATGACAGGTCAGCTTGAAACCGATAATATTTCCTTTTTTCCACAGTCGGCAATCTTTTTTTAAATTTTTTTTATTTTAATTCTGTAGTAGAGAAAACAGTCAAAATAACCCGTCTAGAATTTAATTTGTATAGTCAAAAGTAAACACATTTATATTCAGTCATGGATGACGATAACCGATCTTTAACTAATTGGTATCAGTTAAACAAGCTGCAACAGGATTCAAAGACAACCTAAAATTTAAATAATTACTAAACAAACAAATATAATACCAATACTTTTTTTTTCTGCCGATCCACCAAATATTTGTGATATTTCACTATCTATAGATGAATCTGTCTGCCTTCTCGCCCGTGCTGCAGCATGCGTAGCTGGGTTTATCTGCAATGGCCCATGCAGCGGCGCAACATGCCACATTGTGGTTCTTTTTTTCTGTTTGTATGTTTACTAAAAAATAATAGTATCACTGCTGTAGATGCAGACGTGGACATGACTGAAGAACATGGATTTGACTTTAGTGTGTCCTGCAGCCTTGCATTTATTTATTTTTGCGTGTGACCGCCTAAGGCTTTCAGGAACACATATAAGCAGGTCGTGTGCTCTTAGATTGATGCCACCTGGTCAGTGTTTGCTTTTAATCCCATCATTGCACTTTTCACCGTTGACCACAGACCAGCAGTGACTTTTCCCCTTCTTAAATGAGCCCATGACTTCCTGGGGATGCTTGGATTTGTCCTGATGCTGCCGCGAACTCAACAGAACGCCTCAGGGAAACAATGTGGTCAAATGGGAACGGAATCAAAATGATTATTGTGCAGATGACAAATTAGGGAAAGTGCCTCTTGCCGCCTAAACAAGTCCTCAGGGATGGGTATGCTGCTGAACTGGTTGCTAGTTTGAGTTCAGGTCCAGTCTAAAGTACCAGCTCCTTTGCAGAAGGGTAGAAGCCAAAAGATATAAACAAAAGTCAACCCTATGCATACTTTCATATTTGCAGTTGGTTCTGTCCTCTCCACAGTTGAGTTGTCTACCATTGGATCGAAACAGAAGTTTCCGCTACACTTTTTCTTTCAACTTTCTCAGAATCTTTTGAAACTTCATCACATGTTCTGTAGACGCACAGATGTATCGTCTTGGATTTATTTACCACGATGGTTATTTATGCTAATGCCAATACAGTTGCGTTTTTAGACATTTCTAAATTTGATTTGATTTATTTCAAGCACTGACAAAATAAAATAATATTGCAATAAAAAAATACAAAACAAATATTTATACAACCCATTTTTGATAGGAAAAAAACACTTTGATTAGAATATAAAGATTAATTAACAAAGATCTTAGAAAATGACATCCTATTGACAGTGTAATTACTCAATCATAAACAGAATGTATTTATTTATTTGCAGTAATGCAAACAGTACACACACGTCACATTAGTTTCATCAAATATAAAGTCAAATGAAGTTCAATTTGTTGCTTAAGAAAGAAATGAACTTTTATAATCCCACCTCTGTAGGATTTTATGAGATCTTTAAATGTTAATTGTTGCCATAATCTGGCCCTTATCAGATCAAGTGCAAATTACCGTATAATTAATCCACCTGATTATCAACAAATGGTCTATTCTCGAAATTATACCATATATTTGGTGCATCAAAGTATAAGGTGCATTAAGAAAGAGAAAAAGTGTCAAAGATTAGTATGTCAGTCAGTTTTTATTAATTGGGTTTATGTAACTGTCACATTTCTGGTTATTCGTTCTGTTCTGGTGTTGATTAGAAACGACTCTGGGTTTGTGTGAATGGGTCTTTTTATTCTGTTCAAATTAAAAACAGTCAACTGCTGTTCTGAATTTTTTTTTTCCCTCAGACATTGCCTACAGCAGTCTGCTCACGTGTTCGTCAGCACATGCTAGGTGTGCTTGGAGAGTTCATTGGACAAACTGACAAACGTTAAGATACAAAAACTAACAAAATCACTATTTACATTGAATTTGGTGGAATTGAACCAATTGAGACAAGACATCTGTTACCGTCACAGCAACTTTAAAACTTTTTTTACACGTTAGCCACGTTAGAAACGTTAGCCTTGTTAGCCATGTTAGCCTATTCTCGTTTCCTGTAACTCCCAACCTGTTTGCAACAGTTACAAAAAAAAAAAAATGCAACTGTGACAATGCTAACTCCCAACCTCGTTAGTGACACGTAAAATAAAAAAAAAAAAACTCTGTTCAAGCCCAGAACACGTTAGCTGCATTAACATATTTACAATAACACCCAACCAAAGTTTTTGACAAGGCGCCTTGTACTTCTCAAATTCGCTCTTACATCAGAAAACAATAGTAAAGCCATTGTAAGAAATTTAAAACAAAAAGGTTTTTATGTTCACCTTATAGTGCAGAAAATACAGCAGTTTTCAAGGAAAAAAGGGGAGTTCTTATTGATTATGATCTGAAAAGATTTTTACATCAGTTTAGTTAACATTTATATAAATCAAACTTAATTTAACAGATATGAAATTCTCATCATGACATAAATCCAGTAATCATTGCAACATGTTACAAGTAAAGTAAATTGATAGATTAATAATTGTCATTAGAACAATTTTTTACATAATTTCAGGAAACATTGATATGTATCACACTTCATGTAAGAGTTTTGTTATGCTCATTGATCATCAGAATGAATTGTCTCATTAATCCAGTAATTATCGCTACTGATCACCAATGATCTGAATTACTTATGCAAAGTAACCCCAGATATTCCAAAGTTTTCAAGATAAAATCCAATTTGATTTTATTAATAATGGATTTATTAATGGAAAAAAGTTTGTCATAAATACATTTGCTTGAAAAAAAAAGCACTTTAGTGTCTACATTGTTTTTTTCTAACCTAGTGCTTTCAAGTCAACACAATTGATGAGTCAATACAGACAGATTAAAGGAGGCAGCAGGTTATAATCGCATCCACTCTGCCATTGGTTAATATGAACAAATACACTGTCAGGCAGCTGCAGAACAGAGATGAAACACGTCAGGGTTTATTGGAGGAATATCCTGAGAGAGATGAGGAGAAAAAAAGGACAGGGAGGTTTTGCCAGCCATGTTTTAATCATTGTCAGGTCAGTGGAACAGCGACCCAAGCTGCTGAATTATGAAGAACACAGAACAAGGACATGGTGGAATCACAGAGAAATGACTGTCCAACATAACATGTGGACTGAAGATCCATAAAGGAAAAAAACACATATATGCCAACTGGGGTTATGTCATCTAACTTCTCTTCATAAATCCTCATCTGTAAAAATGTATTTTACTTTTTTGTACTCTTCCTCTCCACAGTAATGGGTCAAAACACAGAACAATATAGTCTCCACGTAACATTGAACGAGTGTCAAGTAATCACTTAAAAATGAATTTGGGCTGAGATATTTGTTGAGTAGCTATGATTAGATACATATAACATTTTTGTTTTCCTAATCCAAGGCGATTGAAAATAAAAAAAATATTTTAAAAGATAATGTAGAATCACTTTTGTTGCTCTATTTAAGCTGATTTTTTTATTTTTTTAATCAGATAACCTTACGTATTTTCCAGAGGATAAGTCACTGTTTTTTTTCATAGTTTAGCCAGGGGTGCGACTTATGATCAGGAGTGACTTATTTGTGATTTTTTTCTTTTTTAAACATAAATAGCCTCATATATTTGTTATTTTTTCCATTTGCAACCGGTTGTTTCCGCTAACAACCACTAGAGGGCGATGCATTTTCTTCTGACAGTGCCAGAAGAAGAAGTTTCGTCAAAAACAAATGTGGAGGAAATTCTGATTGTTTTCCTCTTACATTTTGATATTTTTCTGATTTGCATCAAAGCATTATTATTAATCTTGTTATTATTTTTTGCCATGGCAAATATAAAAGTGTGACTTATATATGGTTTTCTTCTTCATGATTTGACGTTTTTTGTTCCTGCGGCTTATATGCGATTTATTATCTAGAAAATACGGTCTACATTTCTACTTTCTTCCAATACTTGCACTGGTTATTATATGGAGAAATGGAAATAAATTATTCTAAATGTTTATGACAACAAACACCTGTACCAGAAAGGAAAAATGTATGGTTTATTTATGTATTTATTTATTCGAAAGGCATATTTTTTTTTGTAATTTACTACTACCAAAAGATAAGCTTGGACTTAAACAGAAGACTTTGAAATCTGATGCATATGAGTTGTTTTCCCATTTAAATCTGAAATCAATGGGAAGATTTAAGAAATACATTTCCAGCAAATTTAAGTTAACGTATGAGTGTTTTAGATGTTAAATATAAAATCCTCATTCAAATACTGTAGTTAGGATTTTAAGAAAGAGGTTTCTACACAAAGATAACCATTGGATGTTTACAATGAACTGACTTTTTAAAATTCAGAATAAACATGAAGGAATTCAAGCAAAAAGCAGGATAAACATTCCAACTTGATGTATTTTTAAAATATCTTAAATTTGGCCTTTTAGCAATTTACTGAGCTAACACTGAGAATAATGTGGATTTAAAGACATCATCGTATTGAAATATAGGGTTAAACCTTTAGCAGAAGAATAAAATCAACTAACTCTTGTTTTAAAACATTTATCCTTTTTCTACTGGAATAAAATGTTTCCAGTTTGAAAATATTTCACCTTATTTATCATCTTAAACATCTGGACATGAAAGGTTTTACCTGCACTGCTGTACAGGTTTTGGCAGAAGCCAGAAAAATTTCTGTAAGTCTGAAAAAGCAAGTGAGAAAGACATTTAATATTAAGAGACTGCCCACAAGGTATATTTTAAGGTCCACTGAAAAGGGAACTCCATGAATTTTGGATAAATCATCTCAGACCCTTTTGTTTAAAACTCTGGTTCAATATATTTCCACCAGAAATGAAAAAATGAGCCTTTTACTAAACCACATTTGTAACAAAGCAGAGGGAATGGCTTAATGCCCATGAATTTTAAAAGAAGGAAGAAAAATGGCTTATAAAAATTGAAATAAAGGTTATATATACATTGTCATTGAAGACCTGCCTATAAAAAATACTCTGTTTATTTGATGAAGGGTCTTTAAAACTCAGTCTGCACAGAAATGCTTTAAGGGATTGATATTCATGTTTGGCAAAGACTCAAAGTTTCTATTATGGTATGAAATGGATATGTTTGTTTCCCCACAGGAGGGTGTTTGGAGAAAGGAAATCGTATCAACATCTCATTAATTTTAAACCAGATTTGGACAGAGTGAGCAATGAAGGGGTTATGGGTTCTATTCCCCATTGATCATTTTATATTAGTCTTATGATGCATGTGAAGTGGAGTTCCCTCAGCACTAAGACGCATAACGTATTTTTTAAAGATGCAACTCTGGAGCTAAAATCACAAGTCTTATGAGGATACATTTATTATTGTAGTCGTATATGTTATATTTCAGTAAAATAACCAATCATTGTAAAATCCTATCACTGTATTTTCACCACTGCATGAAATTATTAAGACCTTCAACTGTGAACTACAAAAGTACTTTGTTTAATCCAAACTCAACAGCACTTGTGTATTCTGCTAGCGTTAGTGCGGAGCTTCCCGCGCTTGAATAAACATAACAACAGTGGTTTTATAACTTTAAAAAGGTCATTCTACCACAAAAAGTCATTACTTACATTTAAGTGTAAACATCTGTCCTTCAGAGCTCATCCACGTGAAGAAAAACGCTTCTCAGCGCGATTCGGTTTACCCTCCCAACGGAGGACTTGTTTACCTGCCGTTTATAGGGAAAAATTAAAAAAATAATAATTTTCTGGACACAACTTGCACTTAAACTGCCACTTCAAATGGAGGGGAAGGAAGAATTCAGATTGGGCCTCAGTGTCTAACTTCACACAAGGAGTGCACACTTTGTATCACTTGAACAATACTAAAGAACCCCTTGCGTGAGTGTGGGGGTTTAAGAAATAAAAAATCTGGATGACACGCCTGCATCCACTCACCTGTACTTCACTGTATTTCACCCTTGTATGGCTTGTAGTATGCCTAACGAAAAAAAAATGTGCATGGATATTTTCCAACTACTGCTCACAGTATAAACGACTTTGATATTTGGTGCGGACCGCTTGTGCGGTTTGACCATTTTTCACCCACAGACTGCTTTTATCCACCATAAGGGCATTTGTGACTGAGTCTTAAGGTGCATTTGTGGTTGTAATTTTACCAACAACAAAAAGTCTGGAAGACTACTATATTCCAAATTTACCATTTATTGATTTATAGAGAGTTTAGGATAAAGAGGCCAAATGTTAAAGTAACAATAACGTCTAAAAACCAAATTATATACAGTGTTTCCCCGCTTATTCGCATTTCATTATCCGCGGTTTCACGTATTCATGGAAAAACTTTATGTTGAGAAATACTCCAATGTTCTTTAATAAATATCTCACAAAGCATGATCAGAAGTGTTTTTGATAAGTATAGATTTTTAACGGACATTCTTCAGCCACGCAGGTGTGAAGGTGGAATAATCTACTAAATAACGTCAAATGGCCCTTTGCTGATATTGATAAATTAATGAATTCGTCGATAAATGAATTGTTGTAAATGCTGAATCCCATGATATGTTAGTTCAAAATATAAACCAATAAAAATGCTGGACAAAAAATAAATTACATTAATTTTGCCAAGTGAAATGCTAAATTATCTGGTGCTGAAGTAAATTTGAAAAGTGACATTTAAGGTAGTGGAACTGCTTTATATGCTATGTTTTATATTTTTTTTTATTTTTTATTTTTTTTATACATCTTGATTCTTTTTGACACTTTTCTTTGAAGTCCCAAACGGATCATAATTTGATCTACTTTCTGTTCCCAGTGGTCTTTTTATTATGATTTTGCCAATTTTAGCCAAAGTCAAATCACCTGTTTTATTTTTTAGGCCGTTGTTTCTGCATTAGTTCATTAAAAATTTGCCTCTGAGTTGTGGGCGGGACTGTTGGAAAGCCCGCCCTCACTTCCCAGCAGCCGTGTTTTTACACACTATTGCACTATAGCTTACAGCCCCTCACACCTGCTACCCAACATTACCTGTGCAACAAAAATGTCGAGCAATTTTGGAGCTATCCATCTGTTAAGTTTTTAACCCGTTGGGGAGATCAATCAAGGAAAATGAAGATGTAAACGGATCTATAAGTAGATGCATTAGAATGGAGCGGAGCTTGAGGTCTGCTGCGTATTTTCCATGTAACAAATACAAGCTTTTTTAACTGACATTTTTTTATCTGCTCCTGATTCACAACAATTTGAGATAATCTTTACATGGAGATTAATGTTCTTTGTAAATGTCCTCCATCGCCAGAAAAAGGCCACAATAACATCTTAAAACACCAAGAACATGATTTTTATTACAAAATGGGTCTTTACAGTCTGAATGGAATGAGCATGTAAGCCTTCTCAGGACTTTAAGAAATAATAAATGCTTATTTAAGAGAAAAAAAAGAAGTAAACGTATTGACTGTCTGTTTGAACATTCACCTATACATCCTTGTATCCGAATTTATGACCAGCTCCTAATGCCACATTAGCAGCTACTGCAGGCCGGCTATTGATTTTCATACATGGCCTCTCTGCCTCTCAGACACACACTTAGACAAACACCCGCACACATGAAGGGATTCGTGAGTGCCGCCTGTGGAATTCCTCAGCAGATGTGATTTATACATTTCAGGTGAACCTCTGAGGCATCCTTAAACCTGGAGGAAACATGGCGGATTTCTGAGTTCATATGTTACCTCCTCTTAATGCAAAAGTACCCACATAAAATATGTCATTGAACTAGAATATTTTCTTGGGAGATATTACTTACTTTGGGGCATTTTTAGTTCTGCTCATTCTTCTTTTCATGCCTATGGTACGTAAACTATTGTGTATTTTGCCTTTTTTTTGCTACTTAAAAGTGCACAAAAGTGCCGCACTGGTAAAGCTATAACAACACATCTACACTATTTTAACCTTTTATTTATTCATATTTTTTGCATTAAGTTGTGAAAATATTTCCATTTGCTCTCTGTGTGATTGTGCCATAAATAAGCCTCTATAAATACCATTATTTTAATGTATTTTTACATTTTTTACAAGACTGGAAATGCTCTGTTTTTGTTTGTCGTATCCCATGATTCATCTATTGTGTGATCAATCTTAAAAGATTTTTTTGAACATTTTCTCCTTTTGATCCTATATTACTTCAAAGTATAATGTAGACAAAAAAGAAGAGTATGCGTGTGCAGAAGTGTTTTATAACTTCTATTTATCTTGTGTTATTGGTTGGATAAACAAACACATTTAAATATATTTTCAATACATATTTTTTGGATTAAAAAAATCATTAAAGTTGCTTGATTTTTCAGTTTTCCTTTTAACCTGTTTCTGTGTATTTTTGCAGCAGAACTCATTGTTATACATTCATATGCACTAAATAAGCTGCCAGGACATTACATTTAGTTATTTTTAATGAGTCTTTGCTATGTGAGTTTGATTGATTTGGAAATGGGAAAATTAGGGGAGCACAAAATGGATAATATTTCAGCAGGAAAAGGACTTTTGAAGGATTTTATTTGGGCGCCTGGATGGAAAGCAAGAGCTGAGTTTGAATCACATCTTCTCAGATGTGGTCGTTATTTCACAAAAATTCATTTATGTCACGTGTGATTGTTATTTGACTATATAGGCAGTCATCTCGACTGATGTTTTTTTTGCTGTATGTTAATATAATATAGCCGTTTTAAGATTGTAAATCAAAGCACATTGCATAAAAAGAAAATTATTGTACTGTTAATTGAAAAGTCATTTATATCGGCAATGTAAAATTCCTACATTATTCATTGATCTATGAGAATTTCCGACAGTTCTGTGACTTTCTTTTTTTTAATTATAATTGTCTGTGTGTAAAAAGTACCAACGTGCACTGATGGGATGATTGGTCTTTTTTTGTCAAAAATAGATTTTTTTTATTTAACCTCTGCAGCTGACATGCAGTTCTGTAGGTTTGATTGATTCTTCTAAAAACGCTGTCAAAAACTCTGCTCAGTACACATTAGAAAAATTCACTCAGTTGATTTATTGATATCCGTGTTTGTCTTTTGATTAATTATACATTTATGTTGCTTGTTGTGTCTGTAGCCGACTGTGAGTCCTTTTGTCTGCACATTCTCAGATCCGTAGTTCTGTTAGTTTAATTGACGGCTCACTCCCGGATATATACAGACACGGGCGATAAATGGAAACACTCTTCAAGATTCACAACATTCATGAATTGTTTCGTACAATTGCAAAGTCTGCTTTTTTTTGTCTTGTTACCTCTGTTTAACATGGTTTTATACAAACAAAAATCCAAAAGAAGACATGTATACTTAAAAATATCCCACGTCTGTAAATAAACATGTGGAAGTGAGGTGTCAAAATAATCAACCAAACAAAAAAAAAGAGCGAGTAATGGGATTCTACCTCCAAGACGAGCTGAAAACCAATTCCTTGTTTGCTTAATAATAGATAAAACTTCTTTTTGCACTTGAAGCAAAAAAAAAAAAAAAAAAAT
>NC_050512.1:26776253-26778566 GCF_002922805.2 Oryzias melastigma
TTTTAAAATGCATACGTTTAGTTAAAAGGCATCAAAATTGAACCAGTTTGTATCTTTGTATCCACAGTTGTCTCCACTGCGCTCAGTGTGTTAAAGCATTAACTCTTTCATGAAAAAACAAACATAACAAACCAAAAAAAAAACATGTAAATTCAATTTTATTTTCAAAATGTATTTTATGAACGTGAATATTCACACGTTATTTTCTAAATACTAGTATCTTTCTCTGGTTGGTGCAGCCAAGAAAAGAAAGAAAAGCTGTGGCTGCACAGACCAGAGCAAGGATTAGGTCAATACGTGACAAACAACAACATTTAACCGTAGACACACTTAAAATATGTGCAGCGATGCACATCTCGGCCGTATGTATGACGTGGGCCAACATGAATTTCCATCATACATCATACATGCGCATAACATCAGACTTCTTTTATTCTTTTAAATACAGAGTTGTTTAACTCAATGGAATTCTCTGTTGTTCTTCCTAGACAGTTCAGCAGTGACATTTTAATTTTTAGGAACCATTTTGGCACTGAAATTGAAACTTAAAAAAAAAAAAAATCACTTTGAAAGGCTTAATTCTCACCCTCACGAACAACAGACGTTAGCTTGCGGACCCTCTTTCATCCTCCTGATTCTTTATTTATCTATTTTTTTACTTTGGCTTCATCTTACTTTTTTATGTGATAGATGATAAATAAAACAAGGATACAAAATAGAAAAAAGTGAGATTTAAATATTCCAAATTAAAGTAAATAAATACATACATTAAAATACATACATAAATAAAAACATATCTATTCTGACAGTTTTATTCGCCAATATTTTAATCCATAAGAACTCACAGTGATATCAGCGTAACAGAAAAACATCAGTTTTGTGGTTTCACTCTGTCTTTCTTATCCGTTTCAATGGATCTGGGTTTTTATGGGCTGAGAAAGAATGGGGAGTTCGTGGGCAATAGAACCCACTGGTTTGGGTTCTACAGGTTACAGTTAAATTGTGTGTGTGTAAATTACACAATGTTGTTTAAAAGATGAACTAAAACCCCAGAGAGTCTTTCTACCTTACATTTACATGTGATGCTGTTTAGATTAACAAAGAAATCATTGTTTTATATATATAGAGCACAATTATCTGATTAAATTAATTCAATGACGGATGGGTTATTAAAAAATCTGAATTGTTTCCTGCTTGCAGCCCTAGATTTTTCTGAGACTGAACACTCTCGCTTGTTCCTGATAAAAGTTTATAGAGAAGCAGTAGAAAAAACCTGAACATCAGGAGGAGAACTCATGGGTAAAGCTCATCAAAGCCTTTCCCTGCTGCATGAAAAACTCTTTTACCTGGATGTTACTTATTTATTTATTTATTTATTGCTTTAAAAACATACAGCAGTAAAACACGGACTTCTTCTACATCAGATGTACAGTAAACAAACAAACCCCCCTAAAAAAATTCTCTTAAATTTTTGATGTGAGAAAAGGAACTCCTTTCAAGATTCCCTAGAAAAGAGGCCGTCTGTGAGACATGTGTGTTGTGAAGTAGTTAAATGTTAGAGATGACCATAACAGCATCCAGCAGCAGTCGTGTAATGTCCCGTCCACCACAAAATGACTGACACCATCATCCTACTACTGCTGCAGCAGAGAAGATTCATGCAGTTCCCTCAGAAACTTCAACCATTGATGAGACTTATTTTAAGGACCTTTCTCTGAATAAAAATGCCCCAAAAATTGGGAAATAAAAAAAAATAAATAAATAATATTGAGTTGTACACCCACAGCGACCACCCGACAAGGAAATCTAAAAGCTGAAAATACTTTTGGCACTCAAGAGGTTTGGTGCTTTGCAGTTTTGGGGAAGAATGACCCTTGAATTAAGAAGCCAATTTAAAAGAGAACAAGCTTGGATTTGAGGAAAGTTTAGGCTTCATGCTGCTATTTCTTTCTTTTGACAGTTGCCTAGTGATGAAAAAGGAGGCTATTCTTCCAAACCACTACAGAGCAGTCACTATTGCAAAAAAATTGGGGCTTTTCTGTGTGGATTTCTTTAGCATCAAGCAGCCATTAGTGGCTCAGCAGTGGCTGCACGATGGGGATGGTGGTGGCTATTTCCTTTGACAGGCACGGGAGTGAGAGGATAATGACTGGCTTTTTTGGGGGGGGTGTTTATTTTGAGATACATGCAGAACCTTTACACCTGCCTTGAAGGTGTCACATTTGTATTGCAAACTAATGTTTATGCAGCTGAAATTCCCCGGACTCTGTCTTTTGCACACTAAATTTTACAAATTGGGTCTTCCACAACTCT
>NC_050512.1:26778620-26788041 GCF_002922805.2 Oryzias melastigma
CCATCTACATTGACACATGTCAGCAGAAACGTCT
This sequence comes from Oryzias melastigma, assembly GCF_002922805.2. Taxonomy (NCBI): domain Eukaryota; kingdom Metazoa; phylum Chordata; class Actinopteri; order Beloniformes; family Adrianichthyidae; genus Oryzias; species Oryzias melastigma. Next base: position 26,778,655 of record NC_050512.1, read on the forward strand.
TCATAAATAATTATATTTAGATACACTTTTCCAGAGTTTGAAAAACAGCTCAAAATATAAAACTCACCGTTTGTAAAAGTGACACAATGTGCAAAAGAAACAAATATTCCTTAAAATTAAAAAGAAAATCGTCACAAAAATTAGTTCTAAAATTCGTGTTTTGGAATTATGGAACTCCAGCAAGAAAGATCAAATTCAAACGTCATTAAAGACCAACTCCAATCATCTTTTGAGCATTTTTCCCAAACATTCCCTGTAGACTTTTTAAACTTGTGTTGCTTTCATGGACATAGTTTCTGCAGAGCAGCAATAGTTATTAGAAATTTGCCTCGGAGTTGTGGGCAGGGGCAACCCCGACCCCTTTTCCCATCACCCATAACAGAGCTATCTGTTAACATGCTCTCCTGCTAGCTTACAGCCCCTCACAATCCCAACTTGACAGTATTGGTGCAACAAACATCCGTAATGTTAAGTTGGAGCAATTTTGACTTAGAGTGGATTCATTAGAATGGACTGGAGGACGGAGTTTGTGGCCTGCCCATTGTATTCTCTATGTAACAAATAGAGTATTTTATTTTTCCATTTGCTCCTAATTCAGGATTTAAATAAAGAAATATTTAGATATGAAATTTTTATAAATATCCTCGATCATCAGAAAAATGCTAAAAGAACACCAACTACACAATTTTCATCCTATTTGGTCTGTACACATTTGTTTTTAACTATAAACAACGTTGTCTGTATTTGAAAAATCTCCATTTAATCAAACTTTTCTTTAAAGATTGGTAAAAAAAAGGAAAATCTAAGTACATGAGGAAATCTTTTTGACAAAAGGTCAGGAGCGATTTAAAAGATTCTTGGTTTGATACACACAATTGTATTTTTAAAAACTTGAAGGAGCAGCATTATTTGAACAATTTATTCAAAATGCTAAAATAGATCTCAGTGAGTGAACAAGGAAGCAAATAAAAGCGTTCACTACAAATGTTTCTTTTATAAACCCATCAATGCCACTGCTGTTGCCAGATAACTGCAGAATAATTGTAGACTTGTTGCTCTCATATTCAGTGGATTTGGGTTCGTCGTCTGTCAAGCCAATGTGACGAGCATGGACAAATGAATATCTCTGCCTCTTGCACCTTTCACTTTTAACCAGTGGACGCACTGAGTGTGTTTCTGTATCCAGGTGTGTTTCGGTCATATCGATCAATGTGCATGTATGTTTGTTAGATTTATTTATTTTTTATTACTCTTTATGTCCATTTGTGGCCTAAATCCCTTTCTGGGAAAAAGCTTTACAACTTGTTTCTACTTTACCTGAGCAGCGATGTACAGAGAGTAAAGAGATGAATGTATGAGTGCAAATATGTTTATGTTTGGGAACAATTATAATGTCAAGAAGATAGCTTCTTTTTTTTCTTCTTTTTTCTAATCAATTTATAAAATATCTTAAATAGATTGTATATCCATGCATTTTTATTCTTTATTTGTTTGTTTTTTCGTCCCCCTTATTTTTTAGAAATGACTTGAAACAGACCAATTGGTCAATCAATCATGGATAAAAAAATAAATAATGAATTAGTGTTTTTTTGACAACGCATTTTTATTGTATTTTGTCATTAGAAGAAAGGTTTAAAAACAACCTTTATTATAGATCCAACTCAACGCATTACTGATGTGCATACTGTATAAATAATACAGTTTTTACTGAAAGTAAAAGTGTCTCAGGTTAGAGGTTGAAGAAGGGAGAGATAGATCCCTCCCTCCAGGATGGCTTGAATTATTGTCTGCCTGACGGACAGACTGTTCCAGTAAAGGGTTTTTATCTGAGCAGTCTGTCAGCAGCCCACCTCAGACTTTCAGTACCACTCAGTGAGTGTCCTGTCATCTCTAGAAATACTTCCATGACTCTGCAGTTGTGGAATGTGAACATCCCTGCAGTCTGTCTGCATAAAAACCAATGAATGTTTAAAAAAGTTCAAAGTTTTGATGTAGTCATACAAAAAAAAAGTGCTATTTAAGTTTTAATCTTTAGACCTTTAAGTTTTCATTATCAAAGCTCTACAAACCACTACAGAGTTATTTATTCAGTAGTTTGTAGAACCTCTCACTGTATAAAAGGTGGTGGAACTGTTCTATCATTGTGTTGTATGGTCCGGTGGGTTTATCATCATCGTCATTTGATACACAAGATGTCAAAATGATCACTCCTTTATCACCACCTTAGTGTTATGGTATTCTAACTTCCTTTATTGTTCAGCATCCAGAACCACTAGTACACGGGTCAGCAACTTTTAACAGTAAAAGAGCCGTTTGGGCTCGTTTTCTACTGATCGAAACCTAGAATGAGCCACATAGTCTTACTTTAGCCCTTAAGACATTATGATTTGCATTCATGACCTTCTTTTTTTTTTCATAATAATAAATATGAATTGTTTATTTTTTGCCACATACAAAAGCAAAAATATAAAAAGAACCTAGCATCTCTCAAAATGTGATTTTTATTTTTTTATTTTTTTACTTATTTTCAAAACAGATCAGATCATCTCAGTGCAGCTCTGAGCAGCTAGCAACCAATATTGTGCAGCATAAGATAATATGTGCTTTTAACTCATAGAAGATCAAACTTTTTACCTATGTTTTGCTTTGCATAAAAAATCAGTGCATTATAGACGTAGCATTGACAAACAAAGCTTCTTCAGGTCAACAGAGATGTAATAACCTTTATAATTTATCATCTATGTGCACCTCAGCCATCAATTTAATCTAAATTTAATAAATGTTAATTAAGTAATCCTTACTTTAAAAAATGCTGTTTTATTTTTCTTCTTGTTATTTTCCCCTCTTTGTCTTCAGCAGTCTTAAACTGCTGGGTTTTGTTATTTTAGTTTGTGGTTGGATCTTGGTAGTCTTAGTTTGCGAGCTTTGTTTATTGGTTTTCTTTAGGTACTTTTGGTTATGCAGGCATTAGCCGGGAGCTGCTGACTCCAACGCTCGACATTCTGGGTCAGCAGTCTCCCTGACTGATTTTATGTTTGGCCAAGGTGCCACCATGGAGAGATAAAAGAACCACATGTGTCTCTGGAGCTGCCAGAATTTAAACCTTTTCAAACTTTTTACTTTACTGATTGATTCTGAACGTCTGAATGAAGGTCCGGTTCAATATTTTTTACTGCTGCCTTGGTACAGCGGAGGAATGCTGGAAATAGGTTACTGGGGGCGCTATGGCTCCGAGGTACGCTAATACGTTTGTTTGGTGGGGAAACAGCAATGAGTAGCTGTGTCTCACTGTTGTGGTGTCATGAAATTGTTTTTAAGAGAATTCTGTTAGGCGTGTGATGTAACAAGACACAGAAAAACCAGTAATAAGTGTTTTTAGTTGTGTTAAAATGAACGCTCTATCAAGTAATCAGTTGGACCAGTTTTTGCTAGCATAACAATCAATACTTTACATTTGTCCACGGCTTACCGATCGCCTCGTTCCTAACATGTTTACATCTCGTGACAGCCAGCTTCTGCGGGCGTTTTGGTTCAGTTGTTTCGGTTTCAAAGTGGATCGTATTCAGACTGAAGAGTTTCAGAGCGAACCAAAGCTCAGTTTAGAATTAGGTGGGATGCCTGATCCTAACGCTTTTCAGTTGTTGGCAATTGTAGAATAATTAGATTTGTTCTTTTTACAGTATTGTGTAAACACAATACTTTAGACTATAAACTTTTATTTTTACAAACAGGTTCAATTAATGTCAGTTTGATTAGCATTAAAATACAATTTAATACTAAAAATAGCTTAAGGTTAGATTTTGATCAAGTCATGAGACTTCAACTGAAATGAGTCTTCAGTATCTGATTTCTTTTATTTGTGTGGATGGAAGAAAGGCACAGCTGTTATCCCAGCAATGTACTTTTATATAGATCATGTCACCGTGTGAAAAATAAATAGCTATCCAGCCCAACATTCAACTCCTATCTTATCTTCTGTCAGAAAGGCTCAGTGTCTAAGACATCCGCACTGTACGGTGCGTGAATGAAATCCATACGGACTGTACGAAACAGAAATCCATGGATGGAAAATTGTTAGGGAAAGTCAATCTTTGACTCGCGACCTGTCCAGAGTGAATCCCGCTTTTATTCAACAGCTGGGTAGGTATGGAAAATGGTTAGACGGAAGGAAGTTGATGAACTGGCAAATAAGACCTGAAATATGTTTTTAGTTTATGTATTGGTCTATTATAAATGCATACTAATCAGGTCATTATTTAAACAAAAAAAAAGTGAATGTCTCCTTTATACAATAAGTAGTACAGACAATAAAAAAATCCAGTCTGCTTGAAAGTCTATCAGCTGGATACATCATGTTATGTTTGTACTATTAAGGATGTCCTTCAACAAGAACACATAGAATTTAATGTAACATAATGGTTTCAAGACCAGAAGATGAATGAGATGACTGCTTGCAGTTAGATTTTTTTTTTTTAAGATGTTGGAGTGCTTTCAATTCAAGTAACTGGAAATAAAAGCCTCCCTCTAAAGATAAACAAATAAAAACAAACTGTTATTGGAATGCACTTGTTAACAAAGACCAGAATCAGCTTAAATGGAAGCCAAAGTAGAGGATGCTCTATGCACTAGTGTCAAGGTGACCAATTAGTGCTCTTATGTCTGTTTGAAAGGCAGAATCCTGCTGCCCTCTGGTCTATTAGTCATGTAATCCCGACATAAGAAGCTTGGAAAAAATAACGTGTTGTCTAAAATCCCAAATACCACTTTTATGTGTACCAGGACTGACTGGTTTGAACTAAAAGGAAGTCATTTTATCGATTCACTGAAATCAAAAAGTGCAATTTAGTCCGTTTCAAGATAGTAATAGCAATATTTATTACACCATTTTTATAAAAATCAAGTACCGCACTGCCAGCCAGTTCAAAGAGCCCGAGATCGGTGTTATGTGGTCAAACTTATTTATTTATTTATTTTTTAATTGAAGTTTTGGGTAACCCAGCATATAAAGGGCTGCAATAATTTAGTCTGGCTAGCACAAAGGCATGGGTGATAATTTCAAGGTTCTTTTTTTGAGATGCCCTAGCTAGATGCTATTTGAAAAAAGAAGGAGCTGGTCGTGCATTTATTTGGAGGTCGAGTTTCAGGGCAACATCAAGTTTCACACCCAAGCTCGTGACCACAGTCTGTTAAAAAGGGGCAAGAGAGGAGATCAATATCATGATCCTTTCAACCACTAGGGGTAAACACAATTGCCTCAATTTTACTTTCATTGAGGCCAAGAAAGTTAGCCGACATCCACAACTTTGTTTTGATTTTCTGGTCCCTTCCATATAGGGACATAAATTTGACAATCGTCAGCATATACTGTAGGTGGAAATCCACTTTATGCTTCAGAAACAGCATTACCAACTGCAACAAATAGATAGAAATTAGCAATGGACCCAGAACTGACCCCTGGGGGACCCCTAACTTCAGGGGATAACACCTGGATGAGTGAGGGCCCATTATGAGTCAGTAGAGTTACGCTCTAGTTGACTTTAGTTAATTATCATTATATTAAAAATGAATCTAATGTGAGTTAAGTGTCTCTTTTTTTTTAATCAATGCTTTTCATTATTTCTTTAATGAGTTTGATAAATCAGTGTATTTTTTTTTCTTGCATTGTCCGAAATTTATGCTTGGAAAAAAAAAAAAACAGATCAATCAGTCAATCAATTAGGGCTGGGTTAATAAAATCAATTAATCAATTTGAGCTTAACAGATCAATGATCAATTCATAAAAATATAAATCAATTTAGCACATAAAGCTAAAGTCCGCTATCTCGATGCTAACGTTTAATTGAATTTCCCATAGGACAGCTAATGCTAACACTTTGTCAACCAAAACATACATTTCTGACTAAATAAATGTCTTTATACACTCACAGGTATGAACTTTCCAAACTTTTTAAAGGAAATATAATTTTTAAGTAGCCATTTGTGGTCTAAAACATAGTTTTTTGCTCATACTGTTTTCTTCTTTTGGATTAGGTGTAATGCTATAGCGTGATTGCCACCTAGTGGCCAAACTGAAACACCCTCCAGGAGAAGCAGAACAATGTTTAAAATGTTAATGATCTGAACATTTTTTTTAGAAGTTCTCCTTTAGAGAATCAATGTAACACCCTATAATATTAACAATATCAATATTTCATTAATACATTTCAAAGTACGTGAACTGTATCAGATTAATATAAATATATTCAAAACATATAGTAGATTATTCATGTATTTCTAGACAAATGTAAATAAATGTGTAAACTCAAAATCGAATTGAAGAATCAAAAGAATCAGAAAAAATCAGAATCAAATCGAACAAATTTATCGATTTCTGGAAATTATAACTGATATCCAGCACTGCAATCAATCCATCAAAAACATAATACTGAGCTCAACCTGGAAAAAAAACAGCTCAATTTAAATTATATTCTTACCAAACTCTTCATTCTGCTCAACCCCGTATGTACATTACATACCTTTTTTCCCACAATACTTTATCTTTACTCCAGTTTTCCTCTACCTTTCCTATTGTGAAAAGTCAGGTGTTAGATTGACGGAGAGTGAAAATTAGACAGAGCCTGCACGATAATTGACTCCCTTTTTATGTCTACATAGGTGTTCAACCCATGTGATGATTGCCTGAAAGTCATATAGAGTTGTCATCCGGAGTTGACATTGATTTACAGAGTGAATGTAAGTACACACACTTTCAAATATAATGCTTGGATGTTTCTTTTCCCCATGTAATGTGGTGCGGAGAGGTGAGAACAACGTGTCTGACACTCATTTCCTTCTGACGAGCTTTATTATAGTCCACCCGAGCGTTAGTCCTTCTTCCATGCTGTTTTTTGTAAATGTTTACATTATAGGGTTGTGCAAAGTTTTACTCTTGAGGGTAAAGCGCCACTGTCACTAAGCGAGGGACTGTTTTTCATATTGAAAGTGTGATTTCAGTGACTGATGTGTTGGTGATGTAACGCAAAATAGTGACACAAACACATTTGTGTCCTTCTTATCTTAGTATTATGCTTTCTAAAGCTTTTATTAGTGCATATCTGCTTAATATTGATACGTTAACTATTATGTTGTTCATTTCGTTAACGGACAAAAAACATGCTTCACAGGTTGATTGTTGACTCTAATTTATCCCTCATGTGTGAATGTGTGTGTTTGTCTTTGTGTGGCCCTGCGATGGACAGGCAAACAGGAAGTACCTAACAATAGCTGGATAGGCTCCAGCAACCTTGTAGCCCTGAACGAGATGACAGCTGTTTAACAGGTGAATGAATAGATGGTTGTTTTAGAGCCGACATGTTGGATATTAACTAATTTGAATTATTTCCAAACTAATTCAGAGATAATATTGTGTTTACCAAAGTTAGAGAATGGTTTGGAATGTAATTTCAAACAGACTTAAAAGAAAAATGACACAACATGTAAGATGGAAAAGAAATTGCATAACTTTCGTAACAGTATGTCATTGTAAAAACTTTGTAAAATTTGAAAGATGTTTAGTGTTGACAGTTCAGAATTTCTGCTTTCTTAGATGTTCTGCTTAAAGTTTTAATTTTTATTCAGTTTATTTATTTATGCATATAAATGCACAATTTGTAAAATACAAAACAAGTGTTATGACGTATGATAGGAACCCATTTTAATAAAAAAAAAAAAAAGGAAATTAAAAAATGAAGGAAGGAAAGAAAATAAATGCATCCTCAAACGTACATGCGAACTCAATCAATACTTCATTTTTTTATATGTAAATAAATAAATGTACACAATTGCACACGTAATACTTTACACCAAATCAAACAGTAATACCTAAAGATCAGGTTGTTATGCATGCTAGTGGATTTTTAACATAGTTGCTAAAGTTATTTAATAGTTTTCAATTGTTTTTTTTTAAGGAAAAAAATTGAAATGGTGTGAAGATCTAACATTATTTATAAATACATGTAAATGTACATATTCGATAAATGTTAATCTCATAAATGTTCAAAAGTTGTAAGACAAAAAATTACTTCAACCTCCGAAACCCAAATGCATCTCAATGCACTTTACAAAATAAAAGTAGAGTTCTTGTTTTTTTTAAAACAGGAAGTAATTCCTTTTAAAGCAAGAAAGGAAGGAGTTAAAAGCATTCGGCAGATCTGTTTGCTTCACCTGCCGAATCCTTTCAACTCAGTCATTTCTCGGTTTGAAAGGGCCGACTTCTTAGAGAAGATTTCTATGCTAAGAGAGTCTCCCACACCTCAAAACAACCCTGTGGTATCACGGGAATGGGTCACAGCCCCGCTTAAAAAGGTGAAAAAAAGGAAGGTTGCTGGTCCTGATGGTATTTGTGGGTGCATCAAACATTTTTTTGCAGAACTGCTAAGTGAGATTTCTTTCCTTTTTTGAAAGTTGGGTAAAAAGTTGAAAGGTACCTAATGGAAAAATCTTCACTATAATATGTATGGTACTGTAAAAAGAGAAAAATATCCGCACACTTTGACCATTAGCACTGAGTAATTTTGTGGTTGAATAATAAAATGTCAAATTATAGCCAGTAAAAAATGGCCAATTTGCAAATAAAAATTGGCCAGTAAAAGTAGTTTTACTTAATGGTTAACATATGGAAAATGTACCAAAAAAATGTTTTTCTCTGTCTTGGCTACTGAAGATATTCAAATATTTCAATTAATAGATTTGCTTCTCAGTTAAGAGTTTAATAATACATGTTAATGTTAATTTTAAAATTGCAATATATGGAAATAAGTTAGATAAACCTTAATTAACATACTAATCAACTTTATTTATCTGTTACATTTTTTTAAACATGGACAAATATTGTTAAGTTTGCTACAAATCTTTTGAAAATCCACTCTGATGAAAATTGTGATTTTTGTGTTTTTAGCATGTTCTTGCGTTGATTTTCTCATGATAAAGGACATATATTGAAAAAATGAATCTCAAACCTGCATTTTTGAGTAGATCTTTATTCAAATTGTTGTGAATCAAGAGCAGATGAAAAAAAGTAGTTCAAATATATATATATATATATATATATATATATATATATATATATATATATATATATTTTTATGTGGATAATACGACACACAAGCTGCTCTGGGGAGGGGAAAAGGGGTCGGGGTTGCTCTGTGTCAAAGGTCCCGTCCGCAATTGCGAGGCAAATTCTTAATAAACAACTGCTGCTCTGCAGAAAACAACACAAGTCATTTGATTTGGGCTAAAAACTGCATAATCCTGATCAAAAGATCACTTTGAACGCTTTTAAAGTACATTTAAAAAATGTAAACATTTGCACTTTTTTTCTTGTACATTTTTTTTTTTTTTTTTTTCTCG
>NC_050512.1:26788118-26831790 GCF_002922805.2 Oryzias melastigma
TCCTTTGTGTAAAGAGTAAAGCACTACAAGGTAAGATATAAAGCCATGGCGTGTCTAATAAATTCACCGGTTTGCCCCCAAGAGGTGTGCTGTGTATGTGTCCTTTTAGTAACCTACATGGTATACTGGTTCCTTCATTTTTCTACTGTCCAGATATTTAACTCTGGAAGGCTTTCGTCGCAATACTTCTTAGAGACCATTGACCTGGGTTCTTGATTTGATTTATTTGTTGGCATGTTGAGAACACTATTTTTAAAGTTTTTTTTTTTCAGATTTTACTAAAGAAAAAAGATGGATCTTAAACTTTTATTTTTTTAATCTCTTTTTTTTCACCAGAACACACCACTGAGCGTATGAACACAAGGTGTGGCTTTTCCACATGCACTGCAGGGAAGCCACAGCACAAAGCAGGACTTTCTCATTAGCTCCATCTCCAGAGCCGCAGCCGCCGCGGCTCGAGCTAAACTCTGACACATTAAAATGATTAGATGAATCATCACCTCACCCTACCAAGGGCTCTGCAAAGGTCACTGTCACAGCTTGTCAAACCAAGTGCTCCATCTACCAACCGCTGAGACAAAAGGGTAGTGATTTAAATTGCACTCTTAGAAGAATTGTTCTAGCAAATTGTTACTTGAAAAAAAAATCAACTTTTTCTTTTTATTTTAAACTTATCTGATTAGATTTATACAAGAGGTACAATTTCAGATGATATTTCAGTTTTTTTTTACTCTCAAATGTCTCAGTGCAATTATAGAATGAATGCAGAAGAAATCCCGACATTGCAGTTACAATACTTCAACTGAGAAAGGAAGGATGGAAGAAGACATGAAAATTAAACAGAACAAGGTCTTCCTGTTCCAGCCTTCAACTCCTGAAGTAGTCTCAGAGATCTATGTGATCCACTTGGTTTGTGGTGCATTCCACATCGTTTTGTTTTTAAGGCAGAATGGGTCTGGGTCTTTATGGGTGAATTATTTTATGTATGTCCTCCATCATGAGAACAATGCTATAAGAACATATAAAAAACACCATTTTCATTGGAGTGGGTCTTTAAGACCTGGTGTCTACACTTGTGGGAATAAAATGTTGTGTTGGCGTGAGGCCATGTTGTATCTAAAGACAGCATAGAACATGGAGAGATGTTTTAATATTTTGTGTATTTTTCTTTATAGTCCCATTAGTCGGCAGACACCTGAAAATAGAAAAAAAAAACTCACAGGTAAAATTTCAGCTAAATTTTTTACCTGTTCATTTATTTAATTGACATGGTCATACTTGATCAGGTCTTCTTCCAATGCAAATTCCTTTGTCTCTGGAATTTTACCCTTAATCAACCCAAACCATGTGGAGTGTTATTTTATGCTCCTATCGGGCATGTGTTTGTGCTGTGTGTCCAAGAAAGCAGTGAACACAGGTTCTTGAACACATCTTTAAAATATTGTGGTCACACTGGACTGTCACTACCCGATATTAGCTCATATACACAGTTACAATTCCTACTTGGTGCAATGTCAAAGCAGTGCAAATCTCACAAATTTGCTCCATGTTTTTTTTTTTTTTTTTTAAGTTCTATCCTCATATATGACTAACTTGATGTCATATATTTCTGTCCGGGCACAAACTGCAATCATTAATTTCTCTTCCATAATCATATTTCTGTGAGTTTAAAATGATTAAAATCACATCAATGCCAGATCTGAGTCCCTGATTGGTCAAAGTTCAACTGGTTTAAATTTTCAACTCACTTTCAATGGCCATGCATTTTGTATGTAGAGCCAAAAAATGTCGCATAGTTGCGCTTGAACGTGGGAGTTTTGAACGCAGCAGCGCGAAACACTCAAACGCATACATTTGCATAAACTTTTTCATTGGAAGCGGTTGCTTGAATGCACCTTTGTAAGTTTGGTGTAAATGCTGCATCAGACTGATGAAGTCAGGTTTGTCCCCTGCTGCTCGACAGCCAGAACTATATGGACTAAAAGAAAAAGTCTAGTGTAAAAGCAGACAGAACTCGTAAATTCTCTTTATTCTGGACTCTGAAAGATACCGAGCATAAAGATGGCTTTGGAAGCTCCTTCAGCATCTCCAACTTTCTTCCTTCAGTTAGAGGATATACAGTAGGTTCTCAAAGCAGCTAACAGTAATTTCTCTTTTAAAAAAAGATAGGTTTGGTATCAGATGCCATTAAAGAGTTTCAGCTAGACTTGAAGCCTGACAAGACTTGTGAGTGATGGAATGTATACTTTACATAAAAGAGAATGCCGAAAGAAATATGGAGGGAAAAAATACCTTACCCTTAAAGTCCCCCTATGACAATTTTTTTTAATTAAAAAATGTTCTCAGTAGTGTTTTAATTATGATTATGATGTTTTTAAACAAAATACCACAATCTAAATGTGCTAAAAAGTCATTTTTCATGTTGATCTGACGCCTGCGTTTGCAAAATCTCCTCTGAGGGGGCGTGGCTTTTGGAGCTGCTACGCTTACAAACCATATTTATAGTAAAAATCTTTATCATCTTCTAGTTACAGAAAATCTTTTTTCGGATTTTTAATATAAAGCCTGTTTTTTATACATTTAAAATGAAGGTGTTGTTTTTCTTAGTGATTGAACTTTAAGTTTATTTTTGGTTCTAACTATGCAAAAAATAAAAAAAATACTTTTTATGGTACAAGAAAAGGAGCAGCCAGTGTTTCCCAAAAATACTGACTATGGTTTTAGTAAACTGAATTGCACTCTCTTATTTAATTATTTTTTTATATGGAAGTGCATCATTCAGTAAGTATATTACTCTGATTAAGAGTCATTTTATTGATTAACAAGATGTAAATAAAAAACAGAGGAAAAATCTAGTAATCTATTAGAGCTGTACAATATATGACAATTTAAATAATATTTTGAGTCCTCAAAAATGAGGTGGAGACTGAATAAACCATGAGGAGACTTTTTTTTTAATATATCATGTTTTAACCTAAAAGAACAAACAAAAAAGAAAAAACACTCATCTTAACTCATGTTTAACATCTCTCATGAGCCTGAAGACTGGAGTGTTTGAGTTCCTCGCCTGAGCAGGGAAACCAACTTCTAGATGAACCTTTGAAAAGCACAAATCCTAATCATGACCTTGATGGATGAAAATCTTCACAAACACTTTGAGTCCTAGAAATAGAAAATCTTAAGCTTCTCTCCAAATTTACTCTCAGTACTGCAGTAAGTTGGCAAACACTAAAAAGGTCATATGCCATGTTTTGAGGTTAACTGGTCTGAAAATCCTGGTCCCATTGAATGCAGTCAAACTATAGATGTGGAGGAATATCATTCAAAAATATCAAATCTTCATTAAACTCTCATTTTCGTCAGAGCAGTCCCACAAGTGTCCATTCTTAAATGGTTTGGAGGACGGTCCAGAACTGTTGACTCAAAGCCAAACCTCTCACTACACATTTGGCTTAAAAAAGTAGGAGCTACCATGGCGTACAGATACAGACGGATCGGGTAAACCTTTAAAAAAATCCTCTTTGCTTTCATGTGATTCCTTTTCCTGGAGACACTCACCTTTCGGTCTTTGCTCAATGATCCACAGTCAAACCAGTTCTGCTAATTTGTTGCTCGCTTTCTTTACACCTCCATCATCAGTTTCTTAGCTGGTCTGTTGGTCTTTTTTCTGCAGCCGTCTTCCCAATATCATCCTGCTTGCACCATTCTTGGAAACATTTAGGACTCATCCTCATCGGAATGTTCTTTGGCGTATGCCACTGCACGGAGTTTAAACGTTAAATCAAATGAGCGTTTCTTGGCCATTGCTACTATTAGAGAACAGCGTCGAATTCAATGTTCACACCGAACACAATTTTTGCTCCTTTTTCACCGCGCAACATTTTTGCTGCTCGCCACCTACCTGAGCTTGATGGCTAGACTGCATGTGGGAGGAGCTACCAGCTAATGTTTTTAGTATTGCTACGTGAGGCGGTGTCTGTGGATATCTCCCCTAAAATGTATGGAATTCACAGATGATGTTGAAAAATCAGGTTTATTTATTGTGAAGAGTTTTACAAAATCATTGGCTGCATGTCTGCATGTCTGGGTTTATGAGATCATTCTGAGATTCCGGGAGCCTGTTCACTTCCTCTCTGGGGGCTGTTTACTATGACAGCCGCTTCTGCTGTGCTTCTGTGTTTCTGTGACTGAGTTTGAAGGTTGACTGTCTCGCATTAACCAGAGAGGAGAAAAATAAAAAAAATTAAAAATAAAAAAAAAAAAATTAGAAGACCTTTAAAAATTTGTTTCTTAATGAAAATAAGAAAAATATCACAAAGTTCTGGAGGCTCGAGCCAAGCAGCTGGAGGTGTATTAAGCGAGTGAGCTTTGCTGGCTCCCATAGGCTAGCTGGCTGGAGCCAGAGACACAAGTCACAGGCTGGCAATCTGTTTAAAGTGTATCCTGCCTTTGCCCAATAGTAGTCAGGAGGAGCTGTGGCAACCCCGCAGTCCCAACCGGATAAAGAAATGGATGGAAGTTCAGGACAAAAATGCTCGCATTGGATTAGTATTTTACCTGCTGATCGAGTCACTGAAAACATCACCTGCCCAAAGCTGAGCTCCTGATTGGCCGCACTGCTGCCAAACCTCCGCGCCACCCCGTCACTCAAGTCGTGCTGCTGGACTTCAGATGTTCTACCTTAACGAAGTCACCTTTTGGGAACCCGCTCATTGTCGTGGGTTGGGAGGCGCTGGTTCTGAGGTTTATATGAAAAAAAATTACTTTGGGATTGTTTATTTCTGTGGGGAATTAATGTTATAATACACTTAAAGATCAAAAAGTTGATTTTGTATGGCATAGGGCCTTTAGGTGTTAATTCTGAAACAATAAAGCACATCTGGATTGTTACATACTTGATGTCTAAAACAGTGAATTGTTCATAGACATGCAACAGATTGTATAACACCTTTTTTTTTTTCCGAGCCTAAAGTGATCAAATTGACAGTGGCACTGTCTGGGTTGTTTCCTGTGCTAGAGCATATCATATAGCCAGTGCAAATAAGCTTCACAAATACATCATTAATGCTGATAGCACAGTATAACAGCCGGAATCTATCACGTTATCCTGACGTTGCTGACGACAAACCTTTCTCTTGCTCCTAAAATAGCTTTGTTGCAGCACAAAGTAGTCTTAAGTACCCGTCCATTATTCTTCTAAGTAATGCTAGAACGTCTGTGGCTGTACGGCAACCCTCACATTAACGTGGATTTATTTTTGTAAACGTTTGGACAATTATGTCCTCACTATTCAACACTTGCTACTCACACGTGCACTTTGCAAAGGTTGAATCTCTGCAGGGACGTAATAGCTCAGCTGGAAGTGTTCAGGGTGCGAGGGATGCTGGTGAACGTCGCATGAATTCATACGTCTGAAGCTTTCCTTTTGCATTGCAGGTCAAAGAAGAAAAATGAAGCTTATTGGTTACTGCTTTTTGTTTGCGTTTTAGTAGAATGCTAAAATTAACAGTAAAGGATGAGATACAAGCTTTAAATGAGACATTTGTTTATAATTTCTGTCAGGTATTAATGTTGATTCAGAGACGTATTAACATCCCACTCCAACTATTTTTTTTAATTATAAAATCCTTTTCTGTGGTCTTCTAATTAGTTTTTAGCCAGAATCATAAAAGCCTGTGTTGTTTTTTAAGACATATTTTCTGAAGCGTGGCAGGAGTTACTCAGAAATGTTCATTTGAATTGTGGGTGGGAGTATTAGCGTGAACACTTGCTCCACCAATTTTCCCATCAGCCCTTTGTTTACACTCTTTCCCGCTAGCCAAGTAGCGCCCCACAAACCCTAGCTAACAATAGCATAGAAATAAAAAATGGTGAGCTCCATAGAGGCTATCCATCCGTACAGTTTTGAGCCAGATGGCAGTTCAGATGAAAATTGTAATGTTAATGGATATATTTGTCTGCAAGCGGATAAGTTCAGAATCGAAGTGCGGCTTTGGCCCGCCCATGTCAGTGACTGCGTACTAAACCCGAATTTTTTTAAACATCCAGTTTGTATCTGCTCCTGATCCAACGTAATTTGAACAAAGAAATGCTCAGAAACAGCTTTATTCTCATTTTTGTAATATATATATATATATCCTCCATTATAAGAAACAATCTACAAGAACATGTTAAAAACACCAAAAAGACTATTTTAATTGGATCGGGTCTGTAACTGAAATTAAATGCAATCATAAAGATGAACACAGTAACACAGTACTGTCTTACTCATGTAATGAGCTAACAGGTGGTTCATTAGTGAAGTGACCCGGTTCCTTTTTTTCTTTTTTTTTTAACTTAGGTTTGTTTTTGCACTCTATTTAATTGTGAATAAATTAATCAAATTAATCAAAAGTAGTTGTGAAATCAACTGAAGCATATCAAGTTTCATTTCATATTTATAAGGGCTGGGAATCAATAAAAAAAAATAACGAATTAATCGCAAACTTGGGAAAAAAATAATTGCGATTAATCGCAATTAACTTTATTTAGTTGCAGTATTTGCTTACCACTTAATACCTGTGAATAATCACAATACGAAATCACTCACAAAACTACATTTGGAACATTTATTTTTAATTAAGGCTGTCAACCAACTAAGAAAAAAAATCAGATTAACTACATGTTTGAGTTCTGATTAATCACAATGTTTTACTAGGTAGATTTTATGATGCTTTTGAGCAAAAACAGGCCAGAGAGAATTTTTTCCTTCATTTTTATTGTCTGAAATTTTTAAAGTTACCAAGTGTTAACTCGGAAGTGTACAAAGAACAGTAACAGTAAGATAAGCAGAACTATAAATATTTTTTTGTCTGCAGTATTACTCTTAGAAAACAGAGATTTTCACAAACAGCCATAAAAACATTAAAAAAAAGAAAAAAACAGGTCCGGACACTGCTCTATATTGCTGCGCATGCTGCCTTGAATCGCTTTCCCTCCTCTTCTGGACAAAAACAAGCGGTAAGAGGTAAACTTTGTCTCTAAACTGATGCTTTATTTAACCTATGTTGAGGATCAGCATTTATATTGCTTTCCTTTTCTGCTGCAGTCAAGACGCAGCGATGCCTTGTACCTGCCAGAACAATTGTGTTTTTAGGTGTTTTTAGCATGTTTTTGTTAATAAAATATTAAGTTTTTTTGTGAAAAATCGATCTAAAAAAACAAAAAACTACATTAAAGTAAATTGAATATTTATGTATTTTATAAATAACCATGGTATAGGTGGGATGATACAAAACAAAGTGTTTTAACCAAATTTGTTGAGGTCATAAACAAAGGACTGCTGCTTCCTAGTTGCAGTTAATTTGCGTTAATATCTACACATTAATTCGGGATGATTAATCTCATGCGTTAACGCATTAATGTTCACAGTTCTAATATTTATACTTTAACAATCTGAGACCCACAATGGGGACAACATTGTGTCTTAAAAAGTTCTCCAAACAAGCCCTTCAATCACTAGTGAATAATGGATCTCCTAAGGCCTCTTTCTGGTTGCATTGGTCTGAGATGCATCCTTGAGTATCTGGAAGGCATTCTGACCAGAGTCTTGAGCCATTACAACAGACTGTGTTTGTAATGGAAGACAGATAGTGAACTCTTCACCCAGACCCTCCGAAAAACCCCAGCCAGTCCTCAGGGAAAGCTCTGTTTAGCTTGTTCCAATCTCAGTGTCTTTACCTTGTTACTCACAGCTAATATGACCACAGGTAAGGGCTGGAACATGGATGAATTGGTAAATAAACAAGTTGCCTTTCAGCTAAGGTCTTTTCCAATAACAAACTAGTAGAGTTCACACTGCTGCACAGTTCACTTGAGTCCTCCCGTCAAATTCTTCTTTTCCATCCACACTCACAACCCCGACACCCAAACTCCTCCACTTGAGGCAGTACCTCATTTCCAATCCACCCATTTTTTCATTGAGAATTATGGCCGCAGACTTGTAAGAGCAAAAATAATAGTTTGGATAGATACTGTAAATCATAATAACCAGTGTACCATCTATCACAACTAATAATATTATTTTAATAAAAGCAGGGCCCTAAAAAAACATTATGCGCACACACATTGCACACATGTGCTAGGTATCCACATAATAATGAGTGTCATGGAGAAAGCATTTGTCTTAGGTAAGACTTGTATTGTCAGTTTTTAATTCACATGGCTCTCATCAGAAAAGCCCTGAAGGTTCTCATCATCATCTCCACCTGAATATATTATTCACTTGTTCATGTACACACACTCACACACAGTTCTTGCATACACATCCACTTCTGAACGTATGCAAAATAAATTGGACTATAATGTACCACATCGCAGGAAATGCACACACAGACCAAAAGCACAATGGTTGCTGCAGTAAAGTAATAATGTGTACACATGTTAAAATGACACAAACGTACACATTCATCGTCATACATTAAACAAGATTGGCATGCTTGTGACAACACTTGGTCTCACATACACATAAAAGGGGATGCTAGCGAAATATACACACACACAACCTCACTTCCTCTCCCTCTTTGTGTTATTATTGCCTGGCTCCATCTGACTGTGACTAAGTGAAGAGCTGTCTTCATTTGTTTCAATCTGAACCACTAATGTTCCCAGTGCCGTAAGCTAGCACCATAGGTCACACACATTAGTCTGACTGCCTCACACACATGTATGTGACTGCTAAAGGAGAGCACAAGCTTTTGTTGTTTATGCTGCTCTGTGCACTTTCAAGTGGGGCATTTTTTTTTGTCTTTCTGACGTTTTGTTCTTGAAAAGATGTTATCAGCAAATGAAGCATTGTCTGTTTCGATTAGAATTAGAGGGTGAATGTCTTGATATTTTTTTTTGAAAAAAAAAACAAAAACTGATGATGTCACTTTTAGTCTGTATGTTAGCTTTCTCCTGTACTGCATTATTTTGTTATCTTGTAGCTTATAAATCTAAATTTTGGAGTGAAACATAATTCATTGTTCTTAGTGTATTTTCATTAAAAACAGATTCTAAATTGATTTTGTTTTTAAGTGTTAGCTTGGGTTAGAATTAGACACACCAGCCCCTAAGGTCTGGACTTGCCTACCTCTGTTAGATAGGGCTGGATTGATAAAATCAATTATTCGATCTGCTTTGATCTAAGCTTAATAGATCAATAATCGATCCATAAAAGTAGAGATCGATCTAATGCGCAATATTAAAGTCCGCTAGCTTGATGCTAATGTATAATGGGATTTTCCACAGGACGGCTCGTAAAGCTAACTGATCACCGCTATCTCGAGCTGCTAACTTTGCAGAGAAGGTGTTTGTGTTGCCCTGTGGGTGGAGCACTCTTCCTGAACTGGGCCGTCTCACTCTGTGACATCAGCATGTGAGGACCCGCTCATTTTCGTGGATATGGGAGGGGCTGCCGAGAGAGCAGGTTTTTAGAGGATTACTCAGAAATGTGTGTACGGATAAAAATACAGTTTTGAAATTAACAGTATAAGACACTTAAAAGCTTAAAAAGCTGATTTTTCATGGTATGACCCCTTCAAATAAAAAATAAAAAAAACATGTTACAAAACACAGGCTGGCATCGAGTGTGCTAATTTTTTCACATCAGTAGATAGACTAAAGCTAAACTAACGGACTACAAATTTAGTTATGTGGGCTATTTCAAGACAATCTCAGGCTTAAACAAAAAAAGTACCAGAAATATGAGACAAACAACACCCACCCAAAGAAACATCAAACTGATTCAGCACAGAAGCAGAACCACTTAGAGGAGAGAGGGAGAAGGACAAATTACTTTATGTATTTCATAGAAACTGGAAAAACACTAAAAGCACAACGTTCTATATTAATCTTATCATAAAATGTTGCTTTGAATGTGGAATGGAAGTGTCCCAAACTTTAATTGGTTTAGGCTGTAATGAGCTGCGGCTCAGAAAAATGAGCAGCAGGCGGGGATTTACATGTGGATCGCTATTGTGTCAAATACATTCCAAGTGGAGGCATGACACTGAAGTCCTTTTGACGATATATGTACAACACATGTAAACAGAAAATCTGCCAAATCATGTTATTGTGTACATGAACTCCGGCTGTGAATCAAAACAAAAAAGAATGTGATATAACGTTCATATTTTACTTTTAATCTAATCTAAAGCAATCTTGCTTCAATTATGTTTCCTTCTATTTTTTTCTTTTTGCCTGTTTTTGATGTACACACATGCATTCATGTGGACATGGGAGTAAATTCACATTTTTTTTAATGTTTAAAATATTGATTTGATAAATGTAGTTCATTTAACCTTAGCTGTAATGAAATAGTAAAAAAAAAAGACAGGATGTGAACACAATGACCCCACAGGGCAACACAAACATTTTCTCTAAGCGTGATTCCCGTGACAGTGTCAATATTAAGTCAGTGTGAAAGCAAAGCAAGAAGTCCTACAGCGAGATTTGAGCACAACGTGGTTCACGAACGGCAGTGAGTTTTGGGCAAGGGGGCAGCGAATTTGAACTTAAATTCACCTTGCCCTAATCACTCAAAAACCCAGCCTTGGTGACATTAAGGTGATGTGATCAGTCCAAAACCAACCTGGAGGAAACTTTTATCTGTCCTTCTTGTGCCCCTTCCGAACTTCGTGATGTTTTTTTTCACATTCATATTGTGGCAAGAAGGAAATAAAAATTCATCCTTATTTATTTATTTATTTATCTTTGTATCTCCTCCACTGACTAATGACTGCAAGTGAAAAACCTGGTCATGGGGAGACTGCCGTCATTCAAATGCAGCTTCTGCAGCATATGGTGATTTTTTTTTTTGAACCCAGACATGACAACATCCTTTGTAGATCTCTTCAAAACTGTTGCGTCCTGCTACTGGCAGGTGTGGCCAATATTCCTTAATTGGGACCTGCTGTCCATTTAAGATGGCAGAGGCCTTGGCCAGGAGAGCAGGAGGCAGCTGGGCTTGAGGATTAGGTTCTTTTTCCCCATCTTTGTCCTCAACAGTCCTTACACTGCTGGGTTTGGTTATTTTAGTTTGGGGTTGGTAGTCTTAGTTTGTGGGATTTGTTTGTTTGTTTTCTTTAGGTAGTTTTGGTTCGGCTGGCCTTAGCGTGGAGCTGCTGACTCCGTCGGTCGTCATGACTGGGTCAGCAGTCTCCCTGACTTATTTTATGTTTGTCCCTTTAGTTTTGTCTTTTTGTTTGAACCAGCAAACACATTATTTAATTGTTTTCTGTCTTTGCAGGACACAGGTTTTTGTTTATTTAATAAACGGTGTTCCTTTTATTCTTACTGGTGTCGAGTTATTATGTTATGTTCCCCTTTTGTACTTTTCTATTCCTATAGACTTGGCAGGTTTACCCAATGGGGACGTAACAAAAAGAAAACCAATAAACCGAAATAATCCCTATACATTATATATGTCTTCCATAATGTATCAAACTCTCTGTGGTTCAGGAACAGTGTTGAACAAGTGAATATTTGCAGGTTTGATACATGTCAAAGTAGAGGACTCAGCATGACTTTGCAATTAAATCATGTGTCTTTTATATTGTTGCAATGTTTCATAAAGTAGGCATTTTCGTTAATGCCCCCCATGGGAATTTAATTAATTATCTTACAATTGCATTTTAATTGTACATACTTTACATTGATATTTTTCATTGTTAGTTTTAGTTTTTTGGGTAGACAATTTCACCATCTGTCCGGGGAAGACGGGTGAAAAATGGCTGTTATGTCAATTCTGGCTCATTGTAGTGATGCTTTTAATTTGGTTAATAATGGTCAAGACATATTGTACACAGCACTATTTGGATTAACTGCTCTCTTGTTGGCTAAGATTGGCCTACATCAAGCGTCTGCATTCTGGCAGTCCTTCTTAATGAGGACATCCTCCTTGTGCACTTCCTGTTTGTAGCTTCTGATGATGTTCAGATATCCTCTTTGTTTGGCTTTAGATCATATCAGGTCACATTTTAAAATCTGTTATTGGTGTAGGTTGACACCATGTTACCAAAAGTATTGGCTCACCAATCCAAATGATCAGAATCCCAATCACTTGGCCACAGGTGTATACAATCAGCACTGAGACGTGCAGACTGTTTTTTACAAACGTTTGTGAAAGAATGTTCCGCTCTCAGGAGCTCAGTTAATTCCAGTGTGGGACTGTGAACACAAATCCAGTCATGAAATTCCCTCACTTCTAAATATTTCACAAAGCGTTGATGCAGTGGTGTAAAGCACACCGCCACTGGACACAGTGGACACACCTTCTCTGGAGTGAAGAATCACGCTTTTCCATCTGGAAATCTGATGTTGTGGGAGAACTCTACATTTCACACTGAAATGTGCAGAGTGTAAAATTTGGTGGAGGAGGAATGATGGTGTGGGCTTGTCCCCTTTAATTCCAGGGAAAGGAATTTTGAATGCTTCAGGATACCAAAACATTTTGGACAATTCCATGGTCCCAACCTTGTGGGAACAGTTTTGATGTTCCAACATGACTGTGCACCAGAGCTCAAGGCAAGTTCCATAAAGACGTGGAGGAACTGGACTGGCCTGAACCCCGTAGAACACCTTTGGGATGAATTCGAGCCAGGCCTTCTCCACCAACATCAGTGTGACCTGAACAATGCACATTTGGAAGAATGGTCAAACATTCCTATAAACACACTCCTCAACTTTGTGGTTCCCAGAAGAGTTGAAGCTGTAATTGCAGGAAAAAGTGGATTGCTTTTGGTAATATAGTGTCTTTTTGTTAACTGCTAGAGAAACTGCATGTGAACATGTTCTTGGAGAAACTTCATGGTTCTTTTTTGCCATGGACCCCAACTTCATGTGAAAGACAACTACAGGTGAAAACCAGTTAAAACAACAAAGAAACAGACATGTTTAGTCCAAGATTCACTTTTTAAACTTTATGATATTTTTTTTTCACGTTCTTTTTGTGCAATGACTATCTGTGTTTCCATAGCCTCTCATGCATTCACATATCTTTTCTTTTTAAATCAATGCTCTTTGTTTGTACATTTCTGTGGAATTGAAAAGCTCGGTTCTGCTCTGTAATGAGTTATCCAAGGTTTCTTTTGAACACTCCGTGTGCTTTCCCTCCATTTTTATAAAATGTATCTATTTTTTTCTAGATATACAAGTGTGCCTGCGATAGTAATCTATGCATGTGAACATAAGATGTTTATTCAAAATGAGCTAGAATGAAGAATTTGACTCTCCTGTGTTGTCTGGGACACGTTGGTATTTACATGTTGGGATACCGATCAGCAACTTTTTAGTCAAAATTGTTGTTTATCAAGAATTTGTCTTCTTAGACAAAACTCAAAATATTTATTTTTTTATTCATCTAAGTTTATATCATTTCTTTTGTGTTATGTGATTTTAGAAAGCAACATGTTTTTCTAAATTCTTCCAGAACTATTCAGGATTATTTTCACGTGTTGCTGTCCGTTGTTCTATCTGCCTCAGCAGCCTTTTGTTTTGTGTTTCTGTCTGTGTTCCGATAGAAAAGGAGCTTCTTTTTTCTGTCTTTCTCGACTCTCCTCTCTGGTGCTGCTGCTGTTCTCCTGGAGCTGGAAGTCTTCCTGGCTTCTGGGAGTGTGAGAGGGGCTAATGGGTCCAATGGGAGTGACACCAAACTGTCTTTGATAAATTGTTTTTAAATTACAACATAATTTCATTTGTGCAGCAATTTCCACAAGACTCCTACAGAGAAGCGATTCGGGCTATGTCGGGATTGGCTTACAAACACGCACTCGTGCACTCACACACACGCATGCAAATGTGCACACGCACATAAACCCAGAGTTATCTGCTTTGGAGGGGATAGTGTTACATGACCTGCAGCCCGGAGGCAAACCAAATTACTGCCTCCAAACTACTAAAGTGGTCATTAAGGACACTCTCTCTCTCTGTCTCTCTTTGTCTGACTCTTGCTCGCTCTCTCTTTTTCATCATTTTCTCTAACCCTGTTCCATCATCTTTCTTAATTATTTTTCTTAATCTGTTTTTTCCTCCATTTCATGTTTTCACCCACTCACTTCTCCCTCTTTTGTGCCTTCTAACTTTATTTTTTCCTCTAATTTTTCCTTTTCTCTCAGCTGCTCACTTGTATCTGTCTTCATCTCTTTGCCTCTGTGTTTTTTTTTCTCTCTTTCTCTGTCAGTAGAAGCTGTATATTTGTTTCTTCCGACAGCATTCCTGCCTAGAACGTCGGCTGTGCCTCATTACATAAATAGGCAGGCGGAATTAGCAGCGAAAGCCTTAAAAACGCATATTTCATCAGCTGTCTGACATGGATTTGAAACGGTGAGAAATGCTTTCTTTAGGAAGAACTTATAAGTGATCCATCACACAAGGTCTATTTCTGTCTCCAGTTTGCCTTCACCTTTAACTTTCACTCTAAAAGCTTTAAACAGACATTACATCATTCACATCAGTTTAAGCCCATTTTGCTGGATCCTTTCTGGGTTACTTCCGCCTCACACAACAGCGTTCATCTCTCACCACTGGGAGGAGCCTCTGCACCTGACATCAGTGATCAAAGGTGTCTGCAACTCTTGTTCCTCAAGTCTCCAACAACCTCGCCTAAAGGCGAATGCATGCAGATTTCTTTTCTCTCTCATTGTCATGATTACATTCTGGAGGAGGACTATCAATCTGACAAGGTGTGAATTGCACAAGGCCTCCTGTTACATCTGAATGCTTTCAGCCACAGGTTAATGCATTTGTAAGGTCTTTTTTTTTTGCTTTGACTCTGAAAAGTTTTATTCTCTCTTTCTTTTTTCTCTATTTTTATCTTTCTTTTTTTCTTTCTATTCCTTTTGAAGCATCAAAATACAAAGACATGTACTGAATACAGCAAAAAATGTACAACTTTACAATTATTCAATCAAGATTGTAATATATGTATATTTACATATACATTTAAATACAAAGACATATCTTGAGGTGGTCTTCCATTAGCTTTTTACAACTTAAACAATAAAGGAAAAACAGACATTGAAGTAAAATGGATAAGGACGTTTACATGTATAACCTTTCTTATAACTCTCAAATTTGATCTTTCCAAACATTTTATTCACCTATGATTTTATTATAAACTGAGCCTCTGTATCTTTAAAATATGTGAGCAAAGTTAGAAATTATTTTAAAAAATGCATCTCGTAGTAGCATTTGATTTCAAAACTTTACATATCACTTCTTACGCAAGTTAGCAGCTGCCTTCAAGCCATTCGGACAAATAAAACCGTCCACACACCAAAATTCAGTGTACACCGTTGACTGCATGTGAGAACTGGACTGGGTGACTCCTCCTCCATTGTGTTCCAACCAGGAAGTGTCTGCTACTTCCAAGAGGCCAAAATCCCATAGACTTATATAGGGAAACAAACATTTGTCAGAGTAACTAACAGAATAACATTTTCTTCATAATGTTTTTATTTTATCCATGATATTTAAGTGAAAGGTACACTATTCCTTTTAACAATAGACTGTTAGTGAATCCCTTTCATTGACTGTATATGAGAACTGACCTGAGCGATCCCTCCCCCCTCTCATTCCAAGCAGCCAAAGTCCCATAGACTTTAATTGGTAAATTAAAAAAACTATTAGTCATTCTATTTGTCAGAATAGCCATTCTTGCTATGATGAATTTTTAACAGTTTCCTGCTAATCCTATTTTTTAATTACTTTTTTTTTTTTTTATTTTTTTTTTTTACAATTATTATAGTTTCAAATTGATCAATCAGATTTTTCAACAAAAGTATTTGGTGCCTGCTGGCCCCCACTTGCTGCACGGTGGCGCAGTGGTTAGCGCTCTTGCCTCACAGCGAGAAGGCCCCGGTTCGACTCCCGGCTGGGACCTTTCTGTGTGGAGTTTGCATGTTCTCCCCGTGCATGCGTGGGTTTTCACCGGGGACTCCGGCTTCCTCCCACCGTCCAAAAACATGCTTCATAGGTTAATTGGTGACTCTAAATTGCCCCTAGGTGTGAATGTGAGAGTGAATGGGTGTGTGATTGAGGCCCTGCGACAGACTGGCGACCTGTCCAGGGTGTACCCTGCCTTCGCCCATCAGCAGCCGGGTTAGGCTCCGGCACCCCCGCGACCCCGAAAGGGGAAGAAGCGGACAAGAAGATGGATGGATGGATGGCCCCCACTTTGAATGTTGAAAATGTGTCATTGACAGATTCTCCCAACCCTGGTTTAAAGGGATGTGGACTTCCAACAAGCTCATTCCTGATTGGCAACAGTAATTACCATAGAAACATTTATTTAGACCGACTCGGACCAATCACTGCTTACTAACCTCGTCTGGCTCCAAATGGTGGCGTCCGCATTGAGGAAAAATGATGGCTGAATTAGCAATAAGTAAGGTATTTTCTATGGGTGATGTCACACTCACTCTGTCCAGTTCTCTTATACAATCAATGGGGTACAGCTAGTAGGGAAATGAGAGATGGTTTAACTTTTCATGGTCACCTCCAAACCTGCTGCAGCATCTTCATGGCAGCTTCATCTACAAGCAGCAGACCAGCAACCACAACTACATTAACTACCACTGCTCTTGCTCTTTCAACCTCTACATCGGAACAGCCCCCGTCTGCTGCACTGAAGCAATTACAACAATAAAAGCACATTTTAGAGCTGCAAAATATTCTGCACTCCATATTGGCTATTTGACAGTTAAGGCTATTTTATTCTGTTGCTCAAACTACAAAAAAACTTAAAACATCCTTCCCACTCAAAGACCAACTTCAGGCTGGATCATGCTTTGAAGGAAGCAAGCACATTTTGTTTCACATGTACAGCTGAGAGAGCAAGAATAATGGTCTTTCTGGCCGGAACATTTCAAACTCCACCAGAACCTCAAGCTTTGCACGGTAGAAGGGAAAACGTTAAAGCAAAATGGATATATAGGAATGGATTATGAAGATCGTATCGGCTCGTGAGTCGTTGGGAGACATTTTCCCTGGAGGTCAAAGTAAACTGATAAGATAAGAAACCTTTTAGAGACACGTAAGCAAATAGTTGTTGCTCATGTTATAAAACTCTAAGAAATCAGTTTATGACAAAAAACAAAAACAATATGAGCTGGATTAAAGAAAATTGAGTTGAGAATATTTTTTTTCATTTTTTTTAACTCACAGAAACTTTTTTTTATTATTTTTAATTTTTCTAATTCTCTCTCTAAATATGTTCCACTTTGTTTATATGAGCCTTCAGTTCCTCATAAGCTGGGAAAATCATTTGGAATATTGGGACGACAGCCTGGAAAAGCTAACGTTGACCCAACATTTGGTGTTTGAGCTCTTTGTCTGATATCCATTTACTCAGTGTCAGATTTTATGCATTTAATATTTACATTAGAGATACACATCCTTTTTTTTTGCTTCTTGGGCTTTTCCCCCATTTTATTTGAGTTTTTCTCCATGTGCGCATTCCTTTTTTAAACCTCAGTGAAGCTTTGTTCGTTTGACTTCCTCCACTAATTTACCGGATTTGAGGTGTTAAAGGATTTTGGTTATTTTTGGTTTTGTTACGTGAGTATAGTAAAGTCTGAGTTCATTATAAAGAGTCTAGTTAATGAACTTTTTACCCCGTTCCCTCCAAATTCATCCCCTGCCACTGTGGTGGGCTGCAGTAACAAGCCCTTACAGTAAATTAGCCCATTTCTAAATATTTTACTTTATAATAACTAAAACAAAAAAATATGTTTTTTAAGCATATTTTTTAAATATAATTTGCCTTGTCATTTCATTAAAATTTTAACCAAATGTAAATAATATATCATTTTATGTTTTTGTGTATTATCATTTTTAATGGGATATTCTCTCTCTTTTTGTGAAGAAGTAATTGGTTATCCTAGCTAACTAACTAAAACTGTTTCGATAAATGACCCTAATAAACCTCTCTTAAGCAATGGCTGCCATGAAGCTGAAGTGCCTCTGTAATTGCAAATGAAACCAGTAATTACTGTTTTTTTTTCTGCTGTGAAGAAATAAATTAAATAAAGCCAGAAGCTATTGTTAAACCCTCAGTACATTAAAATAACTTTTAAAAAGCTAATGTCATTTACTGTTATAATTCAAAACTTATTAAAAGATGGTTGAAGACATATAACATAACATATATATATTTTAATTTGTCAAATATTTAAATATTCTACACCCTCAGTGTTGGAATTAGTGTTGCTGCAGGTCATTATTCCCACTTCCATAAGAATGCATGACTCCTCTGTGTAAATAGTTTATCAAATTATTTATTTATGCATCTTTTTATTTATTTTGTTTTGTGTTTGTTTGGTGATATATTAGCTTTTCTCTTGAGCTTCTCTGCTTTGAGCTCAGAATTTGTATTTTTTACTTCTTTCTTTTGAATGTTTCATTGGAGGTTAAATCAAATTCTGTTTGTCCATCGATTCCACTGAAGTGATCTTCCCTCCAGATCTCACTGACTATTAAGCCTTTAGTTGAACTTGATATTTACTACTGTAGTTCTTTTATAGGAATATATATGTGGGTATTTTCAACTTAATTGTAGCTTAGTCAAAAACGTCTTCAAACCCAGTCGCTAACCTAATGTGAGGTATTTCCTAAACAGTAACCATGAAATAGATATTTATCATGGTAAACTTAACAGTAAAAAAAAAAAAATAATAATCTCTTGACTGATGTGTAATTTGAATGTATTTATGTAACATTTATGCTGATGTTTTTCTAAAACTGTCCTGTATATGACATTCATTACCTCACACATTTAATATCTTTTCACTTGATTTTATTTCATTTTTTAGGCTTTTACAGAGTGGAATGTAATGTGTACATTTAAGTCCAAGTATCACCAATTTATGTTTCCCCTAACCACCATCGCCCCAATCCCAGCGAGGAATCCTAGATATGATGTTTTATGACAATAGCAGGGGACTCAAATGTCCCGATAATGACTGCCAGTACTGACATTGTAAGTAATTACACAGGAAAGGCTTTATGAATGAGGTTAACACACACACGCAAACAGACTTCGATGCCCCTGTGTGTGAAAAGGATTCAGACATAAACCTGTTATGTCCTACATATGCTCCAAACAGCCAAGGGCCTCGGTTCCCTCATTAAACGTAATGTAAACACATTTTACAGCAATGAATGCGAAAGTAAATTACTGCAGGAGGTTTGTTCTCTGCCAACGAGTAACATATGCATTGTTCACCGCTGGCACTGTAAGCATCAACCTTTTTACGCTCATGTCTGTTTTAATTCACAAAGAAGCAATTAGGCTGAACGGCGTCTATAGGCCTCTATTTAAATGTTTGCAATACCTCATAAGAAAGTATGCTGTTTTTTTTTTTCTTTTTTTTTTTTAGATGGACTCCATATATTATCTATTTCTTTAATTGATTTAAAACACTTTTCATAATGCAGCCACCATGAGGCACAACGCAGAGCCTTCATGTCGGTCATAAGTCGGGTTAAATGCAGTGGGTTGGGTCAAAACCACAAAACCAAGTATAAGAATCCCAACCAGAACTTCCATAGTGGATTGCTTGTGTCCCGGGTTAACTACTGGTGGTGTTGGCGAAAATTGGACTGCTGTTAGTCACAGACATTACAGGAGAAAGGCATGTTTGTAGGAATGACTAGGCAAGAGTGTAGGACTCTTACCATCTATTGTAAAATAATTCCCAGCAGTCTTTTAAATTATGATTATGCCGTAAAATTAAAAAAAAAAAAAATGTTGTCGTCTTCTAGGACATAGCTTCTGCAGAGAGGCAACAGCTCATCAGAAATTTGCCTCCCAGATGTGGGTGGGACTGTTAGCAGAGAGTAAGCCTGCCTTCATGTCCCATCATACCTTTCTTTGTTTACACTTTATCTCTTGTTAGCTTATAGCCCCTCACAACCGCAAGCTAACATTAGCGGTGCAACAGAAATTGCTAGCAATATTTGAGCTATTCAGCTGTACAGTTTTATCCCAGATGTCAACTCAGATGAGAAAAATGAAGACCTACATGGATACATTTGTTTGCAAGTGGATGCATCGGAATGGAGCAGAGCAGGAAGCTTGTGGGCTGGCGATTGTAGTTTTTATTTAACAACAACAAGCTTTTTCCACTCTGCCTCTGATTCACCACACTTTGAATAAATAAATGCTCAAATGTTAACTTAATTTTTTTTATATATTTCCTTCATTATGAGATAAATGCTGCAAGAATATTTAAAAAACACCAAAAACACAATTTTCACTGGAGTGGGTCTTTATTTTTAATTGTTTGTTTTGTGAATTAGACTACAGAGACAAAACTAGAGAAATGGCTGACATGATGACAAACATGAAACACTTCACATTTTTTGTAAAGTGTTCACCAAATTAATGTAAAGTATCAGAGAAAATCAGTGAAATTCTGCATTCCTATCTATTGGAATTTTGTTTATTGCTTGGACAGTAGAATAGCTAATGTCAGTTCAAAGATCGTGAATTGTTTTGTGATAGTTCCAGTGTTGGATGAGGTCATCCAAGGTATTGAAGATGACTAGGGCAGACTTTTACAGATATGTGAGTGAGGGAAATGGGTGATGACGGGGAAGTTTGGTGTTCAGGACAGGAATGGTCAGAAATGTCAGTGGTGAATTCAATTTTCAAGAACAGAGAGGAGCACAGGGAGACATCGAGTATTGGAGTGGAAGGAGTTGCTACAAGTTTATGAACTCTTGTGCAGATGTTGTATTCTGTAAAATACCAGAAACTGGAAAGTTGTGGCTAGACAGCGTTGTATGGATCGCACCTGCATACCCTACCTAAGAAATGCAGTCATGAATCGTAAGGACTTTGACGTTTCTGAAGACAGAAGACCTTGCAATTTCCAATGAAACAAAATATTAATACAGAATTTCACACAACTAGAGGGTGATTGCTGATGCTTTTCAATAAAAAAAACATAATTTGGGTACTTTACCCACCCAAGACTTCTAAATAATAATACAATACCACAGTGACCTTCAATGCAGTGAAGAAATTCAAATTAATTAGGATTAGTTTCAAAGTCACATGTTCAAGATCAAAATAAATATAATATTCTTTTTAACTTTAAGATTGTTTTAGAGCTAAATTAATTGCAAAATTTTCTATTAAAAGAAATAGTGAAACTAACTCTTTCAAATGTAAAGACTTCTTCCAAAAAACTTTCACATTCTTTGTTTAAAGAAAGGTTTTTCTCTGACCCAAGAGCAACTTTTTCAGAACCTCCAGCATGCAGGTGCCATATCTTTCTTGTTCGACATAAGAAAAGTCTCAATTCCTCAATGACCTTATTTTTATTTTATTATTTTTTATAGACTGCACCATAAAAACTTTATGTTGTGTGGTTGCAACAGTGAGTTTGAAGTAAAGCTCTGCTGATAAAATCTGTTTGCTTTTTCAAAATAAGGATGAAAAAAACTTCATTAAAATATTAAAATATATATATATATTTCTTTGTACCTTCACTTGATTGAAGGGCCAGCACTACCAGTTGACTCCCACTGTGTGGGCGTGTGTTTGTGTGAGTGTGACTGCTGGCCATGTCCAGGCAAATGACCTCTCCTGGGGCAGTGGCTACTGTCTTTGCTTTATGACTTGTCATAAAAGTGCCATATGCACACACACGATCAAGCACAAGAGAACAGAAGAACTCCTTGGAGGCCTTTACATTGTTAGAGATATATTGTATGGAGTCACTGTGTGTGTGTCGCTGAATATGAGGCACACGTTTCCTCTCCTCTTTGGGATGCACTTGTCTTTTTGTGTTGCCATGAGCAGGTTGACTGAATCCCCCCATAAGATCAGAATATTAACCCTAATTTTCAGAAAAAAAAAACTAAGAAAAAAGATTATTTTTCTTGATACTCGCAGACTTTTTCCCCCAGAGGCCGGCTCAGAGAAATAATGCGCTGCTGGGGCTTTTTCATAAGAACTGCTCGCATCTCTCCAGAGTCCAAAGACACCTTGTGGTCATCTGGCCTCTTTGGTTGCTTTCAAAACATGACTGGATGCATGATATAACCAGCACCATGTATTTCCATAAGGGAGTCTTGTCTGAACGCCTGGAGTAACGGAGTGCAGACAGGAGGTTAAAACTCGATTCTCCTTTCTTTCTGAATTGAAATTCAGAAATTCTCTCCTGTCAGTTATTTTGACTCCTCTCGGCTGAGCAGAAATCTTTTTTTTTTTTGTTTTTCAAAAGATCCTACATACACCAGAAGCTACTTTTTTATTGACAACATACAGATACATTTTTAGGAAGGTAACGGTTCATTTAAGAACAATTACATTTATATCATCATTTGACTCAATTTAGACTGTATGGTCACGGGGTTTTGAAAAATTCAAAGTGTTTTCACACATTGGACTGTAATGATGGTTAAATCTTTTTTTTTTTTTGCCATCACATGTGTGTTGGACTCCGGCTCATTTTTGTGTGATAGTAAAGTAAACCAACCTCAATCCAAATGGTTTTTTCCAACATGAATACAATCGATTTATTTAATTTTAAGTTTGAAAGAATTTCAAAAAGTTAATTTTCCTCTTCAGCTAAGCTCCCTCCTTCTGTTCCCACATTTTATACAAACTAAATAGAATACCTTGTAGCAAATATTAAAGCGGGTAACTCTGACTTCCATGTTAAAAGGTCAGGTTTTAATCCAACAATGAATAGTCAATTTTAAATGCTTATAACATGTGGGCGGAGCAAACTCGTTCACCCCTCCCACTTGAAGCTCCATTTAACTTTGCAGAATTCAGTGGGTGACATCAAATATCTGTTCAACAACTCAGTTTCTGCCGTTGACATTTATGTCTGCCCATCAACAAGCTTTTACAATGCACGCCTCTGCTCCATTATACTGAGAGAACTATGAAGGAAGCATTATATGGTAAACAGAGCTGTGGAAAAAAATGAAAACAGCACAACAAAGTACCCTGTCTTTTGCTTGAAAGAATAAGGTTTCAACATTGCAGTCATAAGAAACATAAATCAAATGAAATTGTGATTTATACCTTTTCAAATCTATGCAATTTCAAAGATATAAAGAACACACAATTAAGGCAGTACTTGCACTTTTAGTGGGAGTCTAAAAT
Organism: Oryzias melastigma; assembly: GCF_002922805.2. Lineage (NCBI taxonomy): Eukaryota > Metazoa > Chordata > Actinopteri > Beloniformes > Adrianichthyidae > Oryzias > Oryzias melastigma. Next base: position 26,811,265 of record NC_050512.1, read on the forward strand.
GGAGCTCAGGATCATTGTGCCTCATTTATGAATATATTAGTTTAAAAAGTGACTCAGTAAGAAAACAAAATGTTCAAACCAGCATTTTTGCTGTCCTTTAGTATATTTAAAAATGCCAATTGATAAATTGAATGTAAACTGTCTGCATAAATATAATTTAACCATTGTGTTGCTTTTCCCCAACACAGGCAGTTTCTCTCATTTGTGGACCTCGAGGGTCAACAGAGGATCAAATCTGAGATCAACATCATCAAACAGGCTTGGGAAGGGATGTTTAGAGATTCAGGTAGGACATATTCATTTACGCCGCATTTCAACTAATGTAGGGTTTATTAGGGTTCTTTTGCATTGCTTGTGGTCAAACATCAGATTAGATCCATTCTCAGGTCTATACTGCAGGAAGAGTTGAGCACTCATCACTAGGAAAATATTGTCAATACTGGAATGTCTACAATCACACCTGAGGCAACAATAGGGGACTTCTTCATGGTATTTCCAATTTTAAAACTTATTATAAAAATAATCAAAAGGTGAGACAACAGAGGGAGAAAAGTGGTGTCGACTATTGATTGGATGGCAATTGATGGAAAGGAAGGCATGCAAGGAAATAAAAGCGGACGAGGAAAGGCTCAGCCTCTGTGTGTCACAACAGTAAACACACAAACATGCAGAAACACTCACGCACAGTGACATGGTAAAGACTCAAATAGAAAGTCAATAGTAGTATAAGAGGGCACAGAGCACTGGGAAATGAGAACACAGACGCACACTCACACTGTCTCCTCTGTATTGAACCCGGTGTAGCCTATTGATTGGAGTACTTGATAAAAGAGTGGAGCTGCTGAGAAATTTGGGGACTGAGTGCTCGAGTGATGGAAAAATTGGTAAAATGGTCAGAAATGCAGAGGGAATATCTCTTTCATAAGGTGCTTTAAGTCAGTGCTGAGCCTTTTCTGAAAGGAGCTGTCAACAATATCCTCAGAGAATCGGTATTTGTATCACTACAACATGTTGTTTGCCTAAAAATCCTTGAATCCCCTCGAATCCTGGTCAGTTTTTGATGGGTTTGGGATACACTCTTAATCTTAAAATGATCATTAAAGCATCAAAGGTTTAAGTAGATAAAGGCAAAAAATTTTTTGAGTTTGATAAAGAAATCTTCATGTATGACTGAAACAATACACTCACTCTCAACTCGTCACACACCGACATTTGGTTAAAGGGTAACCAAACCCCAAATCAACTTTTTTCGCTGGTGACCTCTATAAATGGGGCTTTAATCATGCTGTCTGTTGGTCCTTGCCAAATTTTTAACCAATTAAAAGGTTTAATTCTTGAAAAAAATAGTCAAAAACCGACAGTATGCTGCTCTCTACAGGTTGAATCAAAGTATTACATTTCAATTTTGTGATTGGTTAAACCATTTAAGTCCCATGTCATGATCTGCAGCTCCAGTAATGGTAACAGTCCGGTTCCCCAGTCCCACCCCTCTGACTGGATTTTCAAATTTTGGCTGTGGGTGGAGTCAGCCTCCAAATTCCCTGTTTGGTAACCCTTTAAGGACCCATCCGCATCAAAAATTGACATTTTGGATGTCCCCAATTCTTAGTTTTTGACGTGCTGGCTGTTCATGAAATCACGGGTCCCCAACCTCCGGGTCCATGAACCAGAATCGGTCTAGTACCAGGATGTGGAGTGTATCAGTAGTTTAACCCAGTACTGGTACGCTAACCCGGTACCGGTTGACACCTGTTCGGCTCAGGTACCACATCCTGTGTCAGGTTAGGGTACTGGTTTTGCGTGCCGGTTCTTGACGCATCCCGAGGACCGGTCCACATCCAGTACTGCATCTGGTACCGCGTCCCGAAGGTTCTGGACAAGCAGGATGTCAAAGAACAACAATTTGGGGATACCCAAAACCTCAAAAAGTGATGCGGAAGGGTCCTTAACCAAATGTTAATATGTGATGACTTTGGATGTCTTGAATGAAAATGTAACCAGTCTGGATAAGTTAAAAAACAAAAAAAAAGTATTTATAAAAGGATATTGCTTAATTATTTTCAACCTGACGAAACGATACAATAAATATATTAAGATGTTCTTTTAATAATAGAGTTAAAATGGAAACATCTCAGAACACTGAAAACTTTCAAATGATGAAAACAAATGGTTTGCTAGCAACTATTTTTCTATTAAAATACACTTTAATTCACAAATCATCACTAATATGAACATAATAAAATCTAAAGATTAAATTATGAATATAAAAGAAAGTATACAAAACTATTAAAGACTGTTGCTCTTCTCAACAGCAGTGGTTGACAGTTCAGACCATACAAAGTTTAGAAATAGCAAAAATCCCAGAGCTGCATCTCAAGACTCGTCTGCACTTGCACAAACATGTTGTCAGCTTTTCTCCTCCTCAGTTTTTAGACAAAACCATGCCCACACAGATCGCTTTATAAAATACCTCAGCGCTAACAACAAAAGTTACACTGTGACAGCCAACTGTATATTGACATCGTGGAGTTAGGGAGCTAGTTTCTGACAGTTTCCAAAGTGTGGCAGGCTGGGTTTTGTTGGATTATAAGTGATCTCTGTAATTGGTGTTGATCCCACATTTTATCAGTAAAATAACTGACTTGTTTATGGACAAAATCCTATTTTAAAGCTCTCTTCCAGATTCTCCTATTGTCGTGTTTTGCTGCTGTGTCGGCAAAAGGGACAACAGCCCAAACTATGATGTATAAACCACAACAGCATTTCCACAAAACTAAGAAAAACAATTCATTCCCATTCTCTCTGGTTACATTTTTCATTTAAAAAAGCTAGTTTACAATGAATCGCTGTTAACACATTTGACAAAGTTAAAGGTTTCTGTTGATAACAAAGATTTAGTCAACGAACAAAGTTTTTTAGTTAAAATAGTACAAGGGGATTGACTGAAGTAAAAAAGCATCTGTCTTTTGGACTCATTAAAATAACTTTTAACATCATACACATTGGTTCTAACACCGTTTTCCCAAAAACTTCTATGTCATAAACATGTATCACCATTCCTCGTAGCCGTGCCGCCGTGCAGCATGCCTCCGCTGGATCAAAGTAGCAGTAAAAAGTGTTGAACCTGGCTTACAGATGTTCAAAACTGGTCAACAAAATAAAAAGTTTGAATAAGTGAACAATCCTGGCAAGGATTTGTGAAGTGCAGCACCTCCATCTTTCTCTTTTTGTTTTGACCTGGCCCGTAACTGCTGTCCAATGACTGAAGAGATCTTTAGTCACATGGTTTTGTTTACAAGCTTTGGTCCGGAACATGATAGTCTGCTTGACTGCAGTCTGAATACAGACCAAAAGCAAGATTCGAGACTTGATTTGGAACAAATAATTTTCACCGTTTGAATACACCCTGTTATAAAAGGTTCCTGATATTTTATTCTTTTTTTTGTTTTTTCTCTCCATGGACTAATGCGGGATAGCTAGTCATCAAAGTGGGCCACAAAGAGACAGAAGTACAGATGAAAAAGTAATTGAGACTCAACTCCTGCAGTAGACGGTGAACCTTAACGTACTGGTTTGGTCTTTGAATGATCTCATGAACCGTGACACAGAGAGGTGACTAAAGCTTTTAGAGTCCTTCATAATAAAGGAATCCTGTCTATCAACATCCTTCCATGTCTTTGTTATTGAGATATACACAGACACTTCCATGTGACGATCAGGCTAAAGACATTGGACAATAGCTCCTCCCACATGCGGATGGAGCATCATTTTTGGACTATCATTGTTATGTTACCACTTGAACACGCAGATAAGAAGACCAGGACCACAAGGAACGTTTTGAGCTTTTAATTTCCTCTCCAGATGGTGAAGACTGTAATAAATATGCAAGACGCTCTCTAAAAAACAGAAAAAGAAGTATTTTTATCAACACTTTAACATAAGAATCTTATACAAATAATACAAAATATGTTACCCTGAATGTATATAAACAAAATGACAAACTTACGGCTATTTTAGACCATGCTGGATTTCGCCAGCTCTGATAACATGAAACCGGAACTTGCCCAACAAACCGGAAGTTACGCGGAAACCCGGAAGTTGTTATTTTCACTAACTTAACTTTTCTTTTTTTTTGTTTCTTTTTTCTGAAATTTTTATACATTAAAAAAAGCCTATATCAATATATTAATTTTATAATTAAATTGTAAATTGCCTCAAGGCAACACAATCATCCAGCAGCAAATTCATCCAAATAGAGTTCAGTTCGGTGGGAATTCAGCATAAAGGCAGCCACCAATAAAGACACGAATGAAGATGCAAACACACTTAAACAAGTGCTATGAAGAAGTGACAGTGAAGTAAATAAATGTGACAATGACTTCTGCATTAATGGATAAGGTAGAAAGCAGACGGAGCAAATGTTATCTGGGAAAGGAAAACGGCAGCACAGCGGGAACAACCTCCAGCAGTCTAGTCTAATAGCCGTGTAACCAAAGGCCTGGGTCCAGGTCAGCCAGGCCAGCTTTACCACATGCTTTTATCAGACATGAAAGTTTGTCTTCCGCAGGTCAGAAAGTGTCACATATGTGAGGGAACTTTATGAAGGGCAGCTGATGTATTTCAGACCACAGACTAGCTTCGTAACACCCAGACATATGGGAAGCTGACATCGTGGATGTGTGGATGTGGTGATAGACCTGCATTGATTCTCCCAGCATTTTTCATTTGCAGCAGCATCTCAAGAGCTTTAGGGTGGAGGAAATGGAGAATTTGCATATCTGGTTGATTTCCTTGGGGTTAAAAGATAGTGGCATCTCCAGGGCTTAAAGCAGAACTATTGGGTCAACGTGGTTTAAACTCAGTGGTTTCTGGTTTATTCTGGTTTGTGGACCTCTTGTTTTCTCCATAGGGAGTTCAGGTTAGTCAGCTGAACACTGGTGATTTTGAAACATACTTTTATGATGTTGTTGAGGCTATTTATGTTTTTCACAGAAAGTCTAAAAACACAACAAATGTTGAGTTTTTCATGTGATCAAACTTAAGCCTGAAGTGATTATTCTAGGGCAGTGTTTTTCAACCAGTGTGCCGAGATCAGCTGTTTTCATCCAAACAGACCCTGATGAAACACTGAATAGGTAGGAATATGAAAGACCATAAACATTTTTTTTTATTAGTGTTTATTTGATTTCAACAAAGACTTTTTGATAAGAATGACAATTCCGCAATTTAGCCACAGCTAGCTATTTTTTTGGAAAAGTTCTGCCCCTCCAACTGTCTCCGCCAATCATTCTTAAAGACTTAATCATGTCGTAAGTCTGGCCAATCAAAAGTTATTAACACCCTCACTTTTTAGACCAATAAAGTCTCACAGTTCTAACAAAAATAACAGCTAAAGCTTGTGTTTAGCGGTGTAGCTTCCCTCAAGATCTGGTGTCAGACTGTGGAAAAAGTGAACAAAATAATGAAGCTCAGAGACGTGAGTTCGTCCAGCATCAGCGTCAGTTTATGCACTGCATCTCCCATAATGCATTGGGTTAAAGTGACAGCACTTCTGCACTATGCTGCTAAAATAATATGATGTATTCACCCAAAAACAAATAAACATTTTTTGTTAAAGTTCATTTTGTATAAAGACTAAATAAAAAATAATAAAACTTCAAAATGTTCACTTTTTGTGTTGCTACAATTGAACATAAATGTGAATATAATGTTTTTCTCTGTGTGAGTGTAAAAAAAAGCATGCTGTCATCATATAATTGTTTAAAAAATACAGTTGCTCTGGTACAAAGATTTAAAGAAATATAAAAAAATAAAAATAAATCCCTCTCTGGAAAGAATACAGATTTTCGGTGAGGTCACATAAAACTGCATATTAATAACGTTATTAATATATTAATAAAGGGGAAAACAACTACTTGACCAAATTTTCACTAATTAAGTTGAAAAATATTATCAAAAACGATCACAACTTTTATTACATTTCGAAAAAACAGCCGAAACTTCCAGCTTCTCTGCTTGAATTATTTAAAAAAAAAATCACTAGATTGTGGGGGGACTCTACCTCAATACAGACTATAGTGTTTCTCCTGTTTTACATATTTGGATGCTGGTGTGCCGCAGAATTTTTGTCAAGTAAAAAGTGTACATTGGCTCAAAAAAGATTGAGAAATACTGTTCTAGGGTACTTACAGTATTTTCTCACGATTTCCACTTTTTAAAAATGATTCATTCATTTTCCTTCACATCAAGTTTTTTTTTATTATTATTTTGAGGGAAAAATCCACTTATTTACTTGAGTGGAAACTGGATTGATATCTTAAATAATGTAAAAAAAATTGTGTGTCTGTAAATAAACTTGAACCTCATAAATGTCAGGAAAATGTTGAACAAAACAGGGAAAAAAAATGCAAAAACCAAATGGGTCGAGTTAGTCTTGTGGGGTCTGGCCAACTAAAACCCAGTTCAACTTGATCTACTTTTTTGACATTATCAGTCACTGAACTCGCGGGACAAAAAAGAAACACAGGAAGCCATAATGATGTGACTTTGTTTGTCCTACAACAGCTGAGCTTGTTTATCAGTGATGGTTTGACTTTGTTGAAGAGGTTTTGATGGGTTTGCAGTATTTTATATCTACACTGCTAAAAAAATCAATTTAAATATTTTTCACGTCTAAACATTTTTTTTAAACTTGGGATGCACTTTAAATTTAGTGCAAAGTCAAGCCTTTCAGTCGTGGTTTATTAAAAAGTCCTTGCAGAGCTCCACAGTAGCTTCATGTCTGATCACTCTGACTGACTGAAATCTTTCTATTTGAATCAGTTAACATGTTTGCCCATATAAACACATGGTGACACCAGTTTAACAGAAAAAACATCAGAAATTGGTAATTTGATCCACTTGGTTTGTGATAAAAAAAGTTTACCTTCTCAAGTATTAATATAGTGTTTAAATCCTATAAAAATTACAGTTTTTCACACTTTTTTCTTGCTAATAAGGCTAAACAACTCAACTTCTCATCACACCTTAAGGTCCAGATCTATATGTCTCTAAGATTTAGGTAAAAATCTTTTCTTCAGTGATGATTAAGTCGATGGTGTGTAAACTCCTGACTGCTGGTGCTGTAATCCACTCAGCCCGCCACCGTGACTGATGCTGCATGTCTTCCCACTCAACTGATGTAAATTAAAAGCCATTAATTATTAATAGCTCAGACTGGTGTTTTAAAACCTGTAATTATCCTCTGGGTGAAGGTATTAACTACAGTTTCACAATGAAAAAAGAAAAAAAAAGGAGGAGGAAACAGGAAGATTAAAAAAAAATCTACTTTTATAATTATTTGCATTAATAATAAATGCTGCAACGAGGGTGGCAGAGACATTTATCTGCACACAATCCTGTCATAGTAACTATCCATTAAAGCTATATTTTAGATTAAATCTGTCCTGGTTCTAAAAGTCTAAAATTCAAAGCAGTTTTTAAAAAAAATATGTTTTGGGTAAACAAATATAATAAAGAAAGTATTATTTTAGTATAAATTATTGGAAGCCCATTGTGATTTTTGTGCACTCACATTTTTTGCACCCCATTACTTATGTTTGTTTCCCTATATACTAAAATTACCCTAAATTACCTCACAGGATTTCATTTTGTTATTTTTGGATCTATTTATTTGAATCAAAATAAACATGAGTGAAATATTGAGATTTTTAGATTCCCTGAAGAACTGAAGACATTCTTTGAATCTGTTTACCTGCACTCCACATTTCATATTTTTGATTTGATTTTTGTTTTATTTTTAAATACAAAGTAAAATGGTTAAATATCAGGATAAACATGGTAAAGAAAAAGTGATGAAATACATGAAAAAAGAGTGGATGGAAAAATGTAATATTAAGTCCCACTCCCAATTTTAATATATTTTATACATACATTTTTACATATATTTATTTTTAACATAAATTCAAAATAATTAAAAAAATAGCATCAAGGCACAAAAACAACATCATGAAGTCGTGATTTTTTGTAAATTGTCCCATTAGTCCTTTCACTGTCAGCTGTTTCCAAAATTTAATTTTTTTTCTTTAATTGTGTACCATTCTTACTCTTTTTGATCTGTTCCTGCAATTACATATCATCACAACCTCATTTAAGACTACATTCTGGATGAGATACTGCTTTTTTTCAATATTTTTACTTGTGTAAGACATTTTTAGATACATTTTCTTAAATGCAGGAAACTATATAGGTTTGTGAACAGTAGCAGACTTTAAGAAGCCCAATGTAAAAGACAACTTAAGCATAATTAAAATTAAAACAAAAATAAACACATTGCTAATAGCAAATCCTGTTGTTGGACTGCACTTTCTTTTATCATCAAGTTTGAGTCCAACAAATTAAGTCAATTGACTAAAGTGGAAAACTAAGACAGTTTTGATCATTTTTTTAGGTTACAGAATGCAATGTTCAGTTATATTTCAAATAAACCATGCTTAATTTTAATTTTTCTCAATGGTATTCAATTCAACGTCAAGAGTTTGAAAAAAGTTTTGAGTTCATAAATATAGGCTAAAGAGAAAATTATTTTATGAACTTTGTCAGCTGATGCATTTTGTCATAGAGCTGTCAAAAAGTAGGGAGAGTAAATGAGGTGTCAAGATAAGAGGATCAAACAAACACATTTACATCCCTAATTCAGGACACCAGTTCATCTATTATAAATACAGCTCCTGTTTGAAGTTCTGGAAGAGTTCAGTCAGATTTCCTTTTATCTATTTACGTCACTAACCTTTCTTTATCCAATTATGACTTTTATATTCTTCTGTTTCCATCCAGTCCAAGGAAATCTCCTTGAGAGAAGATCCATCTCTTTGTGATTATACAGCAGTCTGAAATAATCAGTACTCACGTCGGTCAGGCATCTTACTGCAGACATGCCTATAGAACACCTCACCAAATCAGTGTCCTTGTGGTAGAGTGTCCACTCTGAGATCGAAAGGTTGTGAGTTCAAATCCATACCAACAGGTCTTAAAAGTGGGGTCCAATGCCTCCCTAAGGGTTTGTTTGGGGGGGTTAAACCTCCAAATGGTTCCTGTGTGTGACCGTGTCTGCAGCTCTCCGCTCCCCCAGGGGATGGATCAAACGTAGAGCAGATTTCACAAACTCCTGTGTGTGTGACAGCTAATGGGACTCTAACTTTGATTTCATGCACCCATGACCAGATCATGCATAGAGCAAAAGAAAGATGTTCACATACCTCCTAGCAACCGTTCCTACCTCCCCAGAACCCCCACTCCTAGACTTTCAGCACTTCCTCCTAATGCCTGAACTCCTCCTTATCATTACAAGTGTAGACTCTGGGTGATCTGCAAACTTCCTCATTTAATTTTTTATAATGTTCTATCTAATAACAGTATTAGGAAACTTTGTTTTGGAAAAATTCAATTATTTTTGTTGGTAAAATTATTGTGTTAAAGATTTAACACCAAGCTAAAACACTTCATTGCTTTCCCAAAAATGAATCAAACCAAGGCTTAATATTTAAACTGGCCTCAGTCCATTAGGAAGAAAGACTTTTTTGTTATCCCATAGATTTGGTCTATCACCCAGTTTGACTTGTTTCTTTTTCAGTGCTTGCTGTGAATGGACGATGTTATCTTCAGAGGAGATCCATCATTCGTCTTTTGACTTTAAACTTTTATTTTCCTGGAAAAACTACCAGCTCTGGGTTTTTGGTTTACCTGTGTACATTCCCGCTAAAGGGAATCCGTTCTTGGCAGATTTTCTTTTTGCACCTGAGCTACATCAAATGGTAGAATCAAACACCAACACACTTGTGGCCGTTAACTGTTGTGAAAGTCTGGCGTGTGAAGCAGAAGCAGGAGAAGTAAATAATCTTGAGTGAAGGCAATAAGGGTGAGGTTTTCACGCACAAGAATAAACTCTTTTTCATCTATAGTGGGATATTAACAGCCTCACTGGGTTTAGTTTTTACGACTGAGCTGTAAGTTCAAATGGGAAGCTGTTCACCCTGTTAACTGTAGAAGCTCTTTGCTTTGAAAGCTGTTTGCAACAAACTTTTAGCAAATCACAGTTGGCCACTTTTGACTTCTTCCATTTTATCCAGATAAGCAGTGAGTCCATCATTTGGTTGTCAGTCAAATATAAAAACAAGAGCTCTCTTTAAATTTCAAAGAAAAGCAAGTACCTAGACTACAACTAAATTACAATTTACAACAAGTGACTTATGGTTTTATGATGATATGGATAAACTGAAGAAGTAAACTAAATTCATGTCCTCAACGTGTTTTATACTAAAGTTTTCTGTGTTGAGATGTTGGGTCTTCAACACTTGTTTTATGGATTCCCTGCAGTCAGTAAAAGTAACTTTTACAAAAAGAATAAACATTTAGAACATTAGATATTGTCATTGTTTTAGGTTTACTTTGGCAGCACACCACTAACTCTACATTTACCAGTCACTTTATTGGGTACACTTTGCTAGAACCAGGTTGGAACCCCTATTTGCCTTCAGAACTACCTTGTTCCTTAGTGGTATCGATTCAACAAGGCTTTGGAAATAGTCCTCATACATTTAGGGTCCATATAGACATGATGGCATCACACAGTTGCAACAAATTTGCTGGCTATACATCCATGATGCCAATCTCCTGTTCCACCGCATTCCAAAGGTGATCTATTGGGTTTAGATCTGGTAACTGTGGAGGTTATTTGAGTCCTTTGAACTCATTGTCATGTTCATGAAACTGGTCTGAGATGAATCCAGCTTTACAACATGGCCCCTTATCCTGCTGGAAGTAGCCATCAGAAGATGGTACAGTGTGGTAATAAAAGGGATGGACATGGTCGGCAACAATACTCAGGTAGGCTGTAGCTTTGTAACTATGCTCAATTGGTACTAAGGGGTCCAAAGTGTGGGGATTGTCCGGATTGGCTCCGCAACCTGGGTGGCGACCCTGCTAGCTCTATGGGCCAAACACAGGTGGGGCCACCACAGAAACTGCAGACGAACCCAATTGGGGCCCACATTTTTTACCTACTTTTAAACCACGTAAGGCCCACCTGGCTGGGATATTTTCTCTTTTCTGGCCCATTCTCTGTAAACCCAAGAGATGGTTGTGGGTGAAAATCTCAGCAGTTTCTGAAATACTCAGACCAGCCCATCTGGCACCAACAACTCTAGCATGCTCAAAGTCACTTAAATCCCTGTTCTTTCTCATTCAGGTGCTCAATTTGCACTTCAACACATCGTTTTGACCATGTCTAAATGGATTGGGTTTTCCCCATGTGATTGGCTGGTTAGATATTAACGAGCCGTGGGACAGATGTGCCTAATAAAGTGGCCAGTGAAAGTATATTCTGTATTTTATCTGTTTGGAGATGTTAGTATTATAATAGATTTAAAGCAAAGTCCTTATATAGTTAACAAAGTATAGGGCAAAAACTGGCGAAAGCACATAATGTGCAATAAAATGTCATTTGAATGTTGGACTATGCAGAAACTCTCCATTAAGCAGTTGTAAGAAAAAGAGAGCAGCAAAGTACACTTGAGCAGATATGGCTAATAGCAGGCAGAGGCACTTGATGAGCACACAGCTTATGCTGACATTTACAGTCAGACAGCTGGCAGAAACACTTGTCAGCTCCAGCAGAAAGCTGAACAGGGGAACCAGACCACGAAGGTGCCGCTTTGGGACACCGGGAGACGGTGTGCCTCTGAAATTCTTCTTCACCTAACTTCTGCTTCTCCATCTGCATGTTTTTCTCATTTTTTTGGCCTAATTTCGCTCCCTTCTGCTGCTCCCTTCCACTATCAGAAGAGCAGTGATATTTAGAGCAGGAAAGGCATCAAGAGAAAATGTCATTCGTGTCATTTCATTGTTTGTTGTTGTCCTGTGGGGAAAGTAAAGTCTACATGCTCCTATTTTTAAAAAGTGCCAGAGATTGAACTTTTCTCTTCTTTCATTTGTTCACTTTTTAGTGGTTAAAGATGTAATTTAGCTTCTTTAGCATTTGTAGAACAAACTTGATTTCTATGAGGACAATGTATGTCTTGAAATACAAGTATAACTGCATCGTTTTCATCCTCAAGCTAAATCTAGTTTAGAAACAAAGATAAATGTCCATCAGTGATTGATTTGAAAGGGAACTGCTGTCATATTTTTCAGAATTGTGTCAGGAAACATAGCAAAAGACATTTAAAATCAAGACATTTAAAATCAGCACAGGAGAAAAAAAATGTCTATTTTGGGTCAGTGATGAGCAGCAGGGGTTGTGTTTTATTCTGAGATCCTCAACAGTGGACTTCTTTGCATTTTTGCACTTCACCACCCGACTCTAACCTTAAAAACGGTTCAAGTTCACTTATCCTTGTGATGTTGTGCGACTTTGGATTAAAAAAAATGTTTAAGTGGTTCTGCAAAAGTCACTGAGTAACCACCAAGAGTCCGCCTGCTTTGAGGAAAGGAAGATGGATGTAATAGCTTTAGTTGGCTAGGAGAAAAGGCTGTCTGACATCAAGATAAAGCGGAGAAAATATTATACATGCAGAAATCAAAGAAAATAAAGAAGAGGGCGAGTAAGGAAAAGCCATACATATTCACAGTCAGCATCAGTATAGGCTCTAGTCCAAAGTTGAGACCCTGGGGAAACCACCAGCTGCAATGAAACTCTTGTTGCTTAGCAGTTTTTCTTCTTTATTTATGATACTGCTCTCTAGTCATGCATATTGCATGACTTTGAAATACTTAGTATCATTGTCTCCTACAATATTTGTATGAGTGCATTTGGGTGAGTTTGGATAAATATTTATGCGTCTGTGCAGCGGAGAAAGGTAAAGCGAATTCTATTGTATTCATTGAGTCCTTATAAAGCTATTTTGCTTATGTTGGCTTAGTTTGTGCCTGTGTGCACATATACATATATTTATGTGTATCTAATCGAATATCTTGTAAAAATGCATGAGCCTTGATAGTCATGCAAATATTTTGTGTTTATGTGCGTGCCTGCCTTTCCATGGACCCATCAAAAGTAAGATATATTGTTTTGCCACAAAGAAAAGCTTGAAAAGTTCAAAGTTAAAAATGAAGAAAAAAAAATGACACCACCTGTAAACAGACAGCTTGCACTTTATGAGTAATTTTCATCTTTGTACAGGTTTTTTGTCTTCCGATCATGCCCTCAACATCATCTTTTTTGTATCGTTTCTTGCACACATTTATTAATACTTAAAATTGTTCAATTTTTTATCTTTTTATGCATAATAAACCAGTGGCTATAAACACCAAAGCTCTTTGCATTCATAGAAACCTCTGAAAATTTCACAAACACTCATCTATCCAACATTTTTGGAAACTTTTATAAGAAAGTTTCATTTTTGGTCACACTCTCTGTCCATCTTCAAATTCGCTATGCAGGAACTTGAAAAAAAGTAATTATTTGTAACTTATTTCAACCTTAAAGATATATTATTAAAAGAAGATTGATATAGGCTCATGAAACTTTTCTCAGAATAATTTGATTTCAATGGAAAAAAAATATATATTTTTTGTGCATATTTTGTATCTCTTAGTCTTACTTTGCTGACAAGATGTAAATCATCTTATATAGTTCCACTCCAACTGCATTTTTTTTCAATTGTAAAATAATTCCCACTGGTCTTATAATTATGATTATTGAGTTTTTAGCCAAAATCAAAACACATTTGTCATTTTTATGGCATATTTTCTGCAACTCAGCAGGAATTCATTAGAAATTCTCATCTGTATTTTGGGTGGGACTGCTGGCGCAGAAGTCAGCTACACTAATTTCCCATCAGCCCTTTGCTTACACCCCCTCCCACTAACTTATAGCACCTCACAAGCCAAGCAAACATGGAGCAGTGCATGTAAAGAAGTTTGATGATCTCAGAATAAAACTAAACCCCTGATGCAGTTTTGAGGCAGGTGGCAGGTCAGATGAGGAAAATGAAGACATTAATGGATCTATTTGTCTGCAAGAAGATATTTCAGAATTGAAAGGAGGCTTTGGCCCGCCCATGGCAAGTTGCTGCATCACAAATCTGAGCTTTTTCAAACCATCTCATCCTGATTCAACAGGATTTGAATAAATAAATAATCAGAAATGCCTTTTTAATCTTAAATTATTTCATATATGTCCTCTATCATGATAAAAAATGCTCCAAGAACATGTTAAAAACACCAAAACATGATTTTCATTGGAGTAGGTCCTTAAGGAGTTTATATTAACTTCTATAAGGCTCCCTGATGAGTAACCTCATAACAGAATCAAAGATTTTGGGTTTGGGTAACTGATTAAATGCTTTCTGATAAGGGGGTGTTTTAGAGCTCAGTCATATTGGAAGGGAGGGGGCGTGGGCAGTTGATCTTCCCGACGCCATGGTGAGTGAAGCTGTTCTTCAGTCTGGTGCTGCAGGCCAGGAGGCTTCACCCAGATGGCAGGAGACAGAAGAGGCAGCGTGAGGGGCAGGTGGTATCAGCCCCAATTCTTGAGGCCTTCTTGAGCCAGGAGGTTGCTGTAGATGTCCTGGAGTGACAGCAATAAGGCACCAATATTTTATTTTATTCTTTTTGGCAACATTTGTTGTGTTGCAGGGTTTTCTGGCCAGACTTTGTACAATTCCCAAACCACACAGGGAAGCAGTCTCTGCACATAGCTTTTGAAGGTAGTAGCACACAAAGAACACCGAAGTTTTGGCTGGTCTTAACTTGCAGACACAAAAGAGGAACTGCTGATCCCTCTCTGCTAGTGACATGGTGTTCAGACAAAGGAACTTGGCACTGACCACTCACCCCCGAACAGTTGGCAGTCGGATAGCAGTACTGGGTGTCTGCTCTTCCAAGGTTGACAATGGTCTGTCATGATTTTTCACATTTCGATTTCAAACATTTGCATCATTCCTAAGCTTCACAAAGAGTTGATGCACTGCTGCTGTGTGCAGTCTTGGGTTAGGTTTGAATCTCTCTTGATTTTAACTGCGTAGTGATGAATTGTGAATAACATTTGGATAAGTGTTTTCTTTAACTAATTGGGTTTCTCCCTTGTGCTATCTTACGGGGTCCAGATGACCCAAGCCTTATGTTGATGTGATCCATCCCATGACAAATGTGGATGCGGATAGACAGGATTTCATGTCTGTCACGGACACCAGTGAAAATCAAAAATCATTTGAAAAAAAAAAAAAAAGTTGAGTCTGTCCTGTGGGGTCCAGATGACCCCACTCCCAATGTCAAGATACCTAGGATTGCACAAGGGCTTACAATGGGTTAAAAACACACTTATGACAACTTTAGAACTTACCTGGGAAATTGAATTTGAGTTTCTGCTGAAAGTTGAGAGCTCCTGCAAACATATCAGAAGATGTTTGGCAACATTTTGTAAAAAAATGAAGACCCCTTTCTCTACAGTGTGACTGTGATACCTCTTCAACATATTACTCCAAGTTTATGTTTCCTAGTCACTTCAAGGAGAAGTACACTTCTGAGGCCACAGTGGAATCAAGTCTAACATCATAGAGTTTTAGGATGAGTGAAAAAGAATATCTGTGAATTAATGGTGAAACAATTCCAACAACACATTTTTGCCTGTGGTTCAGAGGTAGAGCGGTCAAACTTTGAGTGGAAGGTTTCAGGTTTGGTTCCCATCTTGCCCGCCCATATGTCAGAAGAGTCCTTGGGCATGACATTGATCCCCAATATAGGTTGGTGCCAGTGTAAAGCTGCGTTCGCACTGCATGAAATTGGCATGGCAGGGGTGGCAAGTTTCAACGTTAAGTCAATGTAGAGACGCGATATGAGGTCTTGCTCTGCGATCTAGATGTGTTATGGTGTGGTACGTCAACCAATCAGGGGTTCAGCTTTGGGGACGTGACGTTATCAGTGACTCGATCAAAGGGCGGAAAAATACATCCAATATGGCAGCTCAATGTAGGGACTTCTGTCCTAAACTTCCATCCATTGTCTGAACCTGCTGGCGCAACGGGTTTGCTGGCTGACTGTCTCGGATACTGTTGGGCGAACGCAGGATATACCCTAGACAGGTCGCACAGAGCCGATGGTGTCAGAATGCATGGAGTCGGACACCCAAGAAGGAGCACACTGAGAGCTAGATATATACAGTTTAGTCAAGCTTTAGGTAGTGTGGAAACTTCATTACTGTCTGACAACACATAGATATGTGCAGGTTTTTGGAATCAACAGAACTCACCACTGAAAAGACTTTGGAACGCTGCAAATACCTGTAGTTGGTTTAGGAAAACCATGAACGGAAATCTGAAGAAACTAAACTAAAGAAGTCTAAAACAGCAAGGGTTTATATTTGCGGTAGATTTTTGTGTCGGCTTTCATCACCAGCAGTGCTGACAAGAGCAGGAGCAACGGCGTTGTTAGAAGTACAGAGGAGGGACATTGTGGCCTCAATTACAAAGATTTTTGGTGCTGTGTTGAACAGTGGTTACATGCATTCGCTGCATTTCTGTGTACAAGTGTGATGCAGAGAAATGTCTGAGGTGGTCCCAGCTGTCGTGTTTTCTCACTTCATACAAGGCTGACCGGACACAGACAGGCACTGTGAGCAAAGGAAGCAGATTGACAAAATGCACAAGTGTAAAAATTAAAGCTTGTGCTCTTTCTGTCTGCATGTTTTTTTTTTTTTTGTTTTTTTTTTTTTTTATGATCTATGTTTGACCTTGTTTAAGTGAGCAAAATGTTTGTGTTTTGTGGACCTCGAGCATGGTTGTCCACACACGCTTTACTGAGTGTGTTGTGGGATGACATGAAGTCCTTTCCATCAGAACAGGTAATGAATGTGGGCACAAGCATCAGACAGAAAAAACATTGGCAATCTTTTCTGGATGTGCCCACCTTTACACACACACACACACCCAGTCATTCAGCTGCTTGTTACTCCCACACAACCAGAGAGAAAGCTGTAGGCGATACCTTGTGTCCAGGATATCACACTCAGATTGACTGCAGGCGTACCATAAAACTGTATATGTGTGTGTTGCTGTGAGACAATGTGTGAGACAGTGTGTGTGAGTGTGTGCCTCTACTGCCTCATCTGTCAGGCTGTTATGTGGCTATTTCTCATGGATGTGATTAGCTGCAGACAGCAGCCCTCCAGTCTGACACTGTAATGTAAAAGAACAGTATGAGATCCACATTCTGCTTCGGCCACCAGACAGAGCCAACCTAACTTCATTCCAGCTCCATTTATTTTAAAAAATCCCATTTCATTTGAGCTTTCGGTGTAAAAAAGGGAGCAACATACAATAGTCAAAGTTTCTTATTTAAACAGCGTATGTGGCATTGGATCCATGGTTGTTCATTCGCTCTTATTTGTGTCTTCTATATCTGTCTGTCTGTATGGTAAACTAGACCAGAGGATTTCATTAAATTTCAAAAAATACTGTGCAGAATGTGAGACCACATGTGCCATATGGACGATATCAGAAGTTTTGAGTTTCATACATATTCAAGAAGACAGGGGGGCCATGTCCAGAAGTGTATTTGCACATAATGTCAGGTATGTGCACATGCATTCCTTTTCTCCAGATTTTTTGAGACATATATTATGCAAATACGTTTTTCTTTTAGGGATGTCAGTCACTGCGGAAAAGGACATCCATGCGAGATTTCCACTCGCAAAAGTACAAAGACACTTGCTCGCTAAATAATTTACATTTTGAAATGCAGTTTTTGTACCCGAAGTGAACAGACAAAAGAATCAAAGCGGCATCAAAGAAACACCAAAAAGCCAAAACTAAAACACTCGCAGATAAATACAAAAAGAGATGAGTTGTTTTGATGCGATCAGCTCTAAAATCATGAACAAAACATGTGTTGCTGAGTTGAACAAGTGATCGGGTCTTTGAAACAAAAACTCAACAAATCTGAAAAGAATGGAATTACAAAAATAAGCCCATATGTTTTTTTTAAAGGATCAATAACCTCACTTAATCTGCAATGTTGGGTCAGAGGATCATGTGGGAGAGACAGATGTTCAGGCGGAGCATGCTGGCTGTTTTCTTAATCATCATTTGGAAACTTTAGGCTTTCTTTGAGCCAACTGCCACATATGCCAAAAAGACAAAAGACGTGGAAACTTTTTTTTTTTCCTAAAAAACAATCAGTAAGTTTGAAAGGGCAGAAATCCTGGCATAAAACTATACACTTCTGTAGTCACTCATGGTTCAACAACCACACAGGAGTTTAAAAAATAAAAAGATAGAAACACACTGCCATATGTTTCTAGTTGAAAAGTCTGGTGTTGTTCCATCTTTCATTTTCACTTCAAATTAAAATTATTCCAGGCACGTTGTAGACGAAGTCTGAGGTAAGAGGGAAGCTTCATACTGCAAGTATTTTCTGCATCACAATTTTCTGCAAGACGAAATGGTTGAGGAGTTCAAAGTTTTCTAAATCCTTGATTGAGCACAATTTCCTGTATATAAACTAAAGCCAATTTATTTAGAATCTAATCAGTTGAACAGTGTACTTTCATGCAAAAAGAAATACTTTTGTGTTCTCTATTTTAAAGTATTTCGTTTGATAATCAAAAATCTTTCACAGCATCAAAAGGGAATGAACTCAATACCCTTAAATACGATAATGTTACGTTCTAATGGTGTCTAAAATGGTGTCTAGCTAGACAAACTTTATGATTTTGCAGATTTGTTCTGTTTCCCCACATATTTATTTTTTGGTGTCACATAACTTACACAGTGCTCGACTTTTATTCAATTGACCCTCAAAGCTATGAAAGCCAAAATGCTTCCAAACCAAGATGATGAGATCTGGAAGGTCAGCCGTGTTTGTTTGGTATTCAAAAATGTCAGACTGAAAAACGCTTCACGTTTAGTTCTGCTTGTTACTTTTACTTTAAATCATTTACATTTTTCGATTACGGATTATTTAAAATTCATTAAACGATTCAGAATTGTTTATGGATCATAACCGATGCATCTAAAAATCATTTTTTTCCTTATTCATATTAATGTTAATTTTTTTAAGTTTTGTATTTTAAACTTTCCACAATAATTATTTAGCCTGTCTTTGATGGAATTTGTTTTATGATAACTAATAATATACTTTAGAATAAAAAAGGAAAAATCCCAATAAAAAAAGCCCCTGTAATCTGTATCAGTATAATAATATTTTGCGCAAAAAATATTTGGTATCGTATTGTAGTTTAAAAATGTGGTATCACCATCACTAAAAGTTAGCTTTTTCCTCTCATCAGACAACACAAGCTAGATAAAGAATAAACATTTAATATTTTATTCTTTAATTTAAATCATTTGCAAAAAAAAAAAAAGTTAATTTCCAAACTTGACATCTGCCATCTGAAGGAAAAATTCTATTTAAATAAATCAGCCATGAAGTTTATTGGAACTGAATCAACTTTTGCTGCAAGTAATAACCAACAAACTTCTTTAGTTTGAGAGAATGGAAAGGTTTGACCAGTGAAAGCTGCCTCTTTACAGCTGAAATACCACTTTGCAGTTACAGCTATAAAGAGAATGAGCATGATGCTTTGGAAAAGGCACCATCCTCTGCTTATATCCACTTAGTGGCAAAAAGAGACCCAACTTGATGATTGCAGATTGTTTGATGGACGCAAAAATACAGAAAACACACCGTAAAGTGCACTTACGCTGCTCAGTGTAGCAGAAGATTCAGCTAGAAGATAGGTTTTCTATTTAAAAAGTTCCAAAAAGAAGAAAAAAAATCTGGAAATGACTGCAGTCCAGGGCCAGAATAATAGTTTTCCAGTCAACACTTTTCCCCTGTTTTTTAAGGCTAAAAAGCATGATTAACCAACATTGTTTAAAGTAAGTCTAAATATTCTTCACTCATCAGATGTCTTTAAATCCCCCAAACCTGCTTAATGCTAAAGCAGAAAATTAAGCCATATATATACAAAATAAAAACAGAAGCTGCTGCTCCGTCACTAGCAGTGGAGGGAGGTATGGCAAGCAAAAGGTGTCAAAAATCGCCAGCAAACACGGGCAGTGCAGCGCCTCACCTGGACATGTTCTACAGATATTTATTATTTTCAATATTGAAATGTTCCCGCAGTTTCAATAAATCAGTTAGTACCAAATAAATAGTTTAAGTTTGAATTGAACTGTTTTATTTAGGATTTAATGTGGGCATTGCGGGATAGGGGGCATGAGAGAAAATGTCCATTTTTGGGGTTACTGCAAAAAAAATTGGTAATTTCAAAACTATTTTCAAGCATTCTTTCCTCCCAGTTTCTATAGATTTGGTCTCAAGACATGAAAACGTCATCAAAACCAAGATGTTTCAGTTTGTTGTTTGTGTCCAAAGTTAAAAGATATTTTGGTATTTTATAGATAGGCCTCAATGTTATATTTATGAGAATATACTTATGCTCTGAGGTACTGCATATATGTTTTTTTCAAATGTGTTTTGAAACTTCTCAAAAGAGTATTTTTAGGCTTTTATCTAGTTAATTTTCCT